>NC_092345.1:81341339-81673068 GCF_963676685.1 Mytilus edulis | reverse complement strand
GAAGCAATTGCATTTTAAAATTCTTGATTACTAGTAGATTAAAATTTATGTGTTCTTTCACATTGATAATGCACATAACACGTTTAAAAACTTTACAAGTATGTATGTAGGAGGTAATTTAAATTTCAAATGTATGAAACCAAAGGATCCCGAAAATCTGACAAAAATTGCAAATCATGACAAGGGAACATCCTTAAAGTACCATTGGGCATTTCTTAAACACAGTATCACACCTTTTAACCTTCATAAGGGTATCAATGAAAATGGTATCATACATGACAGACCACTTTTTTGTTCCTTGAATTCCTTGAAAAGGGTCCTATAGTTGACATCTTTCAGGTTTACAAAATATATTTAGTCTGTCATATATCTATGTTACAAGAATTTTGTCTTACAAATTTGTATTGGGGCTTTTAACTACTGGCATTCAGTTCAAAATGGCATAAGTGCCAAAATAGTCTCATTTGGAGATCTTGATATGAGAAAGGCCTTACACAAAATTATATTTTGTGATATGATGTATTTTGTAAGGATGTTAATTTGTGTTAAACATATTACTGTATCAGGCCTTGTATCATATCTTTAACCCGAAACCTGTCTTTGAACTGGCCATTTTAGTACTTCACAAAACACTCAATATTATAAAAAACTGTTCATTTGTCAATAAAAGGAATATAATTTGAATAATGCGATAATTTCGTAGGTTTAATAATTGTTCTAGTCATTATAAGAATAAACAATTAATCATTACAACAAATACCAGTACCTAAAACATTTGTATACAATGTCAGAATAATCAATTTATAGGCTTACCATGAAGATTATCAAACATAATTATCTAATATAACGAATACACAGGTTATCAAAAAAAAGAGTTTGTGTAGTTTTAGTGGTAAGATTTAAAGATAAATATTTTCAGCATGACTGTAGATTTTTAGGTAATCAAAGATATATTTGTAGGTAAACGTTTTTTTTATATCCGAAATGTGATATTTTGTAATATGATAGCATTTGAAAAAATGTCTGCATGATTTACGATTAAAACAATCTGAAAATAGTCAATCAAAAAAATTATTTAAGTAAAGAAGACTTTTAGATGTAACTAATAAATTTCGTTTAAAAAAAAAACAGAAATAAAGTACACAGATTATTAATATTACCCATAAGTCTTTTACAAATTACTAATTGTTTTGCAAAACAATTAATATCAACCCATTTTCCGTTTTGTACAATCATTGCACAATCTTCATTGTTGTAATTATTTGGTTCACCCCGATTCCATGCAGTAAAGGTTACTGCAGACTTGTCACTCCATACCCATACATTTTCAACATCCCAGTCATTTATTCCAAGCCAGACAGTGTTCCGCCTGTTTAACAGAAAATTCAATATTGACACGTCTTATATCTAAATTATAAACAGAATGGTATGTATGTCGAATTCATCATCATGCATACTATTGTAATATAATCAATAACACATCGGATTCAGTTTCGTGAATTCGGTTGTGCTGTTTCAGAGGAGTTGCGATGTCAAAATGTTGCAACGACAAGAACAGGACGGACAGACGGACTGATGAACTTATAGTCTAAAAGACAACAGATTAACGGTTGAACTTCGTTGCCTGTGGTATACTAATTAATATGATTTTAAGAATCTTCCTATGCTTGATTTCGTCACAACTTTAGGAACAATATACTTCGGTCAGCGTTTCTCCAGTGATGAGAATGAAAGGATGGTGGTATATGTCAAAGACAGCAACTCAATTTGATTCGTCCTTGGCTTTAAGAAATGTCCATAAGTCGAAACAAGACTATAACAGTTCTGCAATAAAAACCTTATTCTGACAACTCATTGAAAAAATCTTTGGACATTTCATGAACTTAGTCTTAACTGTTTCATTCACAAGTCTTCTAACAGAATCAATCAAAGAACCCTTGTGAGAACACTTCCATACTTTAAGACCCCCTCCCCCTTGCATAATCACTAGGCAAACAAAATCTAATCAAATTCCTTAGATAAAATTTGATAACTCCTAAATAAGTCAGCTGAAAACATTTCTTTTGGATATCCAAATCAACAGATTATGTCTTCAAAAAGTACAGGTTCTTAAAATTCTGTTATGTGGTTTCGGAGGATTTGCGATGATAAACTATTGCCGCAATATATTAAGGCTCAAATTTTAAGTATAAAGGGACATTACCCATAAAAAAAAGTATTCAATCATAATTTCATATACTGATGCACATATACATGTAAATGTGTCATTATAATCTATACGGTTATATGTTTTACCCGCCACATTCTGTATGTATGTGGTTGTCTTTTGTTGCTGTGTTGCATATTTCTTTTCATTAATGTTTTGTACGTTAATCAGAACGTTAGATATCTCGTTTGAATTTGTTTACATTCGTGAATACGGGGCCTTTTATAGATGAATATCCGGTATGAAATTTAGTCATTGTTAAAGGCAGTACGGTGATCTATAGCTGTTAATTTTTGTGTCATTTTGTCTGTTGTGGGGGGTTTTCTCATTAGAAATCATACCAAATACTCTTTTTTATATTCACGCATTAAAATATTTTTTTTACTTACGAAATATAATTTGACTTTATAAAATCTGCCTCCGGTTGACTCTGTATACTTACAAGGTCACCTCCCAAACCATTACAATAATCACGACCTTGAAGCCAAGTCATTCTCTGATTATACAACTGAAAATATAGTACAACAAAACTAATAGCTATGGCATCAGTATTGTGCATGATATTATGTATTGTGAATTTCTTATTTCTATTTTAAAGAAATGTAGATAAAAATGTCTGGGAGTCCGTATATTTAATTAAGTATTAGGATGAAAGTCAAAGAAAGATCATAACCAAATTTTACATCGAAGAAATATCTAGATTTCTCTAGGTTTTGCTTCGTTTTGCTGTTGTTATATTGAATTTATTTCACATCTCATACTTTCAGTCGTAATTTGTTCTTGCTTTTATAGCATCACATATCCGATTTCCTATAATTTTCCTAGATTCCTAAAACTGTTTTTATTACGATGAAATAGGACAAATTTTGCCAATACGTTAAGAAAAACTCCAGATAGGCTTCCCCTATTTTGTTGAAGATGAATATTGTTTAAAATGGGTATATATCATGATCTACTGTCATATTGTCGAAGTAAAGGCTTTTTTGTATAATCAAGTCATCAACTTGGCTTCAAACGACAAATGGCCAAAAAAACATTATTGTAATGCTAAAAATCCCACAAAAATTTGTTCAAATGTTTTATTTATACAAGTCCAGGCAAGTCCGCCTACGGGTGCGGAAGTTTCTCGCTACATTAAATACCAATTGGTGGCCTTCGGCTGTTGTCTGCTCTTTGGTCGGGTTGTTGTCGCTTTGACACATTCCCCATTTCCTTTCTCAATTTAATGTTGGTTTCTAAGATTTGATAAAAATGTTTAATTTATTTATGAGTCATTTGAATTGTTAATAAACATGAAGGCATCTTATAATTTTTGTTAATCTTTTGCAATAACTATACAAAAACAAAGAACGTTTGAATGTATCAACAAGTTAAGAAAATTGAAGAATATGTTTGAAGTATTAAATAAAGGCAATTTTCTCATAACTTTATTTATGATTTGAAACAAGTTAAGATCCAAAAGTGACTAATTGCTTAGTAAGCATCCCTGGTTTTCAAATTTTGAGCTCTTAATGAAGTCAAATCATGAAATATGCTTTGGCCACAAGTGCCATTAACTCTAAAGAACTATGTTTGTAATAAATACCTGGTAACAAAATGTTGCAAAAGATTTCCAGCCTGGTGGGCAAGGAAGAATTTTAGGTGCTGTAGTTGGCGCAGGTGTAAAACCTGTTCTTGGTGTCTCACAAATGTAATTGTGACTCTCAGTACATTGTTTGTTGTCCCACAAACCAATAGGATGCATAGTTCTCATGACAACACAAGTGTTTCGTTCATTTCCTACATAAATTTAAAGCCTAAACTATAATATAAACTATATGTAAATAAATGATTTATTATATACTCTTTCCTTGCCGATTGGATATTTATTATTCTTCAAGAATAATTCATTCTGCTTTTAAAGCCTTTCATTAAACATTCATTAAAAGACATCTTCGCTAGGCAACGGTCCTCTCACCCTTGCCAGATTAAGCCAATATTTTTGGTGAAAATGGTGCCCCTTCTATCAGTAGATAAAAATCATGCCCAAGCCGACTTTATCATTCCTAAACAATGGCGGCCTAGATTTCTTTTCAGAGTTTAGGTGTCAAAAAAATTGTGTCTAGTGTTTACAAATTTCATGAAGCAAAAACTAAAAATATACGGTGACATTCAAGCACTTGCGCTGGAGACATACTCAGGAACTCCAATAAATTGAGTAAGAACTTTAAATTTGTCGCTAAAAATCGTCCAAGGTTTTTAGGTGTAAAGACTTTTTGTACATTTACACGTGATCATCTTTAAGACCGTTTGATTTAATACATCCAGTGACAATAAATAGCATTACCTTGTGGGTCCGAAATTGTATCTGAATCCGTTAATGATGGAGAGAAGGAGACTGGATCTTAACCCTTGGCTAGCGAAGACGATAAAAAGAGGACAACAATAGCATGTGTGCACTCTGAATTCGTAAGACGGATTAGAATAGAGATAACACCAAGAAAAAAGAGAAAAAAGTAAAAAAAAGACAACAGTTCAAACACCAGCACACAGAAAGAAAAATAAAAAAAAAGAAAACCTCTGAATTAAGGCAACAGTAGTATACCGATGTTTTAAAGTCATACATCGATTGAGTAAAAACGAATCCGGTTTACAAACCAAAACCAACGAATACACATCAGCTATAAGAGAAAAATAAAAAGGAACAACAAGAACACCGAAGTGCAAATAAAATAAACACAAAAAAACATAGAAACCAACTATTTGATAACAACTTTCATATTCCTGCTTGAACGAGGGTCACTGATGAGTCCTTTGTAGACGAAACGCGCGTCTGTTTAATAAGAAACAACAGTCTGAGAGTTTATTTTTTCAAAAACATTGGACAGGATCGTGGTCACGTGAAATGGCCTTGGTCATCTTAGAAAGAGATATTCCATAAGGACAGACTAAATTATGATGGTGTTTGTTGAAGGAAAATTGTTAGACCAAGGCTACATAGGGATCGACAATTTATGATTAGAAAATTAAAAGTATCACTTTGTATAAAAAGTATGATTTCAAATAAAAAGAACTCGATTGCCAACTTTTGTATGGGATTAAGATATGAAGGAGACCTAATTGTATCAACGTCTGCATAATCAGTTGAGAGGTAATCTTCTTTCAGCATACAGAGGAATGTGAAGATTCAGACTGATTTTGTTTCAAACTAAATCACTAATATATAATTCTTTCATCAAACAATTTATCTATTTTGAAAAAAAATATGTGGGTTCGATAATTTTCTGTGGGATCAACAACCTAGAAGACAGGTTTTTGTATCATTTGGGTCTTTGCAAATATAAGTAGTACGAGTGATCATCATCCCATACAGGTCGTTTTAATTTTTTTTAAACGACCATACAGTTTTAACCATTTGATAGAGTATCAAATCTTTTTTCTAAGTTTTGCCAATTGTTTTACGTAACACACAGCTGAAACATTAATTTGACAGATATGTTTCCGGTTTTTAAATTTAGGCTCATGGTATACTAGTCCTTTAGCGAACAATTTCTGAAGAAAATTGAGGTTGGAAATGCGAAGTTCATTAAGTATAACGTGGACAACTAAATCATATATGATTTGGGAACTTCCGCATATGCAATTATAAGGGTTTGTATTTTAAGTCGTGTCTATTGAGATCCTGCAAAACCTTATTGTAGTGGTGAAAGCTTGTGTTCATAACATGTGATATATAGGTATAGTCGATGCTTTCAACATACTTATCATTAAATCAGGAACATATTTAAGGGTTTTTTTTATTTTGTAAAGAAGATTGGCATCAATGGTTTGCATTTAAGAAGGATCTAAGTATCAGTTCCTATTTATTTCTTTTCAATGAACAATCAATTTGAGAGATGATAGACAATATCCGATATGAAAGCTGTATATTTGTATTGTTCATAATTGACATTTTTACAGGAATTTCCAATCTTGATTTTAAAAAAATACGAAAGAGGTTTGCTTTGAATACCGATCGTATTATGGATAAATGGAAGACTGTCATTTACAAGAAACATTATGAAACTTATGGAAGCTATTAAACCAAGAGTTCCAAATAGTGAAGTTGAAATCATCCCTTCGTAAATTTTACGGACGCCATCACGAGTTGGTTGACCGTTATGGAATAACCGTTTCACAAATGATATCGGATATGTTCCTTACGTCGTAACTACAATCCCCTTCCCTTTCATGAATATGACCTACCGAATTAGACTATTTACCGGATTTGTAATCACATAAGCAACACGACGGGTGCCACATGTGGAGCAGGATCTGCTTACCCTTCCGGAGCACCTGAGATCACCCCTAGTTTTTTCCGGGGTTCGTGTTGTTTATTCTTTAGTTTTCTATGTTGTGTCGTGTGTACTATTGTTTTTCTGTTTGTCTTTTTCATTTTTAGCCATGGAGTTGTCAGTTTGTTTTAGATTTATGAGTTTGACTGTCCCTTTGGTATCTTTCGTCCCTCTTTTATGCATTATGAACCCCATTCAGCGATTGCCAGAAGGAAAAAGCTATAATCATGATATTGATATTATTAGTTATAATTGATACATTTTGAAATCATTAGATGATAAAAACGACACTAGGTCTGTAAGTGTGTTTGATTCTTTTTCAATATTATCTATAGAAATAGTTTACCAGTATGATTACTATTCCAGAAAGTAAATTTATCAGCTTGGCCCTGAATCCATGCATATGTTCCTGGAGTTACTTGATCAGAAAGACCAATCCAGAAGTTATCCTTTCTAGTATCAATATAACTAGCCAGAAATGACTGTACATATCTGTAAATATTGAATTATTGTATATAGCAGTAACAATCTTAATTGAATAATTATGAGGGACATTAGATTTGATTAACAATGGAGAGCTAGCAGAAAGAGCAAATTTACCTGTGCGTAATGTGATTCATCTATAAGGTTTTGAAATCTTTTAATTACATTTATTTGATGTTTAGCTGTATACTTACAACATCAGAAATTATTTTTCATGAAAAATTAGTTAAACCGCCGATACATCATTTTCAATTCGTCATACTTTGCATTGGCAAAAGCCAATATTTGCCGGTATAGAACCAGTCTAAGATTGACAAAGGGAAGTAATGTGTTTAAAAAATATGTTATAACAGAATCAAATCGGTAATTGGCAAATGGACTATTGACTTATAAGTAGTGTTGTCAACGATTAACCGATTAACGGGTTAACCGTTTGAACGACCAAATACCGAATACCTAAAACGCTAACCGGTTAACCGGACTGGACTTTTTTTTATATTTTGATAGATTTGATATAAATTTGTATTGAAATCATTAAATCGTTATGTTTTCTTTAAAAATTGTCGTCGTGGTAATTAATTAGACAGATCAATTGTCCAGTATATAGATTGCTATTGTTAATCCAAAACTATAAAATTAATTATAACTTGTCTCTCAGCTCGGGGCAAGATCTTAAGGAAACATAGTTAGTATACATGGTTTTTTAACAGTAACTTTAAATCAGTAATACGATTAAATTTTACGACTAACTTCATTATTTCATTTTTTTTTTCTTATATTGTGTAGACCTACATCTGAATGTGCAATCTCCGTCGTGCAAGGCTTTGTCATATTTTAAACGAAATGCAAACTCAAAAATGGTGAAATGCAAACCAATGTGAATGAAATTAATGTATACCTGATGGTACGAGTAACAATCTTTAGCTTAATCATTTCAAATTGAAACACTCCACATTATTTTCGGAGACAACAAGAGAAATGAAAGAAATCATCGGTTTCAGACATATTAAATTCTACGAAATCAAGAAGGTTTTTTCACTTGGATGGAAGGTTGTCACATTGACACTCATATCTCATCTTCTTATATCTATGCGTAGAGTACTATAGTGAAAACGGTACTATTTATTCTGCCATAGGCGACAATACTAACATTTTCTAAATTTACCAGTTTTTCTAATAAAAACCTGGATAAAACAGTTATACAGTTATACATAGATAAATAAAAAAATATATTGTACCCTTACATCCACAGCGCTCCTAAGTTGACTTCCTTCACCTGTCTTGGGTACACAAAAGGTCAACCTAATGCTGGGAAAATGTAATACTACCGTTTTCCCTATACTGTGACAGAAAGCTATAAAGAATTCTTATGACACCATCAATGCAATACTGGGTTATTGTGGAAACCTTGACTATAATTAATACTTGTATGTCCCCATTACTTAAAGAAACATGGATAATTTTATGTCCCCAACCCTACATGCTGTTTTACCTCTTTCTCTACTTCTTTCAGATAAGGCTTAACAAACAACCTGTATCCAACTATATCTTATCTTATTTAAAAAGAATAATAAACATATCCATTTAAACAGATAGAAATGACAGTTCCATTCAATTTGTATACATTTTATCCAAAATTTACAACATAAGCACAAATTCAAGATTTGTCATACTAATCTCCATTCGATGCTTTAGTTTATGCCATATTGTGGTTCAAAATATTAGAGCTGGTTATAAAATCCATTATTCTATCTTGAGATGATTAAAACAAGGATAATAGACACTTAAAACATTTAATCTGCAAAATACTCAGCTGTAAAGTTGCCTTTGTTGCCTGAATTAATCTATGAAAAAGCTGAATTATGTCCCTTGGAAGTATTAAATTCCAACAAAGGTCCTTTCAAACAGTACAAAATGACAAATTATATATGCCTGATATAATAAAAGATAGAAACTACAGAATGAAGCACTATTGAAATATTTGTTGCATGAATTGCCAACAATGTGAGCAACTCTTTACACAGGAGAATATAAATTCTATCTAAATTTAGCCTCAAATGGGCCTCTTTTTTTCTTAGATGAACAATTCTAACAGTGAAAATGCTTCTAGTATGACCAAATACTGCCTTACTATATAAACAGCACAAACTTAACCAGACAATATCCAATTTTAATAGATTGTGTCAAGGGAAATACCCAATTGATACATTTAGGGAATTACACAGCAAAAAAGGCAAATATTTCAGTTAAAAATATTTGTCGCAACTTGAATTCTGGGTTTTCCAATTGAATTAATCATTGCAAAAGGTGAAAACAAATACAAAAGAACAATAGTTTGGTGCAGTTTATACAATATAGTTAATATTGACACCCTAGAATAAAGTTTTATATCAGTACCCATCAATTTGACTTATTATGATGACTCTGCACTTTTCTCAACACAGTACTGTTCTCAGATAAAAATTTCTATTCTTTGTGATAAAAATCAAATGTTCTTATCAAATGCATCAAAATAGTATAATATGACTGGAGTCTGATTGATTTTGATTTCCCTTGCTATCTTAAGTATAGGGAAAACGATACTATTTATTCTGCCATAGGCGACAATACTAACATTTTCTAAATTTACCAGTTTTTATAATCAAAACCTGGATAAAACAGTTATGTGTGGTGTTAGTACTTTATTACTGTATTCTAAAAATTGAAGCCAAATAGTATCAAGACCAATTTCCAACGGAGCTTGTTTATGTTATCCATGCCCACCGTCATTTTGCACCAAATTTATGAAATTTTGGAAGCTTTTTCGAATAATTCTCTAGAAAATATTTCAATAGGTTTTAAAATTTATATTGTAAATTTACACACTGCAGTTATACATAGATAAATAAAAAATATATATTGTACCCTTACATCCAATCACAGCGCTCCTAAGTTGACTTCCTTCACCTGTCTTGGGTACACAAAAGGCCAACCTAATGCTTGGAAAATGTAATACTACCGTTTTCCCTATAGATAAGGCTTTCAAATATCAACTTAAACTACTGGTTAACCGGTTAATCGGTCGAACGATTATCCGAGTAACCGGTTAGGCAAAAGTGTACGATTTGACAACACTACTTATAAAACGTTTAATTTGTGCAATTGTTAACCTTAACATAATATTATCTTCATCAGGAATATGACAGTTGTTATCCATTCGTTTGGTGTGTTTCAGCTTTTGATTTTGCAATTTGGTCATTGACTTTCCGTTTTGAATTTTCCACGTAGTTCAGTATTTTTGTGATTTTACCTTTTATCAATATACAGTCAATTAATTTACTCTCAAATTTGATGCGACAGTCACACTAGCTATAAAACCAGGTTTAATCCACCATTTTTACATAAGAAAATGCCGGTACCAAGGCAGGATTATGACAGCTGTTAACTATTCGTTTGATGTGTTTGAACTTTTGATTATGCCATTTTATTAGGGACTTTTCGTTTTGAAATTTCATCGGAGTTCAGTATTTTTGTGATTTTACTTTATAAATAGTTTTGATAAGAACTCTTGAAACACTTTTCAATAACATTGGCAAGTTGTTTTTTTATATACTTGTTTGATGTACTCTTTGTTATGGTGGGTTGTCAAAAAATTATAATATAAATGCAATGATTCAAATATTCACCTGTCATTAACAGTTGCGAGTTGTCCACCAAATTTCGTTTGGCATGCTGATTGTGCTAGTTGCCAACTAACTGGTGTAGCGCCTGATAAAGCATCACGCAAGGCATAACATGATGCTCCATAACCAATACCTCTATACTGAAATATTATGCACCTTATATTTATGACAACTTGTTTTTAAAATAACTTCCTTATCTTTTAGATGTTAGGGTTTTATTTGTAGAAACTTGCATAATATATGGATTATTTATGTTCATAATAAAAACTGAGAAATACAGATTTATGAAATTATGTTAATGACAAACTCTGCGAAAATGCCATTAAACCACGCAGGCAAAACAAGTTTCTTTGTCAAATAGTTTTTTTTTTTTTTTTTAAAAACCCAACAAACTCCGTAATAATTTTGTTAATACTGTTTGATGACATTTCTCTGATGGTCCAGCACTATCGGAGATGAGATTTTATATTCAAGTAGATAGATAAAGGCAGATGTGGTGTGAGTGCCAATGAAACAACTCTCCATCCAAATAACAATTTAAAAAAGTAAACCATTATAGGTTAAAGTACGGCTTTCAACACGGAGCCTTGGTTCACACCGAACAACAAGCTATAAAGGGCCCCAAAATTACTAGTATAAAACCATTCGAACTGGAAAACCAACGGTCTAATCTATATAAACAAAACGAGAAACGAGAAACACGTATATATAAGGTATGTTCCATCAACCTGTCCAAATTCCTTTTTCAGATTTAAGATGCACTTTCATTGTAGATACATTCGACCTTTACAAATTAGCTTCCGTTACTGTGTAGACTATGCAATACTTCGTAAACACTAAATAAACTCATGAGCACATCACTACATTCTAATAATCTAAATCGCTTGGATCACGGGACTATAACCGCCAACAATGGGGGAATGAAAGTAGAAGAATTTTGTCGTAGCTTGAAAAAAATATTTGTCGTAGGTTGAAAAAAAACAAGTTTGAAGTGTGATTTTTCAACAAACCCAAATAGATTTTTACAAATTTCCTGTTTACAAAACTTAGAATTTTTCGAAAAACTAAGGATTTTGTTATCCCAGGCATAGATTACCTAAGCCGTATTCAGCACAACCTTTTTGAATTTTGGATCCTCAATGCTCTTCAACTTTTTACTTGTTTGGCTTAATAAATATTTTGATATGAGCGTCACTGATGAGTCTTATGTAGACGAAACGCGCGTCTGGCGTACTAAATTATAATCCGGGTACCTTTGATAACTATTCTCATTTTTTCATACATATAAGTTAACTTACTGGCTTTGTGCAACCTTTCAGAAGTGGATCGACTCCTGTTGACGCCACAACTTGTGCACTTTTTCTGCAAACATACCCAGGGAGTGGTGTATTGCATGTTATATCAAACCAGCTACCGTCCTGAAACAGTTTTGCTTTTATATATAAACAAAAACTAATCAATTAATGCAACCCTTTATCTGACTCTACATGATCATACTATGTTTTTGTGTTGTTGCAGCAAATCATTTGAAATTAATTCCAAACAAGGAAAACTACATCGGTTCATACAACTATATCACGTTTTTCTGCAACGAAGTGTTTGATCTACCTTTTCTATTACCTATCATACCTTATAAAAAAAAACATTCAAATAAGAACCCTTGACTTCAAGACCTGTCAGATAGTTCAAATGCAATCCTTCCCTTTCTCGCATTAAAATATGAATTCAACCAAAATCAGAATTTTATCACTGACTTTTTACAAGAAAATCGGACAATGGTGATGTTGATGATGACGATGACAACGACGACGACGACGATGACGAGGACGATGGTGATACTAATATTTTGTTGTATAACGTCCACTTGAAAATATCCCATGCATATCAGAACACGTTCATGTTAATGATATATGAGACCAACACTGTCATGTACTGAATCGATCCGTTTATCCGGATTTTAACGCACAAGTTCACACAGTTACAGTAAAACATGTCATCCTAGCAGATGACGAGACAGTATTTCGTCCAGCACCAACTACTCTTTGCTCTTTCTCCGAATGTTCACTTTGGCATACCCAACCGGGGTCGAGCCTATGACTTCTCGCACTTGCGGAAAGCATGCTTTACCACAAGACCATCAAAACAGACCATAACGTAGGATTTTTTTGTCTACATTACCAGTAACCAAACTGCAACACAGTCTTCGTCCCTGTTTTGCCAGTTGTTTGGTTCATCTGGTCCCCAGTTCGTAAAAGCAACAGGTCTACCATCATCCCATACGAAATAGCTTTCTGTTATCCGATCACTGAGACCAATCCATACAGCCCCACCATTAAATATTCCTGTTGTTGCTTTCATTGCTACAATTCAAAAACAAATTACAAATGCAGTCATCGATGTTGTTTTATGTTTTTATAATTTTTGGTTGTAAGTACAGTCATTCTTTTTTCTTTGATTTCACTTTCAACATTTGATGCAATACCCATTCGATAAAAAATTTTTAAGTATTAAAAATGGAAAATCACCCACGATTTATGAATAGGTGATTAAAATCACAACCTCATATTTTTATGTTTTAAGTAAATTTGAGATATTCATATATTAAAAAATTACAAAAGTCATTTCTTCAATTTATGGATATATTTTCAGATCAATGCAAAACTGAAAACAACATATTTAAAAGTAAAAAATGTTTCATGTTGTCAGCTCTATTGATGATTCGGGATGGTACCTTCCGTCCAAATGATACATTTTATTTTTAGTTGATGAATTATGTAGATATGTTGTATTATCACAATAAAAGTGTAGCCTCCTAAGACAAACTTGACATTACATGTTTTAAAAATGCTTTGTAAAGAATCACTCTGATTCAAACAAAAAATTCTCTGAAACCGATATTATCAAGATGCTTGATTTCTTGATTGACAACATATTTGTAACGTTCGGAGGACGTGTTTTTCAACAGACTGTCGGCATTCCAATGGGAACAAACTGTGCCCCTCTACTTGCCGACTTGTTTCTTTATTATTATGAGGCTGACTTCATGCAGGAACTTCTTAGGAAGAAAGATAAGAAGTTAGCAATATCATTTAACTCTACTTTCCGCTATATAGATGACGTTCTTTCACTAAACAATTCAAAATTTGGTGACTATGTGGAACGCATCTATCCCATCGAATTGGAGATAAAGGATACTACAGATACAGTTAAGTCGGCTTCATATCTTGACTTACATCTAGAAATTGACAATGAGGGTCGGTTGGAAACAAAACTTTACGACAAAAGAGATGATTTCAGCTTTCCAATTGTGAACTTTCCATTTCTAAGTAGCAACATTCCAGCAGCACTTGCATACGGGGTATATATCTCCCAATTGATACGATATTCCCGTGCTTGCATTTCCTATCATGATTTTATTGATAGAGGGTTACTGCTCACAAGGAAGCTATTAAACCAAGAGTTCCAAATGGTGAAGTTGAAATCATCCCTTCGTAAATTTTACGGAAGCCATCACGAGTTGGTTGACCGTTATGGAATAACCGTTTCACAAATGATATCGGATATGTTCCTTACGTCGTAACTACAATTCCCTTCCCTTTCATGAATGTGACCTACCGAATTAGACTATTTACCGGATTTGTAATCACATAAGCAACACGACGGGTGCCACATGTGGAGCAGGATCTGCTTAACCTTCCGGAGAACCTGAGATCACCCCTAGTTTATGGTGTGGTTCGTGTTGTTTATTCTTTAGTTTTCTATGTTGTGTCATGTGTACTATTGTTTTTCTGTTTGTCTTTTTCATTTTTAGCCATGGCGTTGTCAGTTTGTTTTAGATTTATGAGTTTGACTGTCCCTTTGGTATCTTTCGTCCCTCTTTTAGCTATTCTCTTTGAATCTGTTATTTATCATGCTTTCGTACATTTTAAATATTTTGTCTTTTTGTATTCAGTTTTGAGCGTAAGTATTGAAAATTGTTCCAGAAATTTGTGTCTTAGTCATCAGTATTATTATGAACGCCAAGGAATTAACTTTTCCCCAGAAACCCACTAACGTTGATGAAAGTACTTATAAGTCACTTAACGTCCCTCAACATCGACGAAAACCAATACCATAGAGTAAGATACTTAAGTCCCCTGCATAACAAAAAGTAAACAGTTAAACGGGGAAGAAAGGAATGACTTATGCTAAGAAAAACAAGAATGTGTCCCTAGTCCACGTATGTCCCATTCACACTATATTTTTGGTCATTGGACCGTGAAATTTGGGTTACAACTGTAATTTGATATTAAAATTAGAACGATCCTATCCTAGTGAACATGTGTACTAAATGTCAAGTTGATTGGACTTCAACTTCATCAAAATCTACCTTGACCAAAAACCTAAGTTGGACTGACGAACGGAAGAACGAACGAACGAATGAACTCATATACAGAAAAAATAATGCCCCTCTGCTGTCGTAGGTGGGGCATAAAACTGTTACAAATATGTCAATGCTTATAGTAATAAATATCATATATGATATGTATATACTGGACAGCGGTGACTTTTTTGTTCTGCATTTTTATTTCTATCACCCATGATAAACAAGTGCAAAATATTTATATATTTAAAAAAAAATAAGAAAAACACACGTTTTGGTATATTAGCATTCATGAAGTTCTGTTCGTCTTGACTGTTAACCGTTGCGAGGTATCCACCATATTGCTGACAAGTTTTTCTGGCAACATCTGCAGCAACCATCTTTTGAACAAATAACCAGCAAGAGGTGCCATGTTTCTTCCAGAAACTAGGACACCCAAGAAACTGTCCAGCTGAAAAATAGAAAGTAAACTCAAACAGTAAAATTAAGAAAATGTAAGTAATATTTTTTTTTGACTTACTAAATGATATGTGCTTTACAATTCAATGCTAGAAATTATCTACTAATTGTCAAGATGAAAAAGAATTTCAAAAACTGTTCATAGTATAGGATAAATTATGTTTTTAAAGGAGGTTATGTGGTGCCAAGTACGGTATTGTGTATATCAACGACTTATTTGCAGTTATATTGAATTTATCGCCTTACTATATAAGTTACAGGTATACTGATTATCCATGAGATAAATGTCTTCTTATCATACTGTTTCATTAAATCATATGTGAGCCACAGTTTTAGTTTGAAGTTTTCTTAAGACATGGAGTCCATGAATATGGTTAAAAGTGTTGTACATCACATACATGTAGGCAACGATTATCGATAAGTATCAGAATGAATTTATTGAAGCAACACTAGAGACCGTCTTGCCATTAATGTATATGTAATTTACTAATTCATTTTTGAGATAATAAAGATTAATAACAAAAAAATGAATATCTTTTAATTATATTTCCAGTACTTTAAAAATATTGTTGCGTAGAGGTAAACATTTGATACGCATCGTTTTGGTAAAAGATAATTAAACTAATTTTTACATCGCATATATTTCATTCATCTTTTATTTTATTTGTAACATCTTATGGACACTTTAAAGTTTGTCATTATACTAGTTTGCTTTTCTTTGTCTGTTCAGTTTACTAAATTATATCACTTAAACAGTTCTAAATACCTGGAACTTGAGGTGTTGCACGAGGTGGTATTGTAGTTATTGTTCCATCTACAACATGTATGATACATATTAGTGAGGAAGCCATTTCCGTTTTGTTCTACATTTGAGAATTCGGAGAACAGTATTAAATTCTCTTCTCTCATTACATTACAGAAAAGGCAACAGTAGTATACCGCTGTTCAATAGTCAATAGTTTAAGCGAAAACAAATCCGGGCTACTAACTAAAACCGAGGGAAACACATGAACTATCAGAAGAAGATAACGGAACCACAAAAACACTAAACTGCATCAAAAACATTCACCAACACACAAAGAAACGGACTATTTGATAAAAAATGCCATATTCTTGACTTGGTACAGGACGTTTTAAGGGGAAAATGGTGGGTTGAATCTTGTTTCATGTTTAGCCAAACCTCCCGCTTATATGGCAATGGTATAAATCCTACTAAAATGAAAACATTACGTTATTTAGATAAATAAAATAGTACAATACAACATGAATACGAACCGACACCTATAGTTAATTTACAGTACACCACAAACGAAGTATAAAGTGCGTGTCACACAGAAATTGACGTATTTTTTGACGTTTATATTATCACAGGTAAGTTTCTAAAAATAGATTAGATTGTTTCATTATAGATACGTACAAGAAAATAAAATAGAAATTGAGTTTGTAACGTCGTATTTTTATGTATTTTCTAACCATGACAAAAGAATATTAAAATGCAAATCAATTCTGTTTGTATTTTCGAACCATGTGGATTTTAATCTCAGACATGCCTTCTAGTCTTGTAATGTTGTGTTGTCATTTTAGTGTTATATTTAACATGGCCATTAAAGCGGGAGGTTTGGCGTGCCACAAAACCAGGTTCAACCCACCATTTTTTTCTTTAAAAAATATCCTGTACCAAGTCAGGAATATGGCCATTGTTATATTATAGTTCGTTTCTGTGTGTGTTACATTTTAACGTTGTGTTTCTTGTATGTCGTTTGTTTCCTCTTATATTTGAGTGTGAATTCACATTATTATAAGACGTGTCACGGTACTTTTCATGTCTTTAGTTTTGATATTATATGTGTTATTCTCATCGGATTTTGTCTTATGCTTAGTTCGTATCTATGTGCGTTACATTTTAATGTTGTGTCGTTGTTCTCCTCTTGTATTTCATGCGTTTCCTTCAGTTTTAGTTTGTGACCTGGATTTGTTTTTTTTTCTATCGATTTATAAGTTATGAACAGCGGAATATTCTGTTGCCTTTATTTTTTATTCTTTCTTGACAATTGATTAAAAGGAGTCTTGCAGACTGACGTTGAAAATAAAATAACACAAGAAATTTGGCATATCAACTTGAATCCATTTAACAATAATTAAAAAAAATAATCATCATACAATATGCAAATATGTTGATATTGTTAGACAGAACATTTGCCAGTGTTTTATAATATAAGTGTATGAAGATTTCAAGTCAAACTGTACTATCATTATGAAATGTAATTGTATTAAATACGATTTTTCACATGACTGTCTGACGGATCATAAAGTAGATATATTGTGGTACATAATTGTATATTTTGTAACATGTTCACGAACTTCTATAATAATTATTTGTACAATGTCGTGTAACCTCCTATCTGCTGTAATGTTAAAATAATTTTGTATAAAACTTTAAGGTTGTTGCCAGAAATAACTTCAATTACTCTGACTACATCCTTTTGACAAGTATAACCTATACTTACAACTTTTTTTACAAATAAAACCTTGTCTGCCATTGCAAGGTCCATCATTCCACTGTTGGTCTCTTAGAGTTGTATATATCTGTATACAGTTCTCTCTTTTATTACCATTGGGCTCGCCTAAAAAAAGTATTAACAATAATGCACGCATTGCTTTGTTAATAATATATCCTCTTGTAACTAACAAAAAGTATTGGAAATTAGGAAAAAAAGTCAAAAAATGTCATCAATGTTGAGCTGCTGGCAAAATATAATTCATTCTGTACGGCTAAATTGAAAAAAAAATCGTCACAATTTTTTTCAGTTCATTCGACATACTGAGAAATCAAAATTATCAACTAACAGGAAGTATTTATCTGAAAGAATCGGAAAAGTACACACATGTTACAATTCATCATTGTAATTTATCTGGTCAAATTTAAAATCCTTTTTTTCGACGAGAAAAGAGTCGAATATTTCTGTGTCGGACGGAAGGAGGAAGTGATTGCCATCGCTTTTCTATTTCGATGTTTTACCATATTCAAAACATCTTTTTGTCAGCAATATACAACTATTTAAAAAAGAACAGAAATCAATCATTTTCTATAGTTAGGTTGTTTAGTTTTATTTTTTTTTAATTTATGAAATAGCTACTGTATTCATTTCCAGGTATTGTTTTACCTGCGCCTTTAATTGTTTGAATAATGAACCTAAGACAACTTTCGAGTTCGTTGCACTTGCGTCAAGAACTTTAGACTTAGTGAACATCAATCGTGCGTTTAGGGGCGTCATTACTTCCCTTCCTTAGTTCAGCGATAGAATGAAAAAATGAAAATGCTATATTGCACGAATTATTCCGCAAATTAAGATCTTATTTTTGATATTCAACACAGCTATCATTAGGGAATAGTGAGTAAGTACTTACGGAACAAATATCACTTTTTATTATGAACAGGGATACAGGCAATCCTCGAGATCTCTATCTGGTTAATGACGTCACAAAGACCCACAAAATTGAAGACCTTTTTCGGTAAAGTACTTAACTCGAAAGTGACACCTACTTTTCATTTTTGATCTTAATAGTAATGTTACCTCCTGCCCAGTTCAAGAACTGAAATGGTGTCCCATCAGACCATGACCACCCTCCTTCTCTTGATCTGTCTGTACCTCCGAGCCACATCCACATTGAAAATGATGATGATAATTGTGCTGCAAATTATGAAATCGCTGATAAGGCACCGTGAACAAAGTTCACTAAATTTTAAAAAAATAAATTACACAGGATAATTCTGACGTTTACCAAGCTTTACAAAATATGAAGTAAACACTTTACAAATATTCTCCATTTAGTATTATTATCATCGTCATACAATTGATAGTTTCATAAATGTTATTGCAACATTTATTGAGATACCGTCTTCATATTTTCAATAAAGAATAAATCAGTCGTATTTATTCACATAATAATAAATGACAAGAGCTTTTACAACTACAATGTATATGTGAAGCCCTTGCATTTGGGTCTAGAAATTAAATGTTTTTGCTGAAATATTTTATTAACGAAAAGTTGAACTTTGATTTAATGATTAATGTTATGACGATTTGTGACAAAACAGTTATATTTTAAAATTTCACAAGATATATTTTAGTTAATAATAACCATTGTTATTTTAAGTGCATTCAGAAGTCTTACAAGATTTATCAATGTCACTGTTAGGCAATCAGGAAAATTGAAAGAAATTATGCCTATCGCGAAAAATATAGGTTTTGTTGTGGTCTTTTAAGATCGAACGTTTTATTCTGGTGTGTTCTTTCTGCGAAGACTTCAAGATTAATTATCAATGTTGTTCCATTTATTTGTATTATAGTCTTGTAGTGTAATGCTGTCATTTTTTGTGTTATATTTAACATTGCCATATGCAGGAGGTTTGGTTAGCCACAAAACCAGGTTCAACTTACCATTTATTTTAAAATGTCCGGTACAAAGTCAGGAAAATGGCAATTTATGTCTTATAGTTCGTTTCTGTGTGTTCGCATTATCGTTTAGTTTTTTGTTGCACTTTAGTGTTTTTGTTGTGTAGTTGTTTCCCTCTTATATCTGATGTGTTTCCCTCAGTTTTAGTTTGTAACCCGGATCTGGTTTTTTTTCTCAATCGATTTATGACTTTTGAACAGCGGTATACTACTGTTGCTTTTATTTAGGATTTTTCATACAAGCATCTTTTGGAGAAAATTAACTGATTGCATCTGCATAATATGGAAACATTAACATTAACAATCAACTACATACTCTGAATATATACTTGCTCTGCTCTGTCATGTACGCTAGCTAGATCACCACCCATCTTCTGACAAACTTGTCTGGCATCTTGCCATGATAGTAAATCACCTTGGAAACTATAGCAGTATTGTGATTGAGGTCTTTCTTGCCAACCGGGACCACATTTTGCACTTATAAGCGCTGTGATAATAAATTATATAATGAATATATCTATATAAGTGTGACTCGGAGGTCGGATGGGGACGCTGAAGTGCGATGGTAATGTTGAAGTGTAATGGTTTTCATCGATGGTATTTTCGCTGATGTGCGATGAAATATATAAGAAATATATAAAGCACTGGCTAGTTTATAACCTTTATGGCATTTTGGTATCAATAATATGAGTTTTTACAGATTTTATATGTCAACCATGCATACTCATATTATTGATACCAATAAACTCATCATAGATATCAGGACTAAATTTTATATATACGCCAGACGCGCGTTTCGTCTGCAAAAGACTGATCAGTGACGCTCGAATCCAAAAAAAAAAAAAATAAAAAAAAATAAAAAAAAAAAAAAAAAAAAGCCAAATGGAGTACGAAGTTAAAGAGCATTGAGATCAAAAATTCCTAAAAGTGTTGCCAAATACAGCTTAGGTAATCTATGCTTGAGGTAGAGCAGCCTTAGTATTTCAAAAAATTCTAAATTTTGTAAACAGTTAATTTATAAATATAACAATATCAATGATAATTCAGGTCAGCACAAAAAGTGCACATGCCATAAGGGTTTTATGGACAATGATTTATGCAAATTGTAACTAAATATTTGAAAAAAATCTGTATAATAAGCACGTTTGTAGATTTTAAATTCGTTTTTTTACCATACAAATAAGTTTTAAGTATTTATTGTATACTGTTTGAATATAATCTGTAAATAGCCTGCTAACATTAGTGTTCCATCTTTACCTCCAACGTAGATCTTTCTAAATGGTGTTTGTTTCAAATACAAGAATATAGTTTATACTATGAATGTCCTTAGTTACAGTTTCATACTAAATGCGATCGTCATATTTGATCTTGATGCATACTCGAAATTTGAAAATATATTTTATGTTATCCATCTCTTTTCAGTGTTACCACCAACGGATACAGGCAAAAGACAAACAGCGAACAGTAACTATCATCGCACGCAGGTAAAAGAAACTATCAACGCAAAAGAAAACACCAAGCAATCAAAATATGGATATTGTCATTTATTTTCATATTTCAATGAAATTAAAGAAAATTAAAACTTCTTCATAAAAGACTATTATTGATATTGTAGATTTAAGGAAGCGTGTAATATTGCAAAAGAAAATACACAGCAAATGCAAAAAGATGGCAAATACTCCCATTACGTTTTGGACGAGAAAACAACATTAATACGGTATTATTTGGATAACAACTTAAAATTAATAGTTTTCTGCTCATATTGCAGAAAAAATATAGAATATTTGCAACCGGTTCAGCACTTTAATTGGTATTTATACTTCAGTTTGAAGTAATATGTAGTCATACCTGCAGCTGTAGTTACTGGGGGACGAAGTGGAATATTTCCTAAAAATAAACGAACACAAGTGGTTAAAAGAAATGATTTTCATTTTTAGAAAATATATCTAAAAACACTTTCAATTAGTGACAATCCCAAAGGAAATGATACGGGTATGATAAACTAAATTATCAAAACAACAGAACCTTCCCGTTTCTCTACAGTGAAAATACGGTCTATTAAAAAAAATAATAAATAAATTAAACAAACTCAACAATATTTAAAAATTTTACATACGTGGACTTTTCTGGCAGATGTATTTCAGTTGTGCAGAACAGCTTCGGTCATTCCAACATAAGTTTGTGGTGAAATACTGTACACAGCTTTCAGTTCCAGTATAATCATTCGGTTCATTTTTACACCATTTGTTAAAGCTAGACAGCTGACAATAGATGTAATCTTACAAATATTAATAAGTCCAATAACACCTAAAATATTCTTTAAAAAAGTAATAAAATGAAACACGTTATTGAAGGCATACAGTATCCTGTAAATGAGACGATATTTGAATTTTGATCAGTTCAGTCTTCATCTCCCAGATGTCTTTTTCAATGTCTTTTTGTTCAGGAAATTTACAAAAATATCTTATATCTAAATAGGCAAACGTAAAAAGGAAGTTAAAATGTTCTGTTTTGAACGCTTTTAAAATTCAAGAAAGCAAAAGACACACAATTTTATTAAACAAGTTAGTATATAAAAACCTGTGAACCAGATTGTATCCAAATGTATTTCCTATTTTGTGTTCTGTCGTTCAGACCAATCCAATACTCATTGTCATTTCTGTTGATACTACCTGCAAAATATTACATAACTCACTTAATCCGTGCAGCTTACAAAACAGGATATAATTCAAATGGGACTGTATTCCACATTTATAAACACACATTTTCTTTTTTTTTCTAATTTTCTAACCACTCACCTATGACAAAACTGTGTATAGTATTAGTATCAACAGTAGCTAGATCACCACCTTGACTCTGACATGACTCTCGAGCATCTAACCAAGTTTTCTTTGTGTCATTAAACTGAAAGCACCGCCCACTTTTTAATGTCCAGTGGTCATCACATATCAAGGAAGCTGTTATATAATGCAAAGTATGTAAATTAATCAAAATCATGTGACAAAATATTGAAGCAGATTATCAGGTTAGCGAAATGCATAACGAAACAAAAAATATATTTTCAACATTGGATCGACACTGTACTCTTTTTCAATAATATAAATGAAATCACGTGTCGGTATACTCGCACCTTGTACGGTATAATCAAATTCAATATTACAAATATACTCATGTGTTGCAATTGGTGAAGTCACAGCTTTAACGAGTTGACCATAATAATGCTGTTACTATTATGATTGTACTTATGTGTTGGTGTTTTCACCGCTTGTATTAGTTTATTAAAGCCACGATACAAAAGTACTCACGTTTTGGTGTTGTCACCGCTTGTATTAGTTTATCAAAGCAACGATACAAAAGTACTCACGTTTTGTTGTTGTCACCGCTTGTATTAGTTTATCAAAGCCACGATACAAAAGTACTCACGCCTCGGTGTTGTCACCGCTTGTATTAGTTTATTAAAGCCACGATACAAAAGTACTCACGTTTTGGTGTTGTCAACGCTAGTATTAGTTTATCAAAGCAACGATACAAAAGTACTCACGTTTTGGTGTTGTCACCGCTTGTATTAGTTTATCAAAGCCACGATACAAAAGTACTCACGCCTCGGTGTTGTCACCGCTTGTATTAGTTTATTAAAGCCACGATACAAAAGTACTCACGTTTTGGTGTTGTCACCGCTTGTATTGGTTTATCAAAGCCACGATACAAAAGTACACACATTTTGGTGTTGTCACCGCTTGTATTAGTTTATTAAAGCCACGATACAAAAGTACTCACGCCTCGGTGTTGTCACCGCTTGTATTAGTTTATTGTCTGTTTATAAATTTTGAAATTATTATGCAACTTAGGCTTCAACTCCCTCAGTCAAAGTTGGCTTTAGATGAATTTGGCTATTTATTTTAGGTATTTTTGACATAAAGCTTTAACGATTTTCGGTACTTATACATCTTCGGATTTCAAATGTTTGGCTTTGAGCGTTCCTGATGAAGGAAAATCCAGAAAAGCGCTTCGGACGCAATAAATTATAAAACGTGTTGTTTTCCATTTTTTATTAAAGCCACGATTCAAAAGTACTCACGTTTTGGTGTTGTTACCGCTTGCACGGGTTGATCAAATCCAATAATACAAATGAACGGTTTCGGTACACCACAGCTAGATGTAGTTCTCCACTGCCCCAGTACATCATCTGTAGTGTAAAAAATAACAAAAATATCGAAGAAACAAGTCAGTTAGAAAGAACACTAGCACCATTACAAATACGAAAAGATAAATAATAGTAATGTAGTATTCTAATACACATCTCGCTCAAAGTAATACCGATATAGTTTTGTACAATGTCTGATTTTCTAACGCTATAACTATATAGTTAAAAAACAGAATTCACCAAAGCTTTTGTTAAATTATGCTTGAAATGATAAAGCGACAGATGTGTGACTCTTTTTGTCATGTTAATTTACTAGTTCGATAACAACATATCCCTGTCTGTAATAATGTGCCATTTTGAATATACAAAACAATTTTAAAAAAAACTTGAAGCGATCAGAAGAATTCCAACGGAGGTTAATATGTGACAGCAATGGTCCTGTTTAGTCTTTCCATTGTGTTTTACACTACTAATATACATTACACCGATAAAAACTTGCATGTGTGTAGTATATATAATGGTGAATAAATGATTTTTTATCATTTATTCACACTGAGACGTGTACTTTTCATTTTTGTTTCAGATTGATACTCAGAAATTAACATTTAAAGAAACAGCAAAACCTCGAAAAAATACTGGAGTTGCTCCTGGGAAATATAGACCAGACAGTGGAATAGAATGTGAAAAAAAACAGAATCATCTGTTTGAAGACAAACTTTTCTGTTTTCTGGCGATGATCGTTTCGAGATTTTTTCTTGACAGCGGACAACATTTCAAGATATTTTTTTCTTGGGTGTTAGTTTTTTTCATATCATTGAAAAGTAAAATCAGAAAAATACTGAAATCGAATCGAAATTGGTGCAGTCTTAAACTAAAAAAAAACTATTTTCATATGAATTACGTAGAAATGTTTTCTACATATGATGATAGATATTAAGTGACAACCCCTCGCCTACAGTGTACGTTAGTGGAAGTGTTACTAACCTGTATTGATGTAAACACAGTCTTGTCTGTTTGCTGTATTAGCAGGAGGATTAACTGCCCAGTTTTGATATTTAATCTGTTGTCCATAAGACCAAGTGTAATTATTAGTGTTGTTGTCTGTAAAATATACTGTATTTTAAGTATTGTATTCTATTTCGACAGGGATTATGTAATTTTATGATGTCAACTTATGTTTTTCATTTTTTAATCTTTTTTATACATGTTATCGAGAAGAGCATTAAAAATTATATAAAAATAGTTCTCCTAGAATAAATCCTGTTGTGTTCCAACTATAAACGAAATGAAAGAGACGATTTAGAAGGTACATAATTACATTTATTGATAGTATTATGCCGTGACCTAGAAATTATAGCAATTTTCAAACACATAAGTATATGTGTTCTTTGGGGCTGTAAGAATTTTGTTTTTAACTTGACTGCAATTGATTTTTAATCAATGTTCACAAGTGACTCAAACATTCGATATTGATCGATTCCATGTAATTCTTAAGTATCTATTGAAATTGAATTCGAAGAAATGTCGTTTTAACTTATACAAAATTCTATACAAAAAACGTGGTATTTTTTTATCAAAATAATAAAAAATAAATTGTATGGAAGGTTTTTGACGCATACTTTTTCAAAATATGAAAATTTTGCAATTTGTATCATTGTAGAAATATTATGAAATAAGTTTTTTTAAATAAAATTACTCTTACTTTTGCATTTTATGCCCTTGAGTGAAAACAAATACTGGAAAAATTAGGTGAAGACCATTACATTTCGTTATATTGCTCTAATAGTTCGGAGAAATTACCGTGAAGACCATTACATTTTGTTATATTGCTCTAATAGTTCGGAGAAATTACCGTGAAGACCATTACATTTCGTTATATTGCTCTAATAGTTCGGAGAAATTACCGTGAAGATCATTCCATTTTGTTATATTGCTCTAATAGTTCGGAGAAATTACCGTGAAGACCATTGCATTTTGTTATATTGCTCTAATAGTTCGAAGAAATTACCGTGAAGACCATTGCATTTTGTTATATTGCTATAATAGTTCGGAGAAATTACCGTGAAGACCATTGCATTTTGTTATATTGCTCTAATAGTTCGGAGAAATTACCGTAAAGACCATTACATTTCGTTATATTGCTATAATAGTTCCGAGAAATTACGGTGAAGACCATTACATTTCATTATATTGATCTAATAGTGAGGAGAAATTACCGTGATGACCATTACATTTCGTTATATTGCTATAATAGTTCGGAGAAATTACCGTGAAGACCATTGCATTTTGTTATATTGCTCTAATAGTTCGGAGAAATTACCGTGATGACCATTACATTTTGTTATATTGCTCTAATAGTTCGGAGAAATTACCGTAAAGACCATTACATTTTGTTATATTGCTCTAATAGTTCGGAGAAATTACCGTGAAGACCATTACATTTTGTTATATTGCTCTAATAGTTCGGAGAAATTACCGTGAAGACCATTGCATTTTGTTATATTGCTCTAATAGTTCGGAGAAATTACCGTGAAGACCATTCCATTTTGTTATATTGCTCTAATAGTTCGGAGAAATAACCGTGAAGATCATTCCATTTTGTTATATTGCTCTAATAGTTCGGAGAAATTACCGTGAAGACCATTACATTTTGTTATATTGCTCTAATAGTTCGGAGAAATTACCGTGAAGACCATTACATTTTGTTATATTGCTCTAATAGTTCGGAGAAATTACCGTGAAGGTGTCATACCACCAATTACTCCCTCAAATTTAGAACGTATGTGAAAGTAGGCCTACTCGGACAAAAAAAAAGTGCATTTGACGTCATTGTTCACCTAAAATAACCAACAAATTTGCAGAAATGAAAGTTTTGTTGAAAGAGAAATATATTAAGACCATTTTGAGCCAAAATTTACCTGTCTATGAGTTTGCATTAAAAATTGAGGATTAATGCGCTCCATAGTATACTAATTTAAGATTTCCAGAAAACCAGGGGTTATTTTTAGTGGTACCTCCTTTCGGAAGCTCTCTGCTTTCTTATATGATTTTGAATGTATGTTGAAAATTGGCATGCAGAAAGGTGACACCTGTACAATTCAGGATATACCTAGTTTCTATGAAGTTAAACTTAAGGTAAAATGTTTAGAAAGCTGTGAAAATTGCAAAATTTGGTTGAACAGATAGGGACTTTTAATTGGTGGTATGACACCTTTAAGCAAAATGCGGTGAAACATCAAAATCAGCAAACAATTGTTTTTTTTGTCTTAACTGATCATTTGAGATAATAGTAGCCACATTTCAATCTTTTTGGGGGCAAAATGTCACATATTGCAAATTTAGAGCCTAAAACTTTAGTTTGTCCTATTTTTAGCTTTTCCCATCCTGACAATATGCTTTTATATCAAAAATGTCCTAAATAATGTTATAAATGCACAGAAAGTTATTCTGTGGTGTTAAACATTGAAACATAAGTTGTTTACTACCCCCAAAAAAATTTTGTCATGCAGATTTAATGAAATTATTTGATTTTTACTCCTTATAGCATTGCGTCATACTATGTACTTGGCAGATAGCATAGCCTAATGTAAGCACTGCAGAAACTCACAAAAGCACCATTTATTATTCCAAATGAAATTTTTATATCTTAAATTTTATTAACTGATGTAAATAAACACAGTTAAATGACCATGACTGCACTTTTGATCAATTTGTAGTACTTTACTGACACCAGATGAAAAAAAGGGGGGTCAATATTCCTTGACACTTCAATACCTTGAATTTTTTGACTAAATTCATTGCAAAAATTGCTGGAAGTCTTTCAAGAAGTAGAACAAACAAGAAAAAATCAGCAAACAATGATCTTGATATTGAAAGTTTATGTTCCTGTAGCCCAAAATGAAAATTTCAAGTATTTTCTATCAAAGTCATACATTACAGTCAGTGTAAATTGAGCTGTGAAATTTTTATTATAAGTCGCATAATGCTCAGATAGGCTGTTTTTAACTACAAATTGACTAAGGATTAAGAATAAAGCAAAATAAAAGATTTCTAATCAACTTTTTGTCTCTTTAGGTGTCATACCACCAATTACTCCCTCAAATTTAGAACGTATGTGAAAGTAGGCCTACTCGGACAAAAAAAAGTGCATTTGATGTCATTGTTCACCTAAAATAACCAACAAATTTGCAGAAATGAAAGTTTTGTTGAAAGAGAAATATATTAAGACCATTTTGAGCTAAAATTTACCTGTCTATGAGTTTGCATTAAAAATTGAGGATTAATGCGCTCCATAGTATACTTATTTAAGATTTCCAGAAAACCAGGGGTTATTTTTAGTGGTACCTCCTTTCGGAAGCTCTCTGCTTTCTTATATGATTTTGAATGTATGTTGAAAATTGGCATGCAGAAAGGTGACACCTGTACAATTCAGGATATACCTAGTTTCTATGAAGTTAAACTTAAGGTAAAATGTTTAGAAAGCTGTGAAAATTGCAAAATTTGGTTGAACAGATAGGGACTTTTAATTGGTGGTATGACACCTGAAGACCATTGCATTTTGTTATATTGCTTTAATAGTTCATTTCTATGTATGTTTCATTTTCGTTTATTTTTGGTTGCATTTTTCAGTGTTCTGTTGTTTCGTTGTTTTCCTCTGATAGTTTATGTGTTTCCCTCGGTTTTAGTTTGTAACCAGTATTCTCTCAAACAATTTGATACTTTTAAACAGCGGTATACTACAATTGCCTTTATTGCTCCTTATTTTGTAGCGCAAACTGATGACTTTGCTTAGAGATATTTTGAGATATACAAACATTCCAAAACAGACAAACAAATCATTGAAATTATTTTGTTTTATTCAGGAAAATAATGCATAGAAAAGCAGAAAGCAATTTTACTATGACCGGCCATGAACCATAATTTTCTCCGATCCTTCACAAAAGATTTACGAAGAAAATAATTTTTACCTGTAGCACCAATCCAGAATGAATCGATACGAGCGTCTTGAAACTGAGATAAGTAAGAATTGATAAAATTGGTGGCAGTTTTTCTGAAACAAAACATTGTTGAAACATGCATTAACTATATAAATAACGGCTGCTGGATATTTCATCCAGTATTGGTGATTGACATGTAACACATGAAAATTTTGAATTAAATATTGACAAGTGGGGAAATTAAATTATGTAAACTATTACGGTACTTTATAAAATCATTTCAATAAGTAATTTTTTTTAATTCAACGAAGAATTTTATAAACAATTGTTATGCTTCTGATGCTTGGCAATAAATTTCATTGCATTTTAATGCTAACGAATTTATGTGTGATATCTTTGAAGTATTTAATATTGACTTTCATTTTACTTCCATGGTATTATTAAGGGATGCATTAACAACTGTTGCATAACATTAAATACCCATATGATTCTACTAATCTTCCGCCTTGGGTTTTACAATATTGGTCGGACTGTTGCCATGACAACGTATATTGTGTGTTGAACTGGTAACATCTATTTTGGTGAGCTAACCAACCTGGCTGACAAGTTCCTGATAAAATAATGAAAGGGTATAGATTAAAGAATATTTAAAAGCCCATATATGCATTTTCTAGACGCTGGACAACCAAGACTTTTAGTGTTCAGTCCTCAGGATATCTTTAGTGTTTGCATGTTATTGACGTATACCGCCAATCTCCGGTTATTATAACAGGTTATTTTTAACTAATGGCTCTAAAGAGTCTTGAATCGCTCATCTAGGTATAAGTGCATCTTCAACAATGGACACTATCCACTAGTGTGGACTAAATTGAATTGATGACAAACATCTCTATTTTCGTTGATCTTGAATTGATGATCATTTTTTCTGATTACAGTTTCGCTCTATCTTTTTTTGTTATTGCCCAAAACACAAAAAAAACAAATGGTGATCAAATTGTTATTTAAGGGCAATCACTTCTATAAAGTCTACTTATGGTTTCGGCAAAATTTTAGTCTTTTGTAGATCTTGTCTTTTGATAAGGAGTTATAAACATTGACTGACGTATTCGACTGTGTTAATTTGTTCGAGGGTCTAGCCTTGCTGATAATTTTTACTATATAAAGTGACTATCTATCTGTTATAGTTTTATGTATCAGGCAAAAATGCCATAAAATTGGAAAATCGTCATTAAAGGATAACAACTCCAATTGAAATTACGATTTCAACAATGTTTACATATTTCAAGATATGTCCTCTGATCTATTTCAGTTACTTAAGTTTCAATCTATTCATTATAGTTTTCCAGATATATGGCAAAAAGCAATATAAAAAAATGATAAAAGAATTTCTTTAAGGACAATAACTCAAATAACAGAAGAATATGGCAATGTTATTCATTTGTACATTTTATTATGCTGATCATGTTTGCCTATTTACGTTTCTGTCTATCTACTATAGTTTGTGTTTATCAGATATATAGGGTAAAAAAGCAAATATAATAGAAATCGTCATTAAAAGGCAATAAATTTCATCAGGAGTCATTGTGATGTATTTGTAGATCTTCCCTTGCAGATATTTTTTTTGGTAAAAGATTTGACGAAATTAGACAGTAAGCAGATTTCAACATTTGGAACACTTATTATTCTGTAGGAATTTTTCTATTTATAGCAGTTTCGAAAAAAATAAAAAAAACAATTGTATTTCACCTCTATGCTCTATGTTAGCCAAGTCGGCCATATTGGGTGCATGGCAATCGGGGTCAACGCTAAACTGAATACACTAATCAAAATTGAGGTCAAGTTTGGTTGAATTTGACTGAGTAGTTTTAAAGCAGAAGAATTTTATGGAAGTAAACAAATGATGATGGACAACAGACGACGACGGACTCCAAGTGAGGAGAAAGCTGACTTAGTTCTGTGGATCAGGTAAGTTAATTGAAAAAAGTCCAATTTATTTTTCAGTTTATCATTATAAAATTAAGTACACATTTTGAAATGAGAATTCATCACTTGAATATTTGCCTTTGTAATTCGAAATGTAAATCGAAAATGTATGTTTTTAAAAATCTAAGTTCTGATATGATTTGAAATTTTTGATGAAAAGCTTTTGTCTGAACATACCTACACCACCATAGGAACGCTAAAAGAAAAATGTGACGCCCTAGATGTATAAGTGCTCATGTACGTGAAGAAGAACTGATTGCGATTTAAACAAATCGCGTTCAGAAACAGAGGTCTGTATACATAAAATCAACTGAGTTTTTTTTTGGGTTTTTTTTAGCAAATTACGTGTTTCCAATTTAATTGTAGATGGGAACAGCATTGATTGCTAATGTTACTTATTTGTATGTAGAATTTTTCTAAACTATGATGCTTTGCATTACTTCAAATGTAGGTAAAACACAAGCACCTATAGTTGTTAATTTTTGTGTCATGTTTGTCTCTTGTGGGGAGTTGTCTCATTGGCAAATATACCACATCTTCTTTTTTTTATATTCTAGTGACAGAAAACTGTGAGCCTTTCATACAATTTATTATATGTGAGCAAAAACGGTTACATATTGCAGTAATACAAACGACAAGGTAGTCTGAAATATGGAGGCTTATGACTTATTTTCTGCTTTTTGATTAGCAGAATTTTTGTTTCTTTTTGTAAAAATCAATGCCATTCATACTAAATATTCCCATCAAAAACTTTGTACCAAAATGTAAGTTTTTACAACAACAAAAAAATAGTACTTCCCTGCATAAATATAATGAACTATAGGGAAATTTATATCCATAAGATGAGCTGATAAGAATTTTGTAAAAAAAAAAAAAAAAGAATGGAACTGACAAACGTTAAATAGTAGATTATATAGATGAAGGGGGTGCATGTTTATAAAATCTCAAAGTCACTCTTCTTAAATCAAAGAGAGTATAAACAAACCGAACATAAAGTGCACGGATAAATGCTTGTAATGGGTGTAATGTATGAGTGTAATATTAATCAAAATACTGACCTTCTGCTTTTTTGCACACGAAATTTCTTTTTGTTGCACAAGTATCTGTTGTCCAAGCTACATCAGATGAATCGGTGCTATATTTTACATACACACACGTATTGTTATACTGAGAGCTGTAAAGTATACATAATGATAAAAACAAACCGATAGATGATGCAAACCTAAAGTTCAACATCGAATTATTGAAGAAGAACTTAGCAGATTTTGGAAAGTATTTATCCCATAACCAAAATTGTTTCGAGAGAAAGGCTACATAAGGAAGTTCGTATACAAAAAAAATATGTTTGGTTTGAGATGTTTTTCGATGCCTACAAATACACGTAATAGATCTAGAGGAAGGACAAATGCCCTCTGAATTTATTGCAATAGTTATCAAAAGTATATAACTATTGGCAAACGAGGTTATTATCAAAGAGTCTTTTATTCTTTATCCAAATTAACAATATCACAGCTCCATACATGTTTATTACTTAAGGTTTTTACAATATTATTGTTTATTTCTATACAGATGACGAAATTATAAGCGCTCGAGAGAAGCTAAAATGTAGTCAAATATAATAAGAAGAATAGTTTAACTATGTACAAGTGTCTTCTTACATCACAAATTGATTCGTTTTGGCAAGAGACGTCCTTTTGACTTTTGTGCCCAATTTTCAAATAAGGTAACAAAAGTAAAGTCTGTGTTACTAAAATGAATTCTGTCATGACAAAAGTAACTTTTGTCCACTGAATGATAATTTTGTATGACAAAATTTTAAATTTGTAGTATGCTACAAATTTTGTTAAACTGAACTCATTTTTGATGAACAAAACTCACTTTTGTCCGTACAAAATTGAATTTCGAGTACAAAACCACAAGAGTCCCATTCGGCGCCCCGTACTTGTAGCGTTAAATGAAAATTCGATTTAATGGAGATATGTAAAACGGTAAAATAAAATGTACATCATAAGGATTTTTTAATATTCAAGAAGATAGTTTACACTTGCAGTACAGTACAAATATCGATGTCGATTACATGCGTAAACAACAAATCATAACCAAAGCATTTAAACCAGATAATTAATGATTGTGAGCTGTAAAATGTACCCTAAAAACATCATCAAATCCAGTAAAGCCCTTCGAACAAATACAATTTATTAGCGTTGATTTTATTTTTATGAAAATTACCTTTGCATAATAACAAATATAAACGATGGTTAAAACAGTATTTTTCTTTATATATGGCAGCAATCTTTCTATCATAATTACTTAATCGGGCTTTCCGTAACGACACACACTTTTGATTTACATACCTTTGAAGAACAGGTGTTGGTGACCAGTAAGCTAACCTTGGGGTTAATGTTTCATTGCCTTTTGCCAATAACCAGGTATAACTATTCCCCTGAAATTCAAATTGTCATGTTTCTAAGCAGTAATCAAGGTAATTAGATAAATTCAACAAGGAAGAGATATATACTTCGGTAAGATCTCATAAACATGTTTAACCCCGCTGCAATTTTGCGCCTGCCCAAGTCAGGAGCCTCCTTTGTTAGTCTTGTATGATTTTTAATTTTAGTTTCTTGTGTATAACTCGGAGTTTAGTATGACGTCCAATATCACTGAACTAGTATACATATTTTTTAAGGGACCAGCCGAAGGACGCCTCCGGGTGCGGGAGTTTCTCGCTACATTGAAGACCCATAGGTGGCCTTCGGCTGTTGTCTGCTTTATGGTTGGGTTGTTGACGCTTTGACACATTCCCCATTTCCTTTCTCAATTTAAATTTTTACCGAAATACTAAGAAGTTGCAACAAGAGATCGGTTGGTATAAATAGATGTCATTTGTGTTTAAGCATCTTCAGTTAAGCATGAATCCGGTGCAATATTCAACTGAAAATCTTAACAAGGCGGAAGATACCTAGGAAAGATTAAAAATGCATAAGGCTAGGGGAACTGAGAAACTGACAAGGTCATCATGGTCATGGCAAAACTCTTAAGACGACGAAGAGACAAGCAGGTTCATAAGGCACTACAAATGTGGCATTTAGACAAAAACCTAACCAAAGATCAGAAAGCAGTCAAATGCCACAATGGGTCTTCAACGCAGAAAGAAAATCCCGCAGTGGAGGCGGGCTTCAATCGGCTGACTGATAGTCATTAAAAGTGCAAATTCGTTGATTAGCCTTTTGCTGATGGTATAATCGATGATAAAAGGACGGTATTGTGGTTACAATTGGAATTTAAACATAACCCTTGTCATCGGTAACAGGGATATTCCATAACGGTAAACAAACTCGTGAAGGCGTTCGTAATTTTTTAGAAAGAATGAAAAATAAGCAGGCGCTGTTGAAATTGCTTCAAAGAAATGGAAAGTACACAATTCGAGAGCTAAATAATACTTTCTGTTGTAAATATTTTGTCTTAATCGAGTCAATTTCTAGATGTAACATAGGATGTGAGATTAAACTGTATCTGTGATATTCTTAATATTAAGTTCAGTATAGTCACCAAATTCCAATTATTTCGGAAGAAAATATGTTTATAGTGAATCCTCGTTGTTAAATAATAATGTTACCTTCTTTTCTTTCTTCCTGTGAAACTAGAACTAAGTCAGCATCGAGCTAATATGAATAAATTAGCAAGTCTTGGATAATACAATGCTTGTAATTGTGTAATCTTACTGTCAAAAATGAATAATAAAATATCTAATTTGTAATTCAATTTCCCCCCTAAAAACAAATTTGTAACGTGGTTTATTTTACCTGAGGATATGACTTAACCCCTATCCAAAAATCTTTCTGAAGATTTACACTGAAGTCATGTATTACAGTTTCTTCTGCAGAACTTTCTACGGTAAACAGGTTCCCTCCTTGTTGATCACACTGCTGTCTAAAATGGAAGAATGAAAATATTTGCTTTTGTTTTGAATTTTAAACCTGATGCCTTTTGTTATCTATTATTCATGTGTTTCTTTGCCTAATACGTTCTCCTATTTATTTGTATTGTAGTCCTGTATTATTATGTTGTCATTTTAATGTTATATTTAACAATGCCATCAAAGTGCGAGGTTTGGTATGCCACAAAACCAGGTTCAAACCACCATTTTTTTCTTTAAAAATGTCCTGTACCAAGTTAGGAAAATAGCCATTGTTATATCATAGTTCGTTTCTGTGTGTGTAACATTTTTACGTTGTGTTTCCGTTGTGTCGTTTGTTTTCTCCTATATTTGAGTTTGAATTCATATTATTCATATTACTATAAGACGTGTCACTGTACTTTTCTATCCCAAATTCATGTATTTGGTTTTGATATTATATTGGTTATTCTCATCTGAGTTTGTCTAATGCTTAGTCCGTTGCTGTGTGTGGTACATTTTAATGTTGTGTCGTTGTTCTCCTCTAATATCTAATGCGTTTTCCTCAGTTTTAGTTTGTTACCCCGATTTTGTTTTTTGTCCATAGATTTTTGAGTTTTGAACAGCGGTATACTACTGTTGCCTTTATTTGAACATTAAATAATAGTTTATAATTTCGTTGGTTGTTTTTGAATGAGTTGATTAGAAGGAATTGTTAATCGAAAATTTAAATTTTGAAAAAATACATTTACATAAAATTCAAATATAATTGCAGATTGTTCCGTTTATTGTATCTGGCCTAAATCTAGAACATTTTGAGAAAATGTAAGAGTAATAATCATTGGAAATAAAAATATATATATACTTTAACGTTAAAACTTACTGGGCTCCATCCCAGGTGGCGCCATTTTGACCATAAACTCTGTAACAGAAATTATTAAACGACTGCCATTTTCTATCGGCTTCGCAAGTCAGTGGAATTCCTGTTAAAATATTCATAAAAGAATTACCATACAGTTGCAGTAAGAAAACAACTATTTCAATAAGTAGCGAAACGGGCAGTCATTTAAGTCCACATATAAACTGCTAAATTCCATAAAACAAAGTTGTGTAAACGGAAATCAAAACATAGAACCCTTTTTGAACAACATATAAAAAAGGGAGTCCTTTAATAATGTTGTTCAATAGTAAATTGAATCATTTTCTATATATCGTGCAATAATTTGACCTTTCTGTTACCATTTTCACTAGGAGGTTTCGGCTAAAAAGCAAGAGTATGGATATATTATCTTAAGAAGACGAAGAAAAATTTCCATATTTTTTTCATCTGCGCATTGATAGATTACAGAAACAAGTAATTGTTCGTGTTTACCAAAAAAAATACCTCTTAACTGGTATAGAATAATTTCAAAGGTTGTAAAAATTACCACCAGCAATGCTAGTCTAGAATATATTGTTGTGTACTGAATTGCCCTGTAGATCTAGGGTAGAGTCCAGCTAAACAGGTCAAGTAACACTTTTATATCATGATTCTCAAATATTCAGTTATTCACTTTTAAACAAAAAATACAACATCGACCTATTATATTACTTTTGTTGATTTGGTTTTTGTAACGGGTACGTTTATTCTCATCTTAAATTCTAACCGTATGTAGTACTGTATATTGTGTGTGTGTTCAATTGCCAACATAAAGATGTATTATAAACTTTAAATTAGTTTGAATAACCACGAATTAAATTCTGATTAAATCAAATATATTCATACACTATTTGCAGAAGTTTCCGACACATATAGTTTATTCGTCCTGTTACATACATAAACTGGTCCAAGTGTTACTCAAGCTATCTACACGATGATACCAATTTCTTTGTATAAAAAAATGAAATAACTCTATTTTCACAGTTGTATTTTCCAAAATGTTATTGTACCTGTTACAGGTATAAAAGAGAAGCAAAAAATATCAAAGAAACATTCTCACTCATAAATCTTAAACAAACTGACATCGCCATGGCCAAAAACACGAAAAAGACCAAAAGACAACACAACTAAATACAAAACCGATATTACAATTTATCTTACCTCCTATACATTTCCAGGAATATGATTGGTTAAAAGCGTCCGCGTGCAAACCGTGTATATTTCATATTAGGTTAGTAGGGAGGCGGGGCTTATCTCATACACGGTTAGTAGTGGAGTTACGTCCCTTTATATTCCATATTAGGTAAAAAGGAGGCGGGGCTTATTTCATACACGGTGAGTAATGGTGTTATGTCCCTTTATGAAAACAAAACGGTACTGCGAAAAAATCTTAAAAGTTCCAACAGACGAAGAAATTGATGATTAAGATTGAAATAAATTCATAAAACACATTTAAACCTTACAAGTCGTTATTGTTGGCATCTGTTTTTGTAGGATCAATGGAAGTATTTTCTGAATGCTAACAGTATTGAAGACTTGCTCATTTTGAGAATCACTAGTCTTAATTTCACACGTTCAGATAGTCGGTAAGATAAATTCGTAACATAGTGTGCTAGTGACGTAATACGGTATATATGGGGTCAGTAAATTCAATATGGGGATTCGAGCTTCGCTCTCACCCCATATGGAATTTACTGACCCCATATATACCGTATTAGGTCACTAGCACACTATGTAACTAATAATATTAGATTGTTTTCATTGATATTTTTTAACATTTTATTTGGCCTCTAACTTTTTTGGATTTTTTCTTAAATATACAAATTAATTTAAAACACAATTACACATCATGTGATATTATATGCTTATTAAAAATTTAACCAAAGAACTTTTTTATCAGAAAACACTGCCAAACATGAATTGCTTTATACTTAAAATAATTAGATATTTGTCTTTGTGCTTAAAACAACCAAATCGGTATCTCGATATTTAAAAAAAAAATCACTCCGGGTCTGTCTTCTTATGTACTATTTGACTTTTAAACTTTAAATATTATCTAGTATACAGATTTAACATACACCATACAGGTAAACTTTCACATACCAATATGTCGCTCGCAAATGTAACCGTTTGATTCTGCACATTTGACATTCGTCAATTTGTTGTTTACAAATTTTACACATCTTCCTCGTTGTGCGGTTATAATTATAGACTGTCCTCTCCTGAAACAAACATGATATAATTAAAAAGATGGCATAAAATTGCTTTTGGTTTGTTTAACCCAACAAACTCACAATCTAGAAAAACAAATACAAAGGAAGTCATTCAAACCAAGAATGTTAATAGTGAGAACCTTCTTACTATGCAAAATCATTGTTCCAAACTACACCATAGGCACGAAAACATTCGGTTTTTATCTGATAATAAAACACCATTACGAATTAATATCCCCGTCTACTTTAATACGAAGTCAGAGATATTAATTGGTTGTTTTAGCTCAAAATGCTATCTTATAGATACATGTATAACCCCCATCCCTTTGAAAAAATCTATTTTTTGCATCTTTACGTGCATATTCATATTAACCACTTGTATATTTTAAACATACATCATATTAATCATAGCTTAAAACCAGGTGATCTAAACGACCAGGATGTACGACTTCAGTATTCAATTTCATCGACAGATAGATCAAAGGCAAAATTTTTCCTTTAATAGGATAATGTTTTTGACTTTCTAAACAGATGACCAAGCATAAATACCTGATTATAGCAAAAATCGCAAAAAACATACTTTATAAAATATTAAAGTACCAGGTTTTCTAAAATTAACTTACACTACTGTAGGATCGACTGCCGAACCGTCTGCCCATACAAAGTTTCCACCTGAGGTTCCATTGTTATTCAACCCAGTCCAAAATGATGTAATACTGGTGTTGTTGCGGAAAGGATTTTGTTGTACTTTCTGTAAATTGCCTACTACCCAGTCCTGTAAACAAATAACCCTATTCGATAATGGCATTCGCAACATTTAATTGATTTATTGTTACATGTTTTAACGCCACTGGCAATCCTAGTCAATAAAGACTGGCGTCGTGTGCACCCGCACGAACGGGGTTCGAAGTCACAACCTCAGTGTTGACTGGCTAGTGATTACAGTAGTAGAACTACTTAGACCACTTGGTCACCGATTGTCAAAGAACAATTCACTTAAGTTAAAATGAAGTGGATAGAATCAGTTAAAGGCAACCGTAAGCCTTCAACAATGACAAAACCCCCATATCGTATAGTCGACCTTGTTTATAACAAAATGCGTTGGTTTATTGGTGTTGTGATATATGTGTTTCTGTAAATTTTGTTATTTTTACTAAATTTTGTTTTTCAAGAATAACAAAATGTAAAGATTTTTATTTATTATAAACAACAGCAAGATGCTCTCATATCTATATACCCTAAAAGGTTTACATTGTAATAAATATCCAGCTAGGACTAGGAGCATCAATCAAATTGACATATGATAAAACACATTGCTAAATCAAAGTTAATCCTGGAATAAATTTTGAAAATGCGTTCAAAACAATCGAGTCGCAATTGTCATTGAAATGTGGAATGTGTCAAAGAGACAACAATCCGACCAAAGAACAGAAAACAGCAGAAGGCCATTAATGGGTTTTCAACACAGCGAGAAAATCCACCATCCGCAGGTGGGCTTCAGCTGGGCCCTAAACAAAAACAATTGTACATAGTTATATTATTATGATTCTTTAATGTATCAATATGATTATTACTCACTGTCGTTATTCTTCAGGTGCGATAAATTAGTAAAAACAAGAATGTGTTCAAAGTACACGGATGCCCCACTCGCACTATCCTTTTCCATGTTCAATGGACCGTGAAATTGGGTAATAATCTAATTTGGCATTAAAATTAGAAAGATTATACTATAGGGAACATACACTACAAACCATTAAAGTCTGAAATGGCCTATATTTGTACTCGACTGTACTGATTTTTACTCGACCAGTCTGAATTGGTCTGACTTTTACTTGACATTACTCGACCCCAGTCTGAACCATACTCGACTGTACTGAATCGTACTTGACCCTTATCATAGTCTGAACTATTACTCGACCAGTCTGAAACAGTCTCAACCCATTCTTGATCTGTACTCGACCAATTTTTCCAGTCTAAACCATACTTAACCAAAGGTCTGAACAATACTCGACCAGTCAGAACCATACTAGACGAAATAACCTTTACTTTTTTAAATGTTAAAATCAATTTCATTTTAACTGACATATATAACAACAGCCAACAAAATTTATAAATTGTTTAACCTTATATTAGAAATATATCTATTATTATATTTAGGATAAAAAATAATATCTTATTTATAATTTATATTAAAAAGGGATAAAATTGAATAAGTAAAGAAAATTGTTTTTCTGAGTAGTGGTGAAATATAAAGTTTAACCTCTGCTTGGGGCAAACTCATAAATAAGATCACACCTGGTCAGAGGTATTAAATTCTAAATAACATTTATTCAAAATTGCAACATCCTGTTTAACTTTTAAAAAAAACCAAGGCCTTTCGAATATACAAGTCATTTTTTAGTAGCAATAAACAAAACAACTATGTCAATTGGACATGCTTTGATATTATATCTGCTCTTGAATTTTTACTAGATTTTTGTTCGCTTTGGAGATTCCGTATATCGTCAGGTTATCGGAATTCCAATGGGGACTAACTGTGTACCACTTATTGCGGACCTGTTTTTGTATTGCTATTAGTTACAATTTATGACAAAAATCAGCAAAGACCCATCTGGTACACAAATTTAAGAATACTTTTAGATATTTGGACGATAAAAAGCTCTCAATAATGACGACTTCAGTATGTATACTAAAGAAATTTATCCTGTTGAACTTACTTTAAATAAAGCTAATACTAACAATGACCACTGTCCTTTCTTCGATCTAGATATATATATCATTAACGGAAAGCTTAATACTAAAATTTATGATAAAAGAGATAATTACTCATTTCCAATCATTAAATATCCATTTTTAGATGGTGACGTTCCCTTGTCACCATCTTACGGTGTTTATATATCTCAACGTGTACGATTTGCTCGTGTATGTAACAATGTTCTAGATTTTAACGAGAGAAATTTATGTATTACTGAAAAAATTATTACACCAGGGTTTTCGATATCACAAACTAGTCAAAACATTTACTAAATTTTATCATCGGTATAAGGACATCATTCGTAAATATAGCTCAACATGCAGACTTCTTATACGTTCAGGTATTTCACATCCAATATTTTATGGAAATATTCTTTATAAAGCACAAAAATGTCAGTATTCACCTCAGAAGCTAACAAAACCTTTAAATAGACTTATTAAGAAGGGATATAGTTACGATACTGTTATCAGGTCATTAAAGATTGCATATTTTGGCGTTAATATTGATTCCCTTCTAGGGTCTTTGCAACGGAACTAAACAGATTTAATATTAATAAACCAGTTGTTGGCATGACACGGGTTATCTTCTTCTCATATGTGTTATGATTGTATGATACTAAACCCCTCAGGGGGAGGATTGTGCCTGATATTCATATAATGAAGACATATTTTTTCAATCAGTTTAATTGAAGTCCGGAGCTGGCATGTCAGTAAACTGCTAGTAGTCTGATGTTATTTATGTATTTTTGTCATTTTGTTTAATTTTTTTGGTTACATCTTCTGACATCAGACTCGGACTTCTCTTGAACTGAATTTTAATTTGCGTATTGTTATACGTTTACTTTTCTGCATTGGCTAGAGGTATAGGGGGAGGGTTGAGATCTCACAAACATGTTTAACCCCGCCGTAATTTTGCGCCTGTCACAAGTCAGGAGCCTCTAGCCTTTGTTAGTCTTGTATAATTTTAACTTTCAGTTTCTTGTGTACAATTTGGAGTTTAGTATGGGGTTCATTATCACTGAACCAGTATATATTTGTTTATGGACCAGCTGAAGGACGCCTCCGGGTGCGATAATTTCTCGTTGCATTGAAGACCTGTTGGTGACCTTCTACTGTTGTTTGCTCTATGGTCGGGTTGTTTTCTCTTTGACACATTCCCCATTTCCTTTCTCAATTTTAAGGTAAGTAATACACGACACAACATAGAAAACTAAAGAATAAACAACACTAACCCCACCAAAAAACTAGGGGTGATCTCAGGTGCTCTGGAAGGGTTAGCAGATCCTGCTCCACATGCGGCACCCGTCGTGTTGCTTATGTGATAACAAATCCGGTAAATAGTCTAATTCGGTAGGTCCTATTCATGAAAGGGAAGGGGATTGTAGTTACGACGTAAGGAACATATCCGATATCATTTATGAAACGGTTATTCCATAACGGTCAACCAACTCGTGATGGCTTCCGTAAAATTTACGAAGGGATGATTTCAACTTCACCATTTGGAACTCTTGGTTCAAATGCTTCCTAGTGAGCATCAACCCTCTATCAAGAAAATCATGATAGGAAATGCAAGCACGGGAATATCGTATCAATTGGGAGATATATACCCCGTATGCAGGTGCTGCTGGAATGTTGCTACTTAGAAATGGAAAGTTCACAATTGGAAAGCTGAAATCATGTCTTTTGTCGTAAAGTTTTGTTTTCAACCGACCCTCATTGTCAATTTATAGATGTAAGTCAAGATATGAGGCCGACTTAACTGTATCTGTAGTATCCTTTATCTCTAGCTCGATTGGATAGATGCGTTCCACATAGTCACCAAATTTTGAATTATTTTGTGAAAGAACATCATCTACATAGCGAAAAGTAGAGTTAAAGGATATTGCTAACTTCTTATCTTTCTTCCTAAGAAGTTCCTGCATGAAGTCAGCCTCATAACAATAAAGAAACAAGTCGGCAAGTAGAGGGGCACAGTTTGTTTCCATTGGAATGCCGACAGTCTGTTGAAAAACACGTCCTCCGAATGTAACAAATATGTTGTCAATCAAGAAGTCAAGCATCTTGATAATATCAGTTTCAGAGAATTTTTTGTTCGAATCAGAGGGATCAGGAATGCTATGGAAATTCTATTATCTTGATTATATTAAATTCTTGGTTTGATAAAACAAAATAATGAGGTCTCATTTTTTGTTTTAAATTTATTAAGTTGTTTTATATATTATTTTATATAAATATTAATAAAAAACATTCACTGCATTGTTAACTATGTCAACTGACAAGTTGAACATAAATCTATACTAGGCTTAAGTAAATTAATGGTGAAAATAGTCCAGTTAGCATAAAACACTTCAGAGATATTCATAAAATTTTGAATAATATTAACAATATTAGTCACAGTTCATTTTTTAGATTATTTGATCAGCTTGTTTTATTTGTATTTTAAAGTTGATATATATTATTATGTAAGTGTTGATTAATATTGTGTTGACTTGATATTTTTATTTTAATTTCAAAACTATATTGAATACATTTTTAATATTAAGTTGTTGTTCAAATTTCATTTTTATTAAAAATATTTCCTAAATTGATAAAATTAAGTTGATAGATACAAAGAATAGGTCTAGGTTTGGTTGAGACTTGGTCGAGGGTCGAGTATGGTTCAGACTAGGTCGAGTACGGTTCAGACTAGGTCGAGTATGGTTCAGACTAGGTCGAGCATGGTTCAGACTCGTATAAAATGGTTAAGAACTGGTCAAGTACAAATTCAGACTGTTAAGTATGGTTCAGACTACAATCGAGTATTATCAAGTAAATTTCAGACCAATTCAGACTGGTCGAGTAAAAGTCAGTGCAGTCTAGTGCAGATATAGGCCATTTCAGACTTTTACTGGTTTGTAGTGATATGTACTAAGTTTCAAGTTGATTGGACTTCAATTTCATCAAAAACTACCTTGACCAAAAACTTTAACCTCAACGGACGAACGGACGAACGAACGGACTTTTCTAACTTGACTAGATGTGTGCGAGAATATTAAGTTATTATTTTGTATGACATTACCCTTTCCGTGGCAGTTTCTAATTTGACTAGATGTGCGTTTTGAGATTGACACCATGCTTCCGCATTCCCCCATGATAACAAATTTCTAAATCTAAACCGGTAACAGGAATCGCCATTCTGTAATTGCCAGTATAGGGGACATCTTAGACCTAAAAAAAAGAAAAAGAACATTCACTACAAAACAAGATGTGACATTCATATTAATGCATTTCTGTCAGTAAGAGGGAGATTAAAAATTCAACCGAGACATAAAAGGTCAATTTCTAAAGGATATGATAGTCCATATAATATAAACATATATGTAATGATATGAATATTTTATTTTATTATCAGTCACTGAACGAAAATAATATCAAATCAGTTATGTTAAACTTTAATAGTAATATCAAATTCACATTTGTTTAAATGACAATTAAAAAAGTACTGACAAAATAGATCAACACTACATGGATAGACGGTAGACAAACAGATATCAATCAATAAAAAAAGTTGTTGAATCTTTCACTGCATATATTGTACATTTTTACTAAGTAACCTTGAGAGGTCATTCATTCTTACAGTGTAATGCTACCACCTAATTCTGAAAGAGATGCATAGTGTGCTTTTAAGCCAGCATTACGGCATAGACATATATAAATGCGCTGACTTTATCCAATGCAAAATAGCATTCCTTATCGCTCTTCATATATATATATATATTTTGTAAAATGAAATTTCTCGAGAATATTTGTTACGGAACATTTATTATCTTCTTGCATAAAGAACTACGAAGGAGCAGATGGGCTTTCAAATAAGTGAAGAAATAGGAAAAGTATTAAAAAGAAACAGGAAAAAGAGACAGAGAGATGTGAATGGAGCAATAAAGGTGCGTTGTATTCGTGACTTACAGGACTGCGCTGTTCATATAAACACCTGGATGAACAGTAACAAACTAAAAATGAACAATGCGAAAACAGAGTTTATTCTCTTTGGCAGTCGACACCAACTCTCTAAATGCCAGACAAAAGAAATAATCATTTGTGGAGATGTTATAAAATCAAAAACATGTATACGGTACTTAGGAGCTTTTCTGGATGAGACTCTAAACTTCAAAGACCATATTACTAAAAAATGTAACACAGCAATGATGAACTACTACAAAATAAAGTGCATAAGATCCTATTTATCGAAAGAAGCAACTGAAACTTTGGTCTTATCTTTAGTTATATCACAATTAGATTATTGCAATGTTATACTTTTTGGAATTTCACAAACTGATTTATATAAATTGCAACGTATACAGAATATGTGTGCCAAACTTGTGTTAAACCGTTCTAAGTATGATAGTGCCAAGCAGGCATTGTTTGACTTACACTGGCTTCCGATCAAAGCCAGAATTACATTCAAAATCTTAACATATATGTACAACTGTCATGTAGGTAATGGACCGTCATATTTGATCAATTTGTTAAATCCTCAAGTGTCGAAACGTTCATTAAGGTCGTCAGAGTCATCTATTGGTTGTTATGCAGTCCCATATAACAAAAAGAAAACTTTTTCAGATAGAAGCTTTAGTACTATTGGGCCAAAATTGTGGAATGAACTAGGTACAAATGTAAGAAACTCTGAATCTTTGGATACTTTTAAATGTCGGTTGAAAACATTGTATTTCGAAAATTATTTTGAACTTTTCTGACTTTTTTCTTGTGTATCACAGTGTATATTTTCAATTTTTGGTATAGTACATACATATTGTATTTTTGTATAGTATTTTTGTATTTTATATGTCATTTATGTAACAACGCCATTGCATACATATTGTATATGTAGAAATAGGCGTTTAATTAAGTTTTCATGTTTCATGTTGTATCTGTCTTGATATATATCATTTAGAACTTTTACAATCGAGGAAAAGAGAAAGTGAATGGGGCTACGACGATTAAAACGCATCCGTGGTCATCTGTTGAACAGATATTCCATAATGGTCAACCAAATCAGGATTACAGAAAACTTTCAATGAATAATTATAGCACTACGAGCCCTTACAAATAGGAACCATTTATCATATAAATCATGACAGAAAACGCAAGCCCAAGTAATCGTATAAACTGGAAGACAGTACTCCATTTGCAGACACTACCGGAAGGTTGCTACACAGAAATGGACAATTCACAATTGGAAAGCTGAGTCAAGTATTTTGAAGTCACTCAACCAACCCTAATTGTCATTTTCTGGATGAAAGTCGAGATAAGAGTCATGTAAGATAACACTTTTAAAAAATGAGACTCAGCTTGTCGGTCAAGAACATAGCATATTTCATGTTCATATAGCTATTAATCTACACATTGTTTTCATGAAAATGCATGCAACATTTACTGACTGATGTTAAGTAGTTACCAATCAATTAATCGCTGTATAATTCAACCACATCCACACTATTCCGATTCAGAAATCATTTGAATTTGCCATATGTTGTTTTTTTAGTCTCATGCTGTGTTGTTGGGTTGCTGCCTTACTAAAATATGCTACTTTCTTTTTTGTTCTTTTTAAATAAAATTACCTTTAGAAGTAATAATTCGTCCCTTTGTTCGTTTTCTTTGTTTGTTCTTTTCAAGAATTGTAGCATTCAAAAATAGTCACCAAAATATCATACAAGCAAAAGTATTAATGAATCCTTTTTTAACTAATGTTTCATTTAATGTCAACCATATTTCGTGATTGTGAGGAAAGCGAGTACAAACCCTCTCCCCCCTCCCCATTGTTTTGTGCATGATACAGGGGAAACGCATGTAACATCAAAAAAGAAATACGTTATCTTACCTGAGATTCCAATGATAAGACTTATGCTAATAAAAACCCGTAAACAGTTACAGAAACACATTACACCATAGTCAATGAACACAATTAAGGACAGTAAATGAGAAAATAAGGGGATAACAATAATAATGATAATTGGGGTATCTTGAAGGTAAACTGCTTGTAAATAATAGCTATATATAGATATCTACCAAATAATGTATAAAACTCATGCCTAAATATTTTTTCAAAACTTGTACAAATAACCAAGCAGGTATCCAATTAGATTTCAAATATCTTTTAACCAGAAAATTTTAAATATCGTGCACTTTTTGATTAAGTTCCTAAATATTGTGAGGAAAATATAATGAAGAGACGTTCTCCCCTGAAGCACCTCGGTTCATAAAATGGATAAAACTGATATGTAATATACACAAATGGGAACGATTACAGGTTATATGATCGAACAAACTTTGATATAGATATGTCAATCACTACAGATATAAATCAGATTGTGATGCACTGAGTAGACTAGGGCATACGTTTTAGTCCTTGTCATCGGCACACATACATCTCAACTTGTAGAACATTTGTCTTTTCTGAATCTCAGTCTCAATGAAGATCTTTGTATCGAAAAAAAAACCAACAGAATCATTATTTAAAATAAGCAACCTTAAGATATTGTACATATCAAACCAACAAAAAGATATTGAGTGGGGTAAATGTTTGAAAAAGGTATACTACGAACTACGATTATGTCTGCTGTAATGTTCTCTCAAACACAATCGCTGAACATTTTTTTTTTTGTGAATAGAAAGTCACAAGAGACACCCCTCTTTTAAAGTGTTATTGAGTCACTTTTTGGTCGACAGTTGTAATTCATATTGCTTGTTATGATATGTAAATCAAATGGTCAATAGCTCATACTTTTTTTCTTTCATTTTATAAAACAAAAATTATTCAATGTAAAAACTCAATTCAAAGCTATATACTTTTGAAACATAAAAAAGAAATGTACAAAATAACTGTTTTCAGGCGTGCATTATCGTATTATAAACTAGTTGTATGGTGCTGCTAATTGTAAACACAGTCGTGCTTAAAATGAAGATCTGCATACATGTTATTTCAGAAACAATGTGGTCAGTGTTCATGTACGGATCCATTTTTAATGATTTTTTTTTTCGCAGACATTTGTTTGATTTTTGGCAACTTACACATTCGTTTGTCATAAGCTAAAATAAACTACGGAAATATGATTAGCAAGGAGAGGTAACGAAAGGCCATAAGTATAGTGATAATCCTCTGTATTTGTGTAAGATTTTGAATGTCATCCAGTCTACACATTTGTTTACAAACAGCTTTGGTTTTCCGAAGAATTTGCGCTCAAGGACAATACACTATTTCTCTATTGATAGAAATTATGGATTGGGGTGGAATACAGATTTTGAATAATTAAAGACGAAATGCGTTTTATTGAATGGTGACATTAATTGACCCTTGACACGATAAGTTAAGTGTGTATTTATCATACTGTGAGTGTTACGTACTGTCTGGAATAAACTTTACTACTAGTATATATTTTCTTAAAGTGCAACTCAATATAGTTCACCATTATTGATAACCTACTGTAGAATTCGGCTTTACCACGTAGAGCACTCAATCGTTGATTATAGTCAGCGTTTCTTTCTTTGTTGAGAAACCAAGACAATGTAGCATAAAAACTGAAATGCGTAAATACAATAAGTATGAGGTGAAAATGCGTAAATTTAATATGTTAGAGGTGAACACGTGTAACAGCAAAATGCATTGTGTACTAGCTTGTTTGTTAGCTGAACTGGGAAGTCATTATTAGGTTAGGTAGACCCTTTTATAAGTGTATTCGATTCCGACAGTTAACCGATCTATCTGTCTGTAGGACTAGACTCCTCCGAACGGAGTGTAGTATACCTAACCTAATAAAAACTTCACGGTTCAGCTAGCAAGAAAGCTAGTCAAAGATATTACCTTTATCTACGTACTCATTTACATCTCGCTGTAATACAATATGTTAAAGATGGGAGTATACATTCCCATTTCCGCGCAATGATGACTTCACGGTTCAGCAAGAAAGAAAGCTAGTCAAATTGAAAGACATTACCTTTATCTATCAATGCATTTTGCTCTTATACAATATGTTAAAGATAAGAGATAAATTGGATCTCTTATAATGCAATCCTGATTTGAGGAAGTTGTTCTTCTCAATTAATTCAATAGTAGTATACATGGTATATAAAGATAATAACAAGAATTACCGAAAACATTCGTACGTACATGTTGTATAGTCTTACTTGAATAAAATACATAGGACTTCGCAATTAATCAAATTTTAATCCTACTAATTTTAATACTTCGAAGATATAGCATAAGACAAAAAAAATGTCAGCCACGTTTACGCCGTAATTCTTGAAGCAAATTCAACACGGGAGAAGCGGAGAGATACGACTAATTTCAATTCGCAAATTTTAATGTATATATTAAAACTAACACAGTATTAACATAGCTGAAGCTTAAAAATAGAACATATAAAACGTATACAAGTGTCACTCATCTAAAACTATGAGTTATCATGTATCAAAAGAATCATCAGTTTAATTGAAGTCTGGAGCTGGCATGTCAGTTAACTGCTAGTAGTCTGTTGTTATTTATGTATTATTGTCATTTTGTTTATTTTCTTTGGTTACATCTTCTGCCATCAGACTCGGACTTCTCTTGAACTGAATTTTAATGTGCGTATTGTTATGCGTTTACTTTTCTACATTGGTTAGAGGTATAGGGGGAGAGTTGAGATCTCACAAACATGTTTAACCCCGCCGCATTTTTGCGCCTGTCCCAAATCAGGAGCCTCTGGCCTTTGTTAGTCTTGTATTATTTTAATTTTAGTTTCTTGTGTACAATTTTGAAATTAGTATGGCGTTCATTATCACTGGACTAGTATATATTTTTAGGGGCCAGCTGAAGGACGCCTCCGGGTGCGGGAATTTCTCGCTACATTGAAGACCTGTTGGTGACCCTCTGCTGTTGTTTTTTATTTGGTCGGGTTGTCTCTTTGACACATTCCCCATTTCCATTCACAATTTTATTATGTATAACATATTTCTCCAAATTTCTTTAAACCTTAAAGACCTATTTTAGATTGAATTATATCATCAGCTTTTTTATTTCATAAAATAATTGAATTTAACGTAAATGTAATCTATGCAAAATGTGTAAATAAGAAAACACTTGTAAACAGGAAAAGGGTGAAAAAATCCGGAAACTCAAAAGACACACTTATAATTAGATGATTTAAATATTAAGATATTTACTACGTACAATCTTTATTTTGTTTAATTATGATTAACAGTGTAATACCGTTAGTACTAGGAATATGTGCCGCTATTTTCATAGCAATTGCAGCATTTATACCTGGTTGGTTTGTCGTGGAGTACCCTTCTGTCACTCACCGTCTTTATTTTAGCTTATTTTATGGATTAACATGTTCAAAATCGTGTCAAATATCAACTTATTATGAAATATACCAGTACAATAACAGACAGAGTTCGTAAGTAACCATTTCGTTTCCTTACTTTGTCACAACCAATCCACGAACATTTAAGCTTTTTTCAATGATTTTTATGATGTTTTCTTATGTACTGTTCCAGGTTATGGCAGGCCTTGTCGACATCTAACTAGTCAAACCCTGTCACATCTGTGTGTGCCTTTGTTGTTTGTTGCTGTGTAACATATTTGTTTTTCGGTTCATTATTTTGTACAAAAATAAGGCATTTAGTTTTCTCGTTTGGATTGTTTTACATTTGTCATTTCGGGGCTATTTATAACTCACTATGTTGTATGGGCTCTGCTCATTGTTGAAGGCCGTATGATGACCCATAGTTGTTAAATTCTGTGTCATTTGGTCTCTTGTGGAGAGTTGTCTCATTGGCAATCATACCACATCTTCTTATTTTTATATCTATATAATCAATAACAATGAGTTCGCCGTTTGTAAATCTTCTCCAAATAAAAAGATATCAACTGTTCACCTAAAGAACTATGATAGTGTAAAAAATACTGATCAAGATTTTGTTATGCCACTTTAGTTAACATAAATGTAAGTCTATATTTTATGGCAATCCACTTCCTGGCTAATAAGCCAAATGAAATAGACCGATTGATACATTATGTCAGATGAAACCATGATTGGGATATATTTCTTTTTTCTCTTTTAACTGATTTGCTCTGTTAAAAAAATCCAAAATGGCGACCATGACATATATAATGCAGCTGTGGGGTGATCTATGAAAAAATCGGGACTTTTTATTCCAGAAACCCCCGTTAAAACACAAGTTATTGTAACCCATCAACTACGGGGCGCCGAATGGGACTCTTGTGATTTTGTACTCGAAATTCAATTTTGTACGGACAAAAGTGAGTTTTGTTCAACAAAAATTAGTTCAGTTTAACAAAATTTGTAGCATACTACAAATTTAAAATTTTGTCATACAAAATTATCTTTCAGTGGACAAAAGTTGCTTTTGTCATGACAAAATTCATTTTTGTAACACAGACTACTTTTGTTACCTAATTTGAAAATTGGGCGACAAAAGTCAATTTTATATGCAAAAATGTTTAGTTTGGATTCTGTGAACTAATTTGCATACAAAATCGACTATTGTGAGACACAATTGACTTTTGTGAGACAAAATTGACATTTGTATTGTCTCACAAATTTGAGTTTTGTCTCACAAAAGTCAACTTTTGTATGCAAATTTGTTTAATTTGGATTCTATGAACTAATTTGCATACACAATTGACTTTTGTGTTTTAATTTCAATATCAGGTAACAAAAGTCAATTTTGTATGCAAATAACTTTATATTTGCATACCTTTTTGACAAAATTGACTTTTGTCATGACATTTTGTCATGACAAAACCGAATTTTGTCTACAAAAATGAATTTTGTCATCACAAAATTGAAGTTTTCATAAAACAAGTCTGTCTATAGTTTTGGAAGACAAAAATGATTTTGTTATGGCAGAATTGAATTTTGTACAAAACCACAAGAGTCCCATTCGGCGCCCCGTATCAACTGCTTATGAAGAGTTAAAATGGGGAGCTGAAGCTAATGGTCGAAGGTCACGCCCAGATTTACTATAAAGTTGTTGGCACATTTATACATTGGATAAATTGGGAGAAGGAGTGCCAAATGCAGCATGCACATAATTGATAATAAAGAAAAGAAAAATCTCACTTTTGACCTATGTATGTAGATTTAAATATTTAAAAGAGAATAACATTTTAATCTGGTATCTTCTACAAAATGTCAAAATGTAGATACACACTTTATGTAAATTTCAATTATCATTTTTTTTATCAGTACAAAACAAATACTACCTCTGAATTGCTTTGACGGCGTATTGTTTTGAGCATGTTATAATACTCGGCATAAGTATTTTAATACATCAAGTATAATATTCTTTTAATAATTCGAAATAGATTTATTGACAATTTGTCATAGCGATATTTAGTAAATACAGTTCATCATACTAGGGTATTTTATAAAAAAAAAATCTCAAAATTTGCAATAATAGAATTAAAAAACGAGTTATAGCAACAGTTTGAAGCTGTGAACAGTAGATTTAAATACATTTTGGCAAACTTTCATAGAAAATTGGCCCTACACATTTGTATACAATGATTGTATGTGCGAATCAATTAAAATCTCTGTGTCAGGTATATTGTCAATATCTTGATACAATACACTCCGCTGTGATTATCGTGTGCGATTCTTTTACATTTATTCACACCAAAGCGCGCGAGTCGTGTAGCAAATAAAGTATATGAGAAAATATTTCATTTGGAATATTTCACATTGTCTATATATGTGCAAACAAATAGTACTCAAAATTTAGAATGATGAATGATATTCGGAAAATATGTAACAGTGTCAGTGAAATATAATTTTTATTTTATTGTAGAACAATTTTTTGGATGATAGAGTTTCAAGTAGAGGTGATGTTGTCTGTCGTTATTTGTACAATAGGTGTTATCATTCTATTTGTATACCGTAAAGGCAACAGGACCCACAGATTACTACTGGCTTCAGTTATATTGTTTGTTATTGGAGGTAGGTCTCTGTTTTAGGGGAAGGGAAAAATCAACAAAAATAATTACTAACAACTGACTAAAGAATAATTATAATCAGGTCTATTAATTGCTTACGAAATCTTCGTCTATAAAGGTCGTCATAAATAGAACCGAATCATGTTAACAATACGATTTTGTAAGGTTTTTTTACCTATTTCATGAGTATTAAATGTTCATCATTAATACTTCTTCCACTGTACATAAAATACGGATTGATAATGAGACAAACGCAAATAGTAACATAGGAAAACATTTTTTAACAAATTTGTGAGGCGCCAAGGATTTATATAGTTAGAGTCTTACTATACAAATCCTTTGTGGCGCTAATACTCTTCGGTCCGTAGGTATGAGTTGATAGTAAGTATACATACTTTTCTTTTTCTTGTAGGATTACTCATACTGGTTGCTTGTGGAAGAATTTTAACCGCAACATTAACCGCCAACAAGAACCTGCATACCAAAAATGCGGACCACTATTATGATTTCCCCTTTTCCTTGGTACCCGCCGGTATAGGAGGAATCGTACAAATTGTAACCGCAATTCTGGTACATCTCATACGGGGAGAGGTCATCAAAGGGAACAATCCGGATACGTTTGCATTTTATAGATCATAAATATTTCAGATAAATTATATTTTACTTGTTAATTGCAGGAATAAGCAAGAATTTGTATAGTAAGATATTATTATACAAATCCTTAGAATAAGTTAATACGTATTTCGGTGTTTTTCGTGAGTATCTGTATCTGTATCTGTAGTATTACGTCGTAGCTACCAATTGTAATACAACGGGGTGAAGGCGCCGTCAATTTACTGGCGTCTCGTGAGAGCAGATTTAAAGCTTTCAACACTTGTTTCGCGCACAATAGTGTCCTCAAGATGGTACCAGTTAATAACTGTGGACACAAAGAATGAATTTGAGTATTGCTGAGTTTTACTGGTGGGAATGTCAAAGCACCTAGTATTGTTCCTTACTTGTTTTTCAACTATGTTTGTTGCCTGGTAATTTTCAAACTATTTCGCTGTAAAGGTTCGTCTTGTTTTGGCTGATTTTAAAAAGTCGTCTCACTGAGATCGATAGCAGGCACCAATCCCTCAACCACCTTGTACAAAAATATAAGTTTTTGGCTAGTGCGTCTGGCTTTTAGTTCTTGAAGTTCCAGTTTCACAGCAACCTTCTCTTGTTTTGTAGTCGCCTATTATAAAGCGTGCTGCTTGTCGTTGTATTCGCTCTAATTTGTTTGAATCTACTATACTGTAGGGTTCCCATACTGTTGCTGCATATATTCCATTGTTGATCTTACTTAGGAAATGTAAGCAGTTTTCTTACATTTCTGCGGGCAGTATCTTAAGTTCCTTCTGAGGAAGCCAAGGATTGAACTTGCCTTTTTTGCAACGTTTGTAATGTGCGTGCTCCACTTCAGGTCTTCTGATATCTGCCCTCCTAGGTATTGGTTGTTCTGAACTTGTTGGAGTATCTGGCCGTTGAGTGTGTAGAATCTCTGGCTTTTGTTTTTGATGCTCAGGATGTAGCATTTTTTAGCGTTAAATCACATGCCCCATTTATTTGCCCAATCTTCTAGGTTTGCTAGGTCTTCTTGCAGCATTTTGTGGTCTTTTTTTCTGTTTTGATGGTTCTATACAGTAGGCAGTCATTGGCGAACAGCCGTATTGATGACTTGACAGTGTCCGGGAGGTCATTTATGTGACATAAGAAGAGTAATGATCCAAGTACCTTCCCTCCAATTTTACTTCTTCCGACTGTTCCCCCTCTACTACAACTTTCATCTTCCTCTGTGTAAGAAACATATTTAGCCAGTTGTTAAGTGGTCCTCGGATTCCATATTCTCCCATTTTTGATGATAGCTTGTTATGTGGCACAGTGTCAAAAGCTTTGGAAAAATCTAGGATTAAAATATCAGTTTGTAGTCCGGCGTCAAATGCTTTCATGAAGTCGTGCAAGGTGACTTGCAGTTGTGTTTCGCATGAATAGCCAGATCTCAATCCATGATTAAGTGATGTTAAGACTTTGTGTTTATCAAGGTGTTTTAGAATGTGCTTGCATATGATGTGTTCTAGCAGTTTGCAAGGTATGCTTATATTGGTGATTTTGAATCTGTTCAAAGTTTTGATTTTTCTACCCTATATACCACATTGCCTCACATTCTCATTAAGAAAAAATTCACACACCTAATTCAATGGACATTTAAAAAGTCAGAATGTGAATATATATGTTCAAACTCTTTTAGGTCATTTTTTAGTAGCAATAAACAAAAAAACAACTATGTCAATTGGACAAGCTTTGATATTATATCTGCCCTTGAATTTTTAATAGATAAAATTTTTTGTTCGCTTTGGAGATTCCGTATATCGCCAGGTTATCGGAATTCCAATGGGGACTAACTGTGCACCATTTATTGCGTACCTGTTTTTGTATTGCTATGAGTTACAGTTTATGACAAAAATCAGCAAAGACCCATCAAAACAACATCTGATACACAAATTTAATAATACTTTTAGATATTTGGATGATATTTTGGCTCTCAATAATGACGACTTAAGTATGTATACTAAAGAAATTTATCCTGTTGAACTTACTTTAAATAAAGCTATAATACTAACAATGACCACTGCTCTTTCCTCGATCTTGATATCTATATCATTAACGGAAAGCTTAATCCTAAAATTTATGATAAAAGAGATGATTTCTCATTTCCTATCGTTAATTATCCATTTTTAGATGGTGAAGTTCCCTTGTCACCATCTTACGGTGTTTATATATCTCAACTTGTACGATTCGCTCGTGTATGTAACAATGTTTTTGATTTTAACGAGAGAAATTTATGTATTACTGAAAAATTATTACACCAGGGTTTTCGATATCACAAACTAGTCAAAACATTTACTAAATTTTATCATCGGTATAAGGACATCATACGTTCAGGTATTTCACATCCAATATTTTATGGAAATATTCTTTATAAAGCACAAAAGTATCAGTATTCACCTCAGAAGGTTACAAAACCTTTAAATAGACTTATTAAGAAGGGATATAGTTACAATACTGTTGCCAGGTCAATAAAGATTGCATATTTTGGCGGTAATATTAATTCACTTATAGGGTCTTTGCATCGAAACTAAACATATTTATTTAAAAACAAGTTGTTGGCCTGACACGGGTTATGTTCTTCTCATATACAGCCCGTAACAGAGAAGTGATCGAATTGATGTTTCTTTACCGTCAAAATTAGCTACGTTATCGACAAACTTAATTGAGTAGTGACCGAACTATTGGTACTTTAACGTTAAAAAGATTGACAATGCTGACAAACTTTCATGTGTCGATAATCAAGTTTAATACCGATAATATTGAAAATAATTCTAATAATATGAAACAAAATATGTCCATGCACCATTTCGATTGGGCGAACAGTAGTAATTTCTTCAAAGTCAGAACAGAAAAAAAAGAGTTATGGAAGGACGTCTTGATAGTATTATTTCCTTTACAATTTTACCCTAAACTAAAAGAAATATACTGGTAAACAATTAAAAAGGTGTTTGATAGGAATGAAATCCTTTATTTTTTCGGACTACAATGTGTACCGTATGTGTGATGGATTTGAATTCAATCAATAACTTTGAAATGTTTTCTCATATGTATACACAAAAGGGAGGACTGCTGTTATTTGTACTTCTGTTAGAATATGTCTTCGTCCGTTTCACATCCCAAACTTTTTTCTAGTACAGTTTAAACGGGAAAATTTTGTTGAGAATTTTTTTTAATATGACAAAATAACGAGCATAACTATTTCTTGCAATGGCACACACAGAAATTTTTTTTTTTTTTTAGTAAAAATCAGTAAAATAAAATTCTCCAAAATATACCATGGCTAGGACCTGACAGTTTTTAGCAGTGTACAAATGAAAATCGTCCGGAAAACTGCGCTTGCTGTCATTTTGAGGGATCATTTCACCTATTACCCATAAACAACATAGATTCTCAATTACTAAAAAAAGTTCTAAAAGATAAATTGTTGAAAACCTGTGGAGACCTCTACAGTTCCTTAAAACATCAATTATTTTTTTGTAAATTGAGTGCCGTCTCCCTGAAAATGCTAACACTTAAGTCATATCTTTTCATTTTCATATTTTTTTCCCTGTTTGTCTCTGTTGTCTTGATTGTTGGAACGATTAGTGGTATCTAACAATATTTATGAAAACTTTACAGAGAGACCACACTCAATCCATGAGAAAAACGGAGGGAATTTAAAAATCTAGAGGTCTCCACAAGGCTTTCAACAAGGGTGGAATCTCACTCCTTCTGAAAAGCTCTAAAGCGCCCCAACGTGTACATACGTTTGGTCATCAAGAGATTCTGGTTTCTCTTTTTGTGTTTCGTAAACATTCAATTCGGATTTGAATTTAATTTACCGAAACATTTCCGTACATTAAATCTTAGGACGGTCAGAACATTTTAAGGACGCAACAGATCGAAGTACAATTTTAAATAGTTCATAGATGTGCAATAATTCAGCTTCCTGTACATGTTCATGAAGTTCTAAATTTTGAATGTTGATATCTTTTAAAAAAAAAATTTTACAATAAAAAATCTAAAAATGTCCGTTAACAATGAAAAAGTTTGACCATGAAAAATCACATATCTAAGAAAAGCAGTCGTTTAATTGATTATAAGAAAGTTTCAGTATATCATGTCAAATTTCTTTGATTTGAGAGTTTTCCTGTAGTTGCAAATGTAGCTCCGTGTCTGATGGTAAAATAAAAATGAATGTCTCAGAAAGTGGTGAATTAGTTTCCATAAATGACAGATGAATCGGGCCAAGCTTAGTAACTTACAGTAAACAGACTACTGTAACATTGACGCACTCGTCGAACTGTTTAAACGATTTGTGTTTATGACCAAACATTTATATACAACTTCATTTATAAATTAATCTGAATTTCATAGCGCGTCTTCACAATAATGAATCTATAACCAGCAGATCTATACTTCAGGCTATAAAGAAAGTATTCTTGTACAAAAGGGTATTTATTATAAAATGGTCCTATAACTATAGAATAGATAGTTTACCACAGAAATCTTAAACGGAAGTTTCGACAATTTTAAACAGAAGAGATTTGAAAATAAATTTAACTTTTTATAAACACCGAAATAATTTTAATACCTCGAAGGTGTAAAGAATAAACCAACAATCTCAATCTTTAAAAGTTTCTTCATTGCACTAACCGACGAGTTCATGTTTACACTTAGAAACAGTGGATGTGACTCCAATAAATTCATTATCATATTTATCGCTTATATCAAATTGATAAAGATTTTTTCGAGGTCGCACCAACTGTTTCTACAGCTAAGGTGGCAGGTACCAGTTTTGGTTTACCAGAACATGTGTCCCACGCAGAAATTTTGTTATAGTTAAGCATTGAGGTATATAATTGCATCATGTGGACTAAAAAAATAAAGGAATGTAAACTCTAGGCTAGTGTACTACACAAGTAAGTAGTTGCATACACAGGTTGGGGATTTCCTTCACACATGGGTCCAATCAGATGTCAAAATTGTGGTCTCCTCACTTGACGGCATCCAATCAAAGTGGGGGAAATATTCATTTTTTTGTAAACAAAAATATCTTGAGATTTTGATGGTAAGGTTCATGTGGACCCTATGGCTAAAATGGCCGTATTTTCACCTCAAAATTTACTCTGAGCACAGACAAACCTGCGCATCTGTAAATAATTTCAGGCATAGCATGCCCTAGATTAATAAATTTCAAATATGTTTTATGTTTTAGAAAAATAAAAACTTACCAGGATTTTGCCGTGCACTTTTTTTCATTCCTCCAGAAGGTGCCAAAATGAACTAAGTTGGGAAACAGGTTCGAGAACTTCCCCACAGGTAATAATTGAAATGAGCTGTATTGCTTGACATGGACATGAGATGGACTATAGATACCTGACAATAATTGGTTATTTAAAATGTGTACCTGAGTGGACCATATCAAGGTAAACTCAACTGTTTGTTAATTTTATCATTTTCTGCAGGGACGAAAAAAAGTGTACGGCAAAATCCAATTAAGTTATGAATTTTCTAAATCATAAAATGCATTTGAATTCTATTTATCTAGGGCATGCTATGCCTTAAAACTTTTCCAGATGCACAGGTTTGCCTGTACTCAGAGTAAATTTTCAGGTGAAAATACGGCCATTTTAGCCATAGGGTCCACATGAACCTTAATTAAGGATAGGTTCGGACAAGGCTCTAATTCACTAAATATCCTTTATCTCTTGAATTTTGCCTAAAATTCTTGTCGGCTTTTAGCAGAATTCTGCAGGTGAGCATTAGATTGGTATCAGAGCATCACATTTTTTGCCATATTTGCAATGCATTTATAAATTTTTAAATCTCCATGCGGGACAGACACCCACATTTAAAGGTTTTCTATATATTTACATAAGCACGCACACATCTTAGTTCCTTGAAACCATACATTTAATTTGTATATAAGCTTGAATGAATTTTTAAGAAAATAAAATCATAAATCCTTGAAATTCTAAAGATTTATTGTAAAATAACTGGTTTCTGCCACCTAAGTTCAGTTACTTGTAACATGATCTCGTCGATTCGCACGACGAAGCCATTGTTTATGACAGAACACACATTCTAGATTATGTATTTTTGTTTCCGTCAGTTCGAAAGTATTTGATCATTTCAACTCCTTTGTATTTCATAATATGTGTCATGAACAAAGACATGTGTTCGATTGAATAATGATTTCCTCGTAACAAATGATAGAAATTTCGGAGATCCCGTATTTGATCAATGAAAAGGCCAATGACAGAGGTTGATTATAAAAAATGTTTTACTGTGTTAAAAAAACTTCGACTTAAACAATGAAAACTTACACGTTGGACATGAAATATTTTGTCGATGAAGAAAATTAAATTATGTCACTTCTGAAATAAGTTTGTCGATAACGTAACTTATTCTGACGGTAAAGAAACGCGAATTCGATCACTACTCTGTTACGGGCTGTATGTTATGATGGTATGATACTTAACCCCTCACAAGAAGGATTGTGCCTGATATTCATATGATGAAGACATAATCTTTCAATCAATTTGATTGAAGTCTGGAGCTGGCATGTCAGTTAACTGCTAGTAGTCTGATGTTATTTTTGTATTATTGTCATTTTGTTTATTTTCTTTTGTTAAATCTTCTGACATTAGACTCGGACTTCTCTTGAACTGAATTTTAATGTGCGTATTGTTATGCGTTTACTTTTCTGCATTGGATAGAGGTGTTTAACCCCGCCGCATTTTTGCGCCTGTCCCAAGTCAGGAGCCTCTGGCCTTTGTTAGTCTTGTATTAGTTTTAATTTTAGTTTCTTGTGTACAATTTGGAGTTTAGTATGGCGTTCATTATCACTGAACTAGTATATATATTTGTTTAGAGGCCAGCTGAAAGACGCCTCCGGGTGCGGGAATTTCTTCTCTGCATTGAAGACCTGTTGGTGACCTTCTGCTGTTGTCTTCTCTATGGTCGGGTTGTTGTCTCTTTGACACATTCCCCATTTTCATTCTCAATCTTACTGATGTCAATGAGACTGGCCTATAGTTTTCAAAGATGTTTGCGTTGAGCCAGTAATCGGGTAGTAATCCAGTGTCTATTGATGTTTGGAAGATGGCAGTTAGTCCTGGTGCTATTTCTGATGCATATTCTTTTAGTTTTCTGTTTGGTATACCATCTGGTCCAGATGCTTTTGATGTGTTTACCTCTTTAAGTAGTTTTTCAAGACCTTTAGTTGTCATAATAAGTTGTGGAATTGTTTCTTTGATGTATATTGTTGTTTTATGTATTGATGTTGATTTGTCAATTGTGAATACGGATCTGTTGAATTAGTATTTCAGCCTTCATAAATATTTATAGTGTTTTATAACTATATGTATTAATTTTATGATACACAGCACAAAATCGTGTACGTTTGTTGCATGTGTATGGCCAATTTAGTTCACTATGGTGCATGTGAGAGACACATAAACATTTATTTTTATAGAATCTTAATCAATGAATACAAATATTTCAAATCCAAAAACCGGAAACAAGTCGACAAATATAGCGGTTGTGCATTTTGTGTCCGGGTTGCAAGGATTCCTTTGTATTACTTAGTTTGAGTAATGTCAAAATAAAATTGAGAATCGAAATGGGGAATGTGTCAAAGAGACAACAACCCGAACAAAGAGCAAATAACAACCGAAGGCCACATACACAGGCAAATTTCATTCACATAAATTTCACGTGAATTTCAATTCATGTGAATCTCACGCGATATTCAGAAATATGCAATGGGAAAAATGAAGAGTTTCTTCAATTTTAACAATTTTAGGTCATCCTTTGATAGAATCGTGTAAATGGTGTTACCAATTTAAAGCATACATTTAGGTACTAAATATTATTGTTTAACATCAAACAACTGTTCCAATTTGTTGTTTAGGTTTAAATTACGACTTATTGACATTATTCATATAGCTGTGCATTCTATTTAAACATAAATTTCAGAATACATTGTCGTAAAAAAGTTGGCCGTCCTAATTATGGTCGTTGTAAATACTGAAAAATACACTCAAACTGAATATATGTGAATTGTATAAGAATAATTGATAATAATATACCTAATCTTTGTACACGACCTAAAAACACTTTCATTTATGAATAAAGATTAAAAAAAATGTCGCATTTTAATATAGTAACACCACTGACCCTTCAGTAACTCCAATGACACAAAAGTATCATCATTGACATCACATTTCAAATTTTACCTTTGTCAAGTACTGAACAGAAAGCCAAGATCACCGAGCAAAAGAAAAAGATGAAAAAATAATTCTTAGGCTAAAAAATCTCAAATTATATAACATAACATCCATTACTAAAAATGTCAATAGTGTTACTAAATACCTCCTTTTTTTGGAATATTAAGTATTGTAATTTTCATTTTTAATAAATGTTATATCAAACCTAATCTTGAATTATATCCTAGGTTCTATCCTATTTGTTAGAATTTCAAATGTGACGTCACTTTGTGCGTTGATCTCTTCAGCTAACTCGGTTTTATTTTTTTATGTGCTGGTTTATATTGTTTTATGTATACGTTTTTATTCTGTTGTTATTCGCCACTTCGGTGTTATCATGTATATCTATTATATATTCATTTTTATAAAATTACTGTTTGCAAAAGTATGAATTATTCTAAATACTAAGATAACCTTAGCCGTATTGGGCACAACTTTTTGGAACTTTTGGCCTCAATGCTCTTCAACTTTGTACTTTTGTTGGCTTTCAAACTTTTTTAATCTGATTGTCACTGATTAGTCTTTTGTAGATAAAACGCCATAAGGCGTATTAAATTATAAACCTGGTACCTTTTGATAGCTATCATTTGTGTGTTTCTCTATCCTACATGTATATGTTCTCATTTATTTGTATTGCAGTCCTGTCATGTAATGTACTTTACATTGCTATAAAAGTGGGAGGTTTGGTTAGCCACAAAACCCGGTTCACCCACCATTTTATTCTTAAAATGTCCTGTTCCACATCAGGAAAATGGTCATTATATTATAGTTCCGATCTGTGTGTGTTACTTTTAAGTGTTGTGTCGTAGTTCACCTCTTAAATTTGATGTGTTTCCCTAAGTTTTAGTTTGTAACCCGGATTTGTTTCTTTCTCAATCGATTTATGAATTACAAACAGCGGTATACTACTGTTGCCTTTATTTACATAATCAATGAACCAATGTAAATGAGGTCAAGCCGGCGGTCAGAGGAACCATGGCAGAAAGATATGTTCACATTAAAAATCATACCATAAACATAATATAGCTAGCCTATTGTTTATACTAGTAGCATCTTAGAAATAGACCCAAGTACTATTGCTGAACATTGACCAATAAACCATGAAAACGAGGTCAAGGTCAGTTGAAGATGAACCTAGCCAGACAAATGTTAACCTTTCACATAATATAATTCACCTATTGCTTTTAGTAACTGATAAACATGAGACTGATATGTGCATTTGTAGTCGGATCTGGAAATGTCCATAAGGGTGGAGGGGCACAGACTGCTAAAGAGGGAGTCAAATCCAGTCATGCTTCAGTTATTCCCTAAGTAGTCAACCATTTTTTGCACCCTGCCCTACATAGATACACCTTTCGTAAACTATAAATAACAAAACATGAAAACATAGCATGGACCAATGAACCACACAAATAAATTCATATGAAACCTGTCAACCCTTCCAGACAAAAAAATATATTATCTGAGAAGTCAACCAAACCACAAAAACTTATTATTGTTCAATGAACCATGAAAATGAGATAAAGATCAGATAACATGCTAGACCACATGAACACCTTACATACATTTCATACACTAAATAAGTTGATCTATTGGTCATAGGATTTGAGATATGATTAATCTTGAAATCATAACTTTGATCACTGATCAAAGTCAAGTGAACCCTCTCTGACTGATATTTAGGCATTGCAAGGATCATATTTACCAAATACAACTATCCTGATACTAGTGATAAGTAAGTATTTCACATGACCAAAAAACTATTAAAAAAATCATACAATCAAAGAACCATGAAAATGAGATTAAGAATAATGGGCAAGTGAGACAGAAACTAGTAGCATAAGGCAAACAAGGTATAAATCATCTAGGTCTTATTTGGAAATATAAATCTTTATATATAACAAAACAAAAAAATTTCCTGTTCCTTCAGCATTGTGCAGACACTTTTTATTCCTAGATGATCGTCTTATGCATGTCCCTAAAGCTAGAAATATTACCAAATGCAGCAAACTCAATGTCTTTGATATTAAGTCAAATTAATACATGTATCAATTGATCACAGGTATTCAACAGTTCATTTAATCAGATGGTATTCCAATTTGCCAGTTATTTTGACAAAATCACATTTCTTCATACCCATGTCATTGATCATGCTCTTAACAACAATACTGGAAACACATAACTTGTAGGTTTTTATATTTGAAGCCAAATATCACCATTCTAAGAGCTATTAGACACAGGCACTTGAATGACATAGCTTACATCTGTAAGTTTGTTTATTTTAGAGGAAATTTTCGAATTAGCTTAGAAAAGAAGACCAAAGATTTACTGACTAAATCTATTTTTTGTTCCAACACCCAAAACATCAAATATAGTACTAAATTTAAGTACACTGTAACTGATATATGTTTAATTTGTAGGCACATACTTTCTCAATCGAAAAATGAAGCTAACCATTTGCACATGAAATTGATCTCAATGCCATATGACATATCAGAGAATAGTTGTTACAAAAAATTTAGATTGCCATTGACAAAGGACTTTATTTTGGCTTGGGGCCAAAATTTTGTCTACAATAAATTACCTACAGGTTCCTAAAAACATCATGCTAGTTTCTGTAACCTGCAGACGGCTAGACATTCTCCTTACTTTAATATTCTCATCCCAACAGAAAGTGGCAGTGTATTCTTTTCACAAGGCATGTAATTCTTTGTTTCTACACTTTTTATTTACAAATGTTACTAAGTAACAGTTAATTACAATGATTGTATTCACCTATGTAGTCCTAATGCTAAACCAGATGCTCTGCAGGGTGCAGCTTGATATGACCGTAGAGGGTGAACCCTGAACAGAAGGGGTAAGTATGGACACAACATTCAAGCTTGATACAGCTCTGAATTTGGATTGTGATTAAATAGTTGACACAGAATAGGTTTTGGACACAGAATGAATGTGGTTTAAGAACTTAAAAATTTAAATGGGACATTTATCTATTATGGTCCAATATCAAAAATCTAAAAACATGGTTGGAATCAGCATATCAAAGAACCCCAAGAATTCAATTTTTGATGAAACCAAATAAAGTTCAATTTTAAACCCTTAAGAACTCAATGTGGACCAATGTGATAAGGGGCCCAAATATCAAAAATCTAAATACATGGTTAGATTCAGCATATCAAACAAACCCATATATTTTTTTTGTTTTTAAATCAAACAAAATTTAGTTTTGGCCCCTAATTCCTAAACTGTTGGGACCAAAAACTCCCAAAATCAATCCCAACCTTCCTTTTGTGGTCATAAACCTTGTGTTTAAATTTATAAATCTAATCAAACACAACAATGTAATCACAATGAATTTGGGTTTATTGCACATATGATTGATAGGAATGACAATTACAATAAATTAATAACAGCAGTCTAAAACATATATTGCACAAATGCTTTGAAAAAAACTGAGAAAATAAAATACTATTGCACAAAAGAATATGAAACACAAGAAAAAATCAACACAATATTGCACATATGAATAGAAAATACTGGAAAAAATAAGTGTTATTGCACATTTGCATACTAGACAATATAAACAAAACTCGATACACTACTGAACAAATGCAAGTTGCAAATACATGTACACAAATGGAATATAACATCTAACTGCATTGTCATCTGGTCTTAAGGTCACATTTTTTGTTTTCTTCTAGGTTTATAGATTTTCAATAAAAATAAAAGTTGACCAGTAAGTGAAATAAAAACAGTAATAGCAATATACAGCATACAAAACTGGTGAACATTACATCATTTAAAACTGGAGTTTAAATGTGCAAATTTATTTACATTATGTTAATATGATGAATAAGTTTTTATATGTAAATCATGTAAAAAAAATCTGAATGCAATAAAAGTGAATTAAATGGCATAAAGAACATAAAAGAATGCTGCTTAGAAACAGGGGAAACATAAAACTCTGTCAAGCATTTTCCCAGAATTGTACAGAAACCTAATAACATTTTAATGTCAAGTTGATCTTTAAATAATGGTTATAATATAACTGTATAATAAGGCAAATCAAATTAATTTTTAATTATATTTTTGTGTTTTGTTTCACTTTTAGATGCAATATTTGGTTTTGAACACCTTTTTTTGATGCAAAATTTATAAGATGAAATAAAAAAAAATTAATGTACCAGACATTGAAAAACAGCTATTAAACTTATTGATCATTTTTAACTGAGAGTCATGATTTCCTGTTTTTGATTAGACTTTTGCAAAAATTCTGTTGTCTGTTAAAATGAAACAAACTATTTACAATTCGATTAAAACTGTTCTTTTATTGTTCCCTATATATCATACTTAGTCTTTGAACGTTCCTCCAATAACAACCACTTGTATATTGTATGTTATTCACAAGCAACATAACAACTAACTCAACCTTGTCCTGTCAGATCATGCATCTGCTTCACCTGAGTCAGCACTGCTATTGATGTTAACCTCTTCATTACCTTTATAGTACAACGCATTGTCAAAACTACCAGCACCACCACCACCACCAGGCGATGGATTACGTTTCTTATAGAAAAGCATGCCTACCACTGCAACCACACCTAACACTACTATAACAGTGATTAAAACCCCTACCAAGCCTCCACCTGACAACCCAGTCTTATTACCTACAATGGAATTAATATATATAAATAACTTGTTTACAAGAAAACTTGTAAAATCTTAGTTTCAAGTACAAAAATATCAAAATTTATTAAAAACAGAAGATTGTAATGAGATATTAGCGTACCTTCCATCACACAAGGAAGGAAGTTCCCTCTTTCTTTTAAACAAAAATTAAATCTCCTTTTTGAACCTATCACATGGGAGGTCAAAATCTTGATCTTTGAAAACCCATTCTCCTGTTTAAGTGTGGTTTGTGTTGCTCTATCTCTAGTTTCCTGTATTATAATCTATGGATTTTTATGCATTTATTTTGTTTACAAGGTCTTCCTTTTTGATAATTTATTTGTTTGATGTGTTTGAGCTTTTGATTTTGCCTTTTGATTTGGGACTTTGAATTTCAAATTCTCCTCAAATTTCAGTACTTTGTGATATTACTTTATGTGTAAAATGAAATCTTATCTAATTCTTAGCTGATTTATTCTTTCTCCAATAAACACTTTTTCATCAGATGAAACAAAACCACAAAATCTAAGTCTTAAGTAAAATACTAAGAAACAATAAGTTCTACTTACTTAAAACCCTTGTCTGAGCTTGATTTTTGGGACCATTTATAAATCCAGTTGGCTGTACATATGGCACGTTATTCTTATTTGGTGCAGGTGTATTTCTTGTGGGAAACACATTGGGAAATGTTAGGAAAGTTACAGGACCAACATTTGGTTTACTAGTAGACCCTGGACCAACAATAGGTTGTGTTGCTGGACCAACATTAGGTTGAGTCACTGGACCAACGTTTGGTGGTGTAGCTGGAGCTAGTGTGGTTACAGGTACTGTTCCAGCTCCTAGTACTGCAAACAAAAATAATTACATCAATATTTCAGCCAATGACTTCCTCCAAAACTGTCACAAATTGGTGCATTAAATATAATTTCTTATATATAATTAACAGATTCAAGTTCACTTAAATGTGTTGTTTAGCTTGCTTGCTTTGATTTATTCAGGTTGCTTATATTATGCATGTGGTTTAATTATATGTGTGCTGTGTATTCCTTCACACACATTTACTGAAAGATCAATTTTAAAGTGATGGGATTCATGTAATGTATCAGGGTTTCTTGTGTAAATGAGGAAGGCACTACAGTGTGGTAATCTTTGGATTTTTGTTAGCAGCTTTCAGTTCACTCATTTTCAAAACATATTCATAAGTCACTTTCTTCTTTGCAAGTACTGGTAGTAGGTATGAATATGCAGGTATGTATCTTCTTAAATATGTAATTTTAGTTTTAAGTTCAATGTATCTCATTATAGTGCTCGTGTTGAACCATTATCACATTATTCACTGCTTTTCATTGGGGACACACTAAAAATGCTAAACAAGTATATTTCATTTCATCGATTTGTTTATCAGTCGTGATATCATATAAGCAGAACCATGTTTTATTTCATGGATGTAATAAATTTAAACCTGTAAATATTGAGATTTAGATCTCAGGATTGCACAAATTTGCTTTTGAATCATAACAAAATGATTACTCAATGTTTCCCTTCCTAAGAAAAGCTTTACTTAAAATCTTATAATTTCAAATATATCAATGCCATTGTCTTTCCAGAGTTAAAGGAATTTATTTGTCAAAAATGTATAGACAATTTCTAGGTGTTTTTTTATTTTAACAAAGTCCTTTTTTTTTTTTTTAAAACCTAATCCAACTAAGTTTTGTAACAAGCTGCACATATCATTTTTGAATACATTTTTCTTCTTCATATGCTGGTCAGCAGATAGATATTGGAATTTAAGGAATAATATATCAATGAGAGTACAAACTAGAGGCTCTCAAGAGCCTGTGTCGCTCACCTTTGTCTATGTGCATATTAAACAATGGACATAAATTCATGACAAAATTGTGTTTTGGTGATGGTGATGTGTTTTTAGATCTTTCTTTACTGAAATTTCTTGTTGCTACAATTATCTCTATCTATAATGAACTTGGCCCAGTAATTACAGTGGAAAATATTTTCTAAAAATTTACATAAATTTATGAAAATTGTTTAAAATTGACTATAAAGGGCAATAACTCCTTAAGGGGTCAATTGACAATTTTTGTCATGCTGAGTTATTTGTAGATCTTATTTTGCTGAACATTATTGCTGTTTACAGTTTTTCTCTATCTATAATAATATTCAAGATAATAACCAAAATCTGCAAAATTTCCTTAAAATTACTAATTCGGTGGCAGCAACACAAGAATGAGTTGTCTGATTTGTCTGAAAATTTCAGGGCAGATAGATTTTGACCTGATAAACAATTTTATTTCATGTCAGATTTGCTCTAAATGATTTGGTTTCAGAGATATAAGCCAAAATCTACATTTCACCCCTATGTTCTATTTTTAGCCATGGCAGCCATCTTGGTTGGTTCGCTGTGTCACGCCACACATTTTTTAACCTAGATACCCCAATGATGATTGTGGCCAAGTGTGGCTTAATTTGGCCCGGTAGTTTCAGGAGAAGATTTTTGTAAAAGAATACTAAAATTTTTGAAAAATGGTTAAAAATGGACTTTAAAGGGCAAATTTACTTCTTAAGGGTCAACTGACAATTTTGGTCATGTTGACTTATTTGTAGATCTTACTTTGCTGAACATTATTGCTGTTTACAGGTAATCTCTTTCTATAATAATATTCAAGATAATAACCAAAATCTGCAAAATTTCCTTAAAATTACTAATTTCGGGGCAGCAACCCAATAATCGGGCCAGATGAGCTAAAAATAAAAGGGAAATGCAAATAATTAAAATGGATTAGGTGGAAAGAAAATTTCTCTAACACAGAAAATTCTTTTATCTAAGTCTTGGCCTTCGTATACCAAAGATTGGTTACAGTAATATCACTTACATGCTCTGCCTTTACAAACAAAAGATTTTTTCTGGTCACAGGGGATATCATTCCATTTGCCAGTGTCTCTGTACATTTCTACACATTCTTCATTGGTTGCATTCACAGGATCTGATGGTTCACCAGCATTCCAATTAGTGTAGCTTACAGCTGTATTGTCTGACCACATAAAACCACCTACAATTCCAATGACAAAATAAAATGATAGAATGCGAAAATACCTGAAGAAACAACAATTTAAAACATGTGTTGTCTAAGTTCATGACCTTATCTACTACTGTGATGAAAGACATAGATTTGTGCAGGGGGAAACTTATAATTCCAGTTAGGTGAGGTTTTTGCTCCATGCTGAAGGTCTCTGTAACTTTGTTATGAAAAACAGCAATAAAAGTGCTGTTACTTTGCTTTTTGTGTACTTTGCTATGCATATATTAATGTTGTGTCAAGAATGGATACCCCATATCATTTCTTTTCAATTTTTGTTTGTGATAAAGTTTAAAGTCATGTTGCATGTCAAATCTGATAGAAAATACACCATCAACTAGAAAAACTGATATGTCAGCAAGAGCCCTGGCTTGGGAATTCGGGTGAGGCACAGAAACAGATGATTATAATACTGATGCAAACAATTTACAAAGCAAGATCTTTAAAAGTTTAAAGTCATGTTGCATGTCAAATCTGATAGAAAATACACCATCAACTAGAAAAACTGATATGTCAGCAAGAGCCCTGGCTTGGGAATTCGGGTGAGGCACAGAAACAGATGATTATAATACTGATGCAAACAATTTACAAAGCAAGATCTTTGGTGGGGTATCAATTTTGAACATATCTTAAAGCAACTCTAATGAAGTCAGAAATATGTGATCTCTAATATAAACTTACACCGAAATCAGTTAACCGCAAATAGAAAGTAACATTCTCCTCAATATTTATTTTAGCCTGAATAATGACTTACTAAAATGGCAGATCCATGCAAATATAGACACTTTTGAATCTTTTTCATTCCAAGAAAGAACTTTAAAGAATGCATTTATATAATTATTACCGTTTATTAAACATAAGACATATTTCATATAAGACAGATTCACAATAATATTAAATTCCAGCAATAGATGTTTATATAACAAATGCTATTCTCAAAGTGATCCCAAACTATCAAACTAAAAATACACTGCTCAAACTATACTGCTACATCAAGTAAGATTTTTAGTGTGCAAGCTCACTAGGTGGCAGACTGCAGGAAGACATGACACCCTTTCCTATTTCTAAGAATGTGCTCAAGCATTTTAAGGATGTACTTAAGTTATGTTTAGGGTTTTTTGTCAACTGACTCCTTGGTTTTTTTTCTACAATAAAGGGTAAAATATTTTACCCCATGCACCCACTTCTCGTTTCATTAAAATCTTCAATATCTCAGACATTACAGGTCATTTACCAAAATCTAAGCAGATAAAGATTTCTTTCCTTACAATTTGAGACCCAAATTATTCCAATGTTAAATATAAGTTAAAAGTCTGAGTCATCCTTTTCCCACCATTTAAAAAAATTAAATTGCACAAAAGGAGTTCCATAACCTATCAATATAATTCTAAGTTATTATTTCCTCTTATTTTCAAAATCGGTTATGCTATTTCTTTCTTAACGACTATCATCATGATCATACTGTGAAAGTGAATTTTGTTTATCTGAATAATATCTAAATCTTACTCATTAAAAGACAGAACATGATATTCTATAATAGATAATCACCGTGTTCTTTGACATTCTTTGTAATTTGTAATGATAAATATATGTTTACCATGAGATGTACCATTTACACAGTGTAATGAACTAATAGTAAATATATATCATCAGTGGAAATCACTTTGACAAAAAGAAATCAGGTGGAAAAAATCTCATTTATGAGGAATTAAAGATATGAATGAATGAATGAATGAATGAACTTTATCAGCCATAGCTTTCATGAATAATGAATGCAGTTAATTGTTGAAAATCTGTAAAAAAACATCAGTTGGAAACAATCTGAAATTAAAAAGAAACTAGTTTTGATCAACTTTGCTGATTTTTATTCCACAATGAATTCTTGAAAGTGGAATGACCTTTCAAATAGACTTATATAGCTGGACTATAATTCAAACTGGGATGACCATGCATAAATAACTACTAAATATTGAAAAGTGTGTGATGATGTCCGTGTGAGGAAAGATTTTAATTGACCTAAGTATGGAAAATGAACAGCAAGAACTGAAAAAATTGAAAATTGTCTATACCAAAGAAACAGTTATAATAAATGGATACATCATTCCACCAGTCGCAGTGATAGTCTTGGTCACAAATGTGTTTGTTATTCTTATATACTTCAAACAGTTCAGACAGACTACAAATAACATACGGAAAATTTCAAGTATACTTTATATTTCAATAGCAACAGCTAATACATTAGCCATCTTACCGATATCTGTATGGTATTTCTATTTATTCACCTTAGGGAACATGGGCAACACATATTTTGTTCCGTACCATTTATGTTGGGGATGGTATTTTTTCGCTTATTTTAAGGCTTTTCCACATATGGCATCTATATGGTTCGTAACAATTCTGTCTGTTCAAAGATACATGATTATCAAACACCCATTTGTTTCTTCAGAAAAATGGACTTTAAAAAGGATGTGTATATTACTAGTAATTGTTTGGTTAGTGACATTTTCAATGCAATTGCATCTTGTGTTTGAATTACATTTTACACCAAAGTACATTAGTGTTAACACCACTACCAATGTATCTACCATCTTAGGATGTAGTGCTTATTATGCTGATTGGTTGGATGGAAATGGTGAAACATCTGAAATGATCAGCTACTTACTTAAACTCATTGGAGTAATTTTTATTCCGTCGTTTTTGATAATTTACTCAGACGTATCACTAGTGTTATTTTTAAAGGAATCCTCCAATGTTCGGAAAATACAGCTGGTAAAAGCATCTAGCACGGAAAAAGAACAAGCATCAGGTTCCGTACGTTTAAATTACGTAACTTTTCAATATGATTTAACTGATGGTGAGAGCAGACGTCAAACATTGCTGGTAGTTATTTTATCCTCAATAGTTTTCGTAGTTGAAATTCCATTTGCTGTACTGTTAATAGTTTATATTCATTTCATATCGATACAGGACAATGAACTAAAAGGTTGGCTATCAGTAGGTCCTGCAGTAAATTTAATTAATCTCACTATGCATGTCAGTTATCCAATATTATTTATTTTGTCATGTTTACTTAGTCGTCAGTTTAGAAAATTGCTCTTAAATATGTTATGTCTGGTGAAAAATTAGTTTCTCAAAAAAAATCGTAAGACTTTGGATGAAAATAATACTTATCAAAGTGTTGAGTCAGTATAAGGCCACGTTTTTTTTTAATTTGTTGGTTTACGGATTTTCTCCACGAAAAAGTCGGGTCGGTCGGTCCGGAAAAAAAAGAAAAAAAATATCTTTCAAGACAGAAAAATATGCAAAATAAATATATATTTCACTTTCTAATAATATGTTTGTTATGCTATTATGTCATCATTTCTTAAATTCCATGAAATATTATAGCTCAGCTGTCATAAACATTGCATGACATTGTCTAATAGTTTCCCGTAAAAAAAGGGGTTGCACGAACAAAGACGAAATAAAATCGTCATTTCATAAACAAAAAAAAACAGATTCGCGTAGCTCTTATTCAATTCCAGAAAACTTGTTGAATAATGATCTTCAAGCACGAAAACTGATAAAGAAAAATGTAAAACGTCGTACGAAAATATGTTTCAACACACGTGCCAAAAATGTAATAGACTCGTCCACTGAAAAAAACGATAATATCGGGTTAATCTGTTGTCATGCATTCCCGTTTTTTATCCAAATGGACGATATATTTTTTTTATATTAATTATGAAACAAGAAAATTTCAAATGATTTGTTAATATTCAGTACTTTAACTTGATGTCTTGAACTTCCACCTGTTCACATTTGGACAAGTCTATTTCTATGAAATGATGCATCTTACGGACTGATGACAAATAAGAGAAACAAACTTATTGTGTAATTGATTTAAACACAGGCTTCGTTCCGCAACATTATTTGCGCAAACAACATTTCAAGGTCAGTTATAATAGATTTGTCTTTAATAGTTATCCCACAAGGACGCAGTGTGTCAGTGTAAGATCACCCCAATGGTCGGAGGCCAGAGGGTGATCTAACACTGACACACCAAGTCCGACTGGGATAACTATTTTACATCCCAGCTGTTTTAGATTAGACGAAAAACCATTTACAATTCATAAAATCTAGTTAAGAACGCCACACAATCATAACAATATACTTTATATATTACTATATGATGTATACCCTTTTTGACCCCAAACAAGATGAGTAGATATCAAACAATGTCAACTCGCCCCACACTATATCGCCACTTTATAAAAATATCTTCCCACTCTTGTTTACCGACTTGCCCCACTTTGAAAAAGTGTAAAATCAAATTGAACAATCAGTCTGAAAACTCACTAATTAACGAAAAAGGTTAAAACCCCACTGAATAAAGGTCTGACGACTCGCCCCACTTATAAAAAGATCTTGCTTCCTTTAAGTATGTCAAATTACTATTATTTCGTATCCAGTCGTCCTGGTGTAGTGGTATGTGTCGTGGCTTAATATGCTAAAGGTCTTGAGTTCGAATCCCAGCATATTCATTGGATTTTTTCTACGTGAATTTTGATAGATAGTCTTTTCCGTATAATTAATTATAATTTTTATAGTGGATTAGACATTCCCGCCAAAATGTTACAGAACAAAGGAAAGCATGCATAACAAAGAAACTCAAACTGGGGTGATCTGGTAGGGGTGATCCGGCTCAGATCACCCCTGTTAGAACAAAGGAGCTGGGGCGTAAATTTTTAGAAAAGTAAACTGGAAGTTTTATTTTTTCACAACAGAAAATGTTATCAGTTCTGTTAGTGATTAATGCATTTCATTACATAAAAAAAGAATATTTTAATCATTTTTCAGGGATAATGCATTTGTTAGGGTCAGCGGGAATAAAAAATCATGAAAAGTCAATTTTATTTTAATTCTGGAAATCGGCAAAATCGGGTTGGCGGTTCAGTAAACCAACAAACTAAAAAATCCTGGCCTTAGAGAAGTATGACAAATAAACCAAACTGATCTACGTAAGACAGCACAGATTTTTGGTGAGATGCATCAACAAGTGATTTTTTTAAGATGAAGAAATGTGCTAAAGATATGTATATTGTTTTGAATAAAAATGGAAGTGTTCCCACTAGTCAGTTAAGATAGACTGAAATTTTTGGCTTTGATCAAAATCATTGGAAAAAAATTTATAAACTGCCATTTGTTGTCAAAAATAATACTAAGTTACAGTGGACACAGTATAGATTCAATCATCGAATCTTAGCTACAAACAAATTTCTTCATAAAATTAAGATTTATGATAATCCAAATTGTACATTTTGTAATAGAGAAATTGAAACATTAGAACATTTATTTTGGGAATATGAACATACACAATTATTATTAGAACAGATTGAAAATTGGTTTCTAACCAATGGAATTAGTGTACTTTTTACAAAAGAAGTTTTTTTGTTTGGTAACACTGCAAAAATATCAAAAGGCAATGCAGAAAATACTCTTTTTCTTACCATAAAGCAATATATTTATAATTCCAGATGTTTTAAAAAAAAACTGAAAATAAACTCAGTAAAAGAAAAGATGAAATATGTGTATGCAATGGACAAAAATATTGCTATGAAAAACAAATGTGAACATCAGTTTCTCAGAGAATGGAATGCTTTTGATATATTACTTAGTTAAGTACAAAAATGTATATACTTTACATTTAATATTATACATGTTATAAATGAAAATGCTGTATTTACTATACTAAAATAGAATTCAATTTCTAGATGAATTATATTGAAAACTCACCACACTATTCTCTCTCACTCTCTTTCTCTTTCTATCTCTCTCTCTCCGGTGTTCAAACTGCTTTACTCTTTATCTTATATTTGTACATTTAAAAAAAAAAAAAAAAAAAAAGAGCTTCCTAATAGAAAGATGTATTGATTAGATAATATCTATAGATCTATATATTATATATTGCTATTATATTTGTGTATATTATGTTGTAAATTGGAAGTTATAAATAATAAAAATTAAAAAAAAAAAAGAAATGTGCTATAAAGGGAAAACATTATCTTCAAATGAATAAAATAAACATCAAGTTATGGCTTCATTACATTTCAAAATGCATGCAAATTAAATATAATTTATCAAATGAGAAAGAATGCTTACTGTTTATTCCTTTTGTGAGACCAACCCAGATATTCTGTGCTGTATGTTGTGCAGTAGGTGACCTAGCATTCAACATAACCATATAAACATAATTCTGGTCATCTTGAGAAGTGATACTGACAAGATCCATCAAGCGTCTAGTACATGCATATCTAGCTGATGGCCAGTCCTTGTATGTAAATGGACTAAAATAGTAGCAGTAGTCTCCGCTGATTATCTCACCAGGGTTACGGCAATGTCCTGGTGGTGCCGGTGTTGCAGCTGGAGGCTGAGCTATAAATACAAGACATTATAAGCCTGTAATAGTCTTTAAAATACATTTGAAAACAAGAATGTGTCCCTAGTACATGGATGCCCCACTCGCACTATCATTTTCTATGTTCAGTGGACCGTGAAATTAGGGTCAAAACTCTTATTTGGCATTAAAGTTAGAAAAATCATATCATAAGGAACATGTGTACTAAGTTTCAAGTTGATTGGACTTCAACTTCATCAAAAACTACCTTGACCAAAAACTTTAACCTGAAGCGGGATGAACGGACGCACGGACAAACGAACAGACAGACAGACTGACGAAAGGACATAAAGACCAGAAAACATAATGCCCCTCTAGTATCGTAGGTGGGGCATAAAAACATAACTCATACTGTGTGAATAAGTCATCCAATGTTTGAAAGTGTATTCTAATATGACATGCTTCTTTCGCTTTGTGAACAAACCCATGCTCTAATTTTATCTTTATTTACACCTTCAGTGTTTTCATTAAAAATACCACCAGGTAAACAGTCAGAAAGCTGTCTTTCTATTATAATCAAAAAATTTATTAAAATAATTTGAAGAGCCTCAATGGTTAAGAGGTTTAATTCTTCATCAAGATCATTATTAATAAATAAACTATTAAAAACTTCATCTTTTTTTGTAAATTTTGGATAAAAAACTTTCCCTTCAATAAGTTCTGAAGCATCCTTTGAAAGGAGTTCAATAGAATTTTTGAAAACCAACCAAATGTCATTCAAATCTAAAATATGATCAACATTTTCAATAATTCTCCATAAAGGACCAGTAAGAAGCTTATCTATAATACCTAAAGCTCTACAACCTGCTAAATATACAGGATTGTTTACATAATTATAAACAGCACAAAGTAATCTATTTCGGTCCTCTTTATTAAAATAATTCTCAATAAATAATTTTATATGATTTCTATGGTGAAAAACACTTGCACCCATTGAAAACAGTAATTTAATTCTATGCCCATGAAAAGTGGTAAGTTGCAAATCAACAGGAGGTTCCAACTGGTTTAAAAGTGTTTTAAAAAGTAAACCATAACCAGATTTCTCATCTGCACCAGGCACCCACAGCTTTGTAGAAGCTCTGGTAAAATTGCAACAACTAGGACTGAAAAAACTACTACAATCAACAGATTCTAAAATATTTTGTTCCCATAATTTCAAACCAGACTCAGCCTGAGTAGCAAAATTAACAAGTACATGTAAATTACATTTAAATCCATTTATAGCTGACATCTTTTTAATTAAATCCATATCAGTATCATCATCAGTTGGTAAACACTCTATTTTCATTTTTTCTAATAATGATTTTAATGACTGGTTAACAATATGGCGATCAGTCATCATGTTTTTAATTGATAAAATAAGTTTAGACCTACTTTCTTCACATAAATTAGCATCTGAATTTTTTACAAGAATTTTAGACATGTCTGTTAATACAGAATCTATTAATAACTTAAAACTTTCTGCATCTCCACGAACCATTTCATTTATTCCTAAACTGAACTGACCAAAAGAGGTTCCAACCTGGACACCACCAAATTCATGACCCCCTCTTTTGGTACCATCAGTATGCAAAGTATTACATTCACTAGTAAGCATTGCCTCAGCTGCTTGCATCTGAGCAAGAGCTTTGGCCTCTAAAAGTATAATTTCAGAAAAGGTGTGTTTCGGCAACCTTTCTACTTTCAACCCCCCTAACTTTTCCAAGACCGTTCTAACCACCTTTTCTACATTGTTAACACCGACATTTAAACTTAATAATGCAGCATAAACCTCTCTAACTGTATCATTATATTTTCCATTATGGAAAGTCTGAACAATTTGGTTCAACTCAAAAGACATTTTAAATTCCGTTAATGCAACACATTACATGCAGTCATAATGAAAGAATTAGTAACATCATCAGACATGATGTTACTAATTCTTTCACTATGACTGCATTTTTTGTGTTGCATTCCGAAATTGACATATTTGACCTAGATACGACAACCTTTCATGCTCTGTTCAAATTCCTCCCTCTGAAAAATCACTATCACTCAGGCAAAAATAATCACGAATATAATGCCTACCCATGTGAAACTACAATAAAGTATAGCTTGCATCAATTTTTTCTTAATCAAAAATGCTTTATTTTTTAACAAACAATTTCTTTTCAAAATATGTTCTTCTAAAAATCATTCTGCTTGATGCACTTGCATGCAGTAATATTCAGATAACAAAATTCCCAGAATTCCCAGTAAAAAACATTAAAACAATATGGAAGTATAGTATGAACAATAACACTTGACGACTAGCTATCAATCCCTAAAAAAATAAAGCTACTGACAAAAAGACTCAGGAAAATCATTACTTTATAAAGGACAAACTAGAGGCTCTAAAGAGCCTGTGTCGCTCACCTTGGTCTATGTGAATATTAAACAAAGGAAGCAGATGGATTCATGACAAAACTGTGTTTTGGTGATGGTGATGTGTTTGTACATCTTACTTTACTGAACATTCTTGCTACTTACAATTATCTCTATCTATAATGAACTTGGCCCAGTAGTTTCAGTGGAAAATGTTAGTTAAAATTTACAAATTTTATGAAAATTGTTAAAAATTGACTATAAAGGACAATAACTCCTTAGGGATCAATTGACCATTTCCGTCATGTTGACTTATTTGTAAATCTTACTTTGCTTAACATTATTGATGTTTACAGTTTATCTCTATCTATAATAATATTCAAGATAATAACCAACAAGAATGTGTCCTCAGTACACGAATGCCCCACTCGCACTATCATTTTCCATGTTCAGTGGACCGTGAAATTGGGGTAAAAACTCTAATTTGGCATTAAAATTAGAAAGATCATATCATAGGGGACATGTGTACTAAGTTTGAAGTCGATTGGACTTAAACTTCATCAAAAACTACCTTGACCAAAAACTTTAACCTGAAGCGGGACAGACGGACGGACGAACGAACAAACGGACGGACGAACAGACAGACGGACGGACGCACAGACCAGAAAACATAATGCCCCTCTACTATCGTAGGTGGGGCATAAAAACAGCAAAATTTCCTTAAAATTACCAATTCAGGGGCAGCAACCCAACAACAGGTTGTCAGATTCATCTGAAAATTTCAGGGCAGATAGATCTTGACCTGATAAACAATTTTACCCCCATGTCTGATTTGCTCTAAAGGCTGCGGTTTCAGAGTTGTAATCCAAAATCTACATTTCACCCCTATGTTCTATTTTTAGCCATGGCTGCCATCTTGGTTGGTTGGCCAGGTCTCCGGACACAATTTTTAAACTAGATACCCCAATGATGATTGTGGACAAGTTTGGTTTAATTTGGCCCAGTAGTTCAGAGGAGAAGATTTTTGTAAAAGATAACTAAGATTTACGAAAAATGGTTAAAAATTGACTATAAAGGGCAATAACTCCTAAAGAAATCAACAGACCATAACCCAACAACGGATTGTCGGATTCATCTGAAAATTGACCTGATAAACAATTTTACCACATGTCAGATTTGCTCTAAATGCTTTGATTTTTGAGTTATAAGCTAAAAACTGCATTTTACCCCTATGTTCTATTTTTAGCCATGGCAGCCATCTTGGTTGGTTGGCTGGGTCACGCCACATATTTTTTAAATTAGATACCTCAATGATGATTGTGGCCAATTTGGATTAATTTGGCCCAGTAGTTTCAGAGGAGAAGATTTTTGTAAAAGTTAACGACGACGGACGACAGACGACGACGGACGCCAAGTGATGGGAAAAGCTCACTTGGTCCTTTGGGCCAGGTGAGCTAAAAAGCTGAAACTTCTCCCTTGTTTTTTAAAATATTTATTGATTTCATGTTATAAGTCTGTAATATGAAGGTTTACCTACACGTATCACATTAACATTACAAAATCAAACTATGCCAGACTGACATGTACACCATACTATTATTCGATTCACCAAAAATAGTGGTCCAGTTGCTAACAGTACCAGAGAACTAGATCTTAATACAAAATTTTATTATTGACCAATGAACTCTGAAAATGAGGTCATGTTCATGTGAACCCTGCCAGAAAGACATGTAAACCTTACAATCATTCAATACACCAAATATAGCTGACCTATTGGTTATGATAACTAATAAACTGACAAAATCATGAAAACTTATTATTGACCAATTACCATGATAATGAGGTGAAAGTCAGATCACACATGTCAGACAGACATGTACACCATACAATCATAACATACACCAAATATAGCTGACCTATTGGTTATGATAACTGATAAACTGACAAAATCATGAAAACTTATTATTGACCAATTACCATGATAATGAGGTGAAAGTCAGATCACACATGTCAGACAGACATGTACACCATACAATCATAACATACACCAAATATAGCTGACCTATTGGTTATGATAACTGATAAACTGACAAAATCATGAAAACTTATTATTGACCAATTACCATGATAATGAGGTGAAAGTCAGATCACACATGTCAGACAGACATGTACACCATACAATCATAACATACACCAAATATAGCTGACCTATTGGTTATGATAACTGATAAACTGACAAAATCATGAAAACTTATTATTGACCAATTACCATGATAATGAGGTGAAAGTCAGATCACACATGTCAGACAGACATGTACACCATACAATCATAACATACACCAAATATAGCTGACCTATTGGTTATGATAACTGATAAACTGACAAAATCATGAAAACTTATTATTGACCAATTACCATGATAATGAGGTGAAAGTCAGATCACACATGTCAGACAGACATGTACACCATACAATCATAACATACACCAAATATAGCTGACCTATTGGTTATGATAACTGATAAACTGACAAAATCATGAAAACTTTTATTATGACCAATTATCATGATAATGAGGTGAAAGTCAGATCACACCTGCCAGACAGACATGTACACAGTGGCGTATCCAGGGGGGTTCCGGGGGTTGGAACCCCCCTTTTTTTTTGGCCGATCAATGCATTTGAATGGGAGCATATAGTTGGAACCCCCCCCCCCCCCTTACTCTGGGTTGGGAACCCCCCTTTTTAAAATGGCTAGATCCGCGCCTGTATCTACCATACAATCATAACATACACCAAATATGGTAGTCCTATTGCTTATAGTATCAGAGATATAGATTTTACCAAGATAACTTGATCTTACTCACTGATTAGTAAAGTGAGGCAAAAGTCAAGTGAAAACTGTCCGACAGGCATGAGGACATTACAAGGTATTCAATACCAAACACAGTTTTACTATTAGTCTATTAGTCTATTACTCATAATAAGGGGGAAATTAACATTACAAAAACTTAACTTTTTTTCAAGGTCACTGATCCAAGAAAATGAGATAAAGGATTACTGACATATGACAGACAGACACTTAATAAAATAAGGCATCTATATACAAAGAATGAAGCATCCAGGTCCTCTACCTTATGAAATATTAATCTTAAAGGAAATTAGCTACTTTAGCCCTTACCAACCCTATGTCTTGCTCTCTGAAAGGTGTTGCATGCTCAACAAAAACTAAAAAACTAAAAATTGGCATCTTCATCAACTTTAGGTAGCATTTTTTTTTACATCTTTTATATTTATTGAGACAATATTCCAAAGCATATGCAAACCACTCTGTTCTATTTTAGAAATATCAGCCATGTTTGTTGATCATGCATCAAATTATTGCATACAATTTTCAATAAAGCTGCTCTAGAGCACAGGTAAAGTTTGATAACAAAACCTACCTTTTATACCTGTAGGAAACTAAAAAATATGAAATGTCGTTTTATTTCTGGACATTCTGTTGAAGAGTTATTGGCAATCATATCACATCTTTTTATTTTTAAAACAACTGTTAAGGAATATGCAAGTAGTGGAAATAATGACTGTTATGAAAGGTTAATATCAAATAATATTGAAAAATTTTAAATCTTGAAAAGGTAATAATCTAAAGTACTATTGACCTTTTGTTATTATTTTTATTTCAATATTCCCTGCAGTTCAATGTGTAATAAGAATAAATGACTCAAATATTTAAGGCTGCTGAAAATTTTAATGACTTTATACTTCATAATGTTTATGATTAATTATTGTCAATACACTCAAACATACCAGAATTGATTTCACAGACGTATCCTAGAGTAAGAGAACAGGTAGTATCATCCCATAGTCCATTATTTGACTTAACACATCTGTCTGATGGTGCCTGACTTGGTTCACCATAACCCCAGCTTGTAAATGTAACAGGCCAACTCTTTTGCCAGTGATAAGTGCCTTTAAACTGGGAAGAATATATCAAAATACATATATATAAACATTGTTTTTTTCAATCAGTGTAATTATAAGGCTGTATTTCAAACCATGATTCAAATCAATTATCTTTTACAATACCAATTGTCTATTTATCTATCTTCTTTTTTTTTAACAAATCTGTCTTTCTTTAATTTGTGACATTTTCTTTTTGTAAGGTGTAAACTTTTGTCATGTATGTTATATTTTTAACTTGGGGTTAATAAAAAGCATTATCTGTTATATATAATGATGAAAGTTTTTAATGACCTTGACTGGCTATACAGCCCTTGCACAGTCGGCTCTGTTATATATTTTAACTGTCAGCCAATAAAAAGCAATACCTGTTACTGTGGATATCAATTTTGATGGGTATTGTTGGTACAAGTGAACCACCAATTCAAATAATCAATGAAAGACAAATTTCCTACAAGTCATGTATGCAGAGATTGTCAAAACCACCAAATCTAATATCCATCAAACTACAAGTTTTCCTAAATCCATGAAAATTGATACCCACAAAAATAAAATTAATCTACAGTAATTTCATCAGTAGCTGCTATTCATAATTTATTAACAATTACAATTCAATATGTTAAAGTTAGAAATAAATTGTAAAAAAATAAAAAGTTAAGCCAATAAAAATATAGGGCTATACCAATGTCATGCTTATAGAGCTAAACTTGAATAGGTTCATATAAAGTAATGGATAAAAACAATTAGGTAAAACTGGAAAATCAGTAATACATGGAAAGGATAAGCAGTTATACCTGGTCAAATTGTAGTCCTATCCAGTAATACATGGAAAGGATAAGAAGTTATACCTGGTCAAATTGTAGTCCTATCCAGTAATACATGGAAAGGATAAGAAGTTATACCTGGTCAAATTGTAGTCCTATCCAGTAATACATGGAAAGGATAAGAAGTTATACCTGGTCAAATTGTAGTCCTATCCAGTAATACATGGAAAGGATAAGAAGTTATACCTGGTCAAATTGTAGTCCTATCCAGTAATACATGGAAAGGATAAGAAGTTATACCTGGTCAAATTGTAGTCCTATCCAGTAATACATGGAAAGAATAAGAAGTTATACCTGGTCAAATTGTAGTCCTATCCAGTAATACATGGAAAGGATAAGAAGTTATACCTGGTCAAATTGTAGTCCTATCCAGTAATACATGGAAAGGATAAGAAGTTATACCTGGTCAAATTGTAGTCCTATCCAGTAATACATGGAAAGGATAAGAAGTTATACCTGGTCAAATTGTAGTCCTATCCAGTAATACATGGAAAGGATAAGAAGTTATACCTGGTCAAATTGTAGTCCTATCCAGTAATACATGGAAAGGATAAGAAGTTATACCTGGTCAAATTGTAGTCCTATCCAGTAATACATGGAAAGGATAAGAAGTTATACCTGGTCAAATTGTAGTCCTATCCAGTAATACATGGAAAGGATAAGAAGTTATACCTGGTCAAATTGTAGTCCTATCCAGTAATACATGGAAAGGATAAGAAGTTATACCTAGTCAAATTGTAGTCCTATCCAGTAATACATGGAAAGGATAAGAAGTTATACCTGGTCAAATTGTAGTCCTATCCAGTAATACATGGAAAGGATAAGAAGTTATACCTGGTCAAATTGTAGTCCTATCCAGTAATACATGGAAAGTATAAGAAGTTATACCTGGTCAAATTGTAGTCCTATCCAGTAATCAAAGTTTGGTCCCATTTGAGATTCTATAAATGAGTTCTCATAATTAGAATTGATCGACGCAAGAACGCCACCATCACCTTGACATAAATTTTCTGCCAGTTGCCATGATTGGACTGGTGTCTTTACAAACTTATAACAACTTGTTCCATGGGAGACATATCCTGCTCTACAATTTTTCCTTGGGGACAGAGTAGCCTGACCTACAGCTGTAAAAGAAGAAAATTTACAAATTCATATTTTGATATAAAGTCATTTGCATAGTTAAGCATATAAAAAGACTTTATTCAAAAGACTCCACTTTTACAAATTCATTTTGACCTTGATATTTCCATTATACTTCAACGTTTTCTTAGAGTCTAAGGCAGATATTATTAATATGCTGATGTTGCATATGATGATGCACCCTCAACAGTTTACGTCAAAACATATATAAAAAGACAAAGTTTAAATTTGTTTTTGTGTCAAACGATGTTGATATACATGTATGATGCCCAACTGATTAAAATGCTTGCCTTTGTTGCTAGTTCTTAGGGGATTGAAGTGGATCAGACAAAAAATGTCCACCTAGCTCAAATATTTTTAAGAACCCCTGGTTAAGATAGTTGGTGAGATAAATTTGTTATACAGTGTGCAAGTGACCAAATACAAAATATTTTGGGTCAGTAAATTCCAAATGAAAATTTGAGCTTTGCTCACACCCCATAAGGAATTTACTGACCCTTATATATCGTATATATCACTAGCACACTGTTATATACTACTAATAATACATGTACAAATACCTTATATTAGTAAGAAATATAATGGGTTATAAATAAATATGTTTCATCGCTTGTATGAAAATGTTTGCTATAAATTTCTATACTTAAAGCAATGAGGTGAAATTAAAGTCTTATAGGATTTTAAGTATGCTTTATCTTATCACCTTGCACTTTGATGACTTGACTTTAATTTTCTACAGAAGTTGGTAAAGTTTTCAACCAGTTGAACCGTTTGGTTTCTCAAAAACATATAGCAATTGTGTCTGAATTTTGAATGAACTGCAAAATGTGGAGAGCAGCACCTACAGTAAAGTCATGATATACTGACTTACTTTAAAAAAGCAACACTCATTTTTTTAGATTTTTTTACCAGATCATGTTTGATCCTCATACAACTACTATTCATGCTCATCATACGTCTTTCTCTTTCGAAAAAATCAACATCTGACAAACCTGAGGTTATTGAATATACCGGATCATTGAGATCGCACGAATTTCAGAAAGTGAAATTTCAAAGCAATAAAAGATTTTTTCAGGTTTTTTTCTTTGTGAAACAGTTCTTTCAATCCTTGGCCACACTTCAATCAGTTTAAAAATGTTGCATCTCCATATATTGCTAAGACTGAGGAATAAAAAACTGAATTAACCCATTAGAATACTGCAAAAGGAAAACGTGAACGAGCTGTAAACAGACGATTTGATGTCAGAAACTCGTCTTACTGTTCTTCTGACAATGATAACGGTAGACAGGATTTGTTGAAGACCATCAATACCCAGATCAACAGGTAGTGACAATGCAACGTCAATAGAATTTGATTACGCAACGTCATTTGCAAGACAGGTCTACGGCCGCAATGTCAACTGTTAATCAAATTGCTGAATGCCATTTTGTACAGATTTATGCCATAAATGTTTCCCATTAACTGAACTGCCAAAGAATCGACTGCAGAAAACATTTAAAGCCTTAAAGTTTCAACCGCATAATTGCCAAAACCCATTGTAATGGGTGGAACAACGAAAAAATCAGAAGGTGCAAATCAGAACCCAGAACGTGCCGAACAGAATTGGTTGACCTTTCTGACAATCATTTTGGCGTTTGTTACAGGTAGTCATTGCTATTGACGGTGACACGTTCATTGGGAAAGGGAAAACCAGGGTTTCAGTGTATACCACAATATTTGAACATTGAAAATGACGTAATCAATTCAACTTTCGAACTGGCATTTTTTTAAACATTGAAGTAATGAAAAAACTTACTGTTCATAAGTTTGTTTACAAAAAATTGCATATTTGAAAATGGGAATTAAAAAGAACAATCTAGTGTTGCGTTTCTAAAGTCAGTCAGTATATTTGGAAAGCAAATTTAAAATTTGCAAATAATAAGCTACATAACTCTTGAATGGTACATGCTAACAAGTGTCTATGGTGCATGCCAAAATATTTTAAATGGTACATGCAAAAATGTGTTTAATGGTTCTAAACCAATTTGAATTTTGATCCATTTTGGGTTGTGGTACTCTTAACATCTGGAATCCTGGATTTCTAATTGATAAAGAACGGTTAAAGAGAATAATTTGTTTACCTTTTGGCCCTTGGCATAAAATATTACGAGGCGTGTTACACCTTTGATCATTCCAAGAACCAGCTATAACACTCTTCACATACATTTCTACACAATCTTCCTGCAATAAAAGATAATAGATGCAAATAAATATTCATTGCTGTAGTTTTTGTTAAAGTATTTGTTTCCGTTCAAAATATTGAAAAGCATCTTGCAAGAAAACCCATTATAACTCATCATTATCCAGCTGCTAATCAAATATGAGGTTCAGTGATTGATATTTAGCCAACTCCTAGAGTGAGGTATACAACTTGATACTATAATAATCATGCGTAAGAGGTCAGTTCTGGAAATCTATGAATTCAGTAACTTTAACAAATTCGGTAACAGTTACTGAATTCATTAACTGAACCATTACCAAAGTCGGTACCTTTAGTGTTCATTTGATTTTACAATTTCAGACGGAACTGCAGACAAATTTCTAGAATTCTGCCTGGTAAAATTAAAATCTATCTACGGATTGATGAAAACCGATGACAAATGTTCAAAAATCCTTATCAATTCCTTATACATTTATAAATGTCAAAACCAAATAAATTCTGTAGTTACCGAATTATTTAATGGTTCAGTTAATGAAATTCGGTAACTGTTAATGAATTTTGTTAACGTTACCAAATTCAGAAATTTCCAGAACTGAGGTTTCCAGTTGTTGTGAAGACAACTTTATTATTACCTTCTGTAAACCCCAACTTTATCTTGATACCATGGTTACCAGATAAACAAAATGACTGAAAAACTGAAGCATTGATATACATACTGATAATCACTGGTTAAAATACTGATCCCTTACTAGGCAATAAATATTTGAATATCACGCTCTCAGTGTTCCTTTGGCGTACTTTTCCCAACAATGTGATCAGAAAAATACCTAAATCAAATAGGTTCAGTGATTGATTAAGTGTTCCCTGAAATGACATTTGTTATGAATTGCCTGAATATAAGATTTTATTGAGGTCACAAACTTTGCCATTGATCAGGAAATGTCTTTCCATTCCAGCTTAGAAATGTAAGTTTGTTTACGTTACTTACTGTTCTCCCTCGTCCTCTTTGTGAGTTACCATTAGGTTCTCCTGCATTCCAGTTGGAGTAGAAGAATGCTGAATTATCTTGCCAATTAAATCTATTGCCATGTCTCAAATTGTTCAGTCCAATCCATAGATTTGTGGTAAATCCTTGTATCAAGGAAGTAAGGAAAGCTGAAAGGGATAAAAAATGGTAAACATTAGGATCAATGAAGTAAGGAAAGCTGAAAGAGGTAAAATGTAATAGATAATGAACAATTATTTCTATTGTAAGCAGAAGCATCATAAAATAAGTTGCTAACTCCTTTGATTTTTACTGGAAGAAAAAGTTATTTTTGTTTACATGGATTTGTACTGGAAGAAAAAGTTATTTTTGTTTATATGGATTTGTACTGGAAGAAAAAGTTATTTTTGTTTATATGGATTTGTACTGGAAGAAAAAGTTATTTTTGTTTACATGGATTTGTACTGGAAGAAAAAGTTATTTTTGTTTATATGGATTTGTACTGGAAGAAAAAGTTATTTTTGTTTACATGGATTTGTACTGGAAGAAAAAGTTATTTTTGTTTACATGGATTTGTACTGGAAGAAAAAGTTATTTTTGTTTACATGGATTTGTACTGGAAGAAAAAGTTATTTTTGTTTACATGGATTTGTACTGGAAGGCACAGTATTTTATGTTGGGCACAAATTCCTGTCTTCCTTTTGGTATTGGAGAGGGTGAAGTCTGATGAACATTTATGTTGAAAGATGGAAACTTCATAATTCTATAATTCTAATTAATTTTTTTTTATGTTTAAGGGGGCTCGCGGGTCTAAATCAATTTTTTTTCCTAATATAGGATTTCTCTATATTTTTTCATAAATGAACTTTATCATATACTTAATAGAAAAATGAAATAAAAATATGGGGTCACCGTTCATTTAAGCTCACAATCTGCCTCCGAAAGAAGCATACATTTTTGTTAATGTCCCTTTTTTCTGTAGAACTCATAGGAGAAATAAAGGTAATATCGAAATAAAAAAAGAACTAAATTACAGAAATCGCAAAAATTTTACAATTATTTAGTTTATGTAAACCTTATTTGAAAACAATAACAAAAAATATAGGTCACCGATGAGTTAAAGAAGATATTTCAATTTTATGGCCATAAAATGGCATTTTTGCACCAAAGGGAGATAATTTGGAACTTTTTCAATGATAAAAAACATTTTAAAAGTCATCTGGGGCCAAGCCGAATCGATTTTTTTTGGTTGATTTTTGTACCATATCATAAAGTAATAACTGATAGTGTAATAAATAAAATTTGTAATGAAAAAACAAATGTTTAATTTTTGGCCAAAATTTTTGTACCCGCGAACGGGCGTATGACATTTGCGCCGATTTTGAAAATTTCCATTCTTTCATTTGCGCCGATTTTATAATTTCTCCTAATTGGATTTACAGGTAAAAATAAATTAATACTTTTACTTGTACTATAACTTGAAGGTTTATTGGTATATCTGATTATAAATGTTGTTCACTTATGTTTAATAGATATAGGAAGATGTGGTATGAATGCAAATGAGACAATTCTCCATCCAAGCTGATTGGAAGACTATTTATGAAAGTAAACCATTTTTAAGTTTATTTTGATTCTAATTGTTCTGGAAATTCGTTGTAACACGATGGACATATTGTAACGACCCGATGAGTCAATTCTTTAATCTTCGACAGCCATACATATCGGAGGGTCAGTGTCCAGAAAAATAACATATCTTGCCGATGTACCATTAAATCGTGTAAAGCCAGAGTCACAACGGATTCTGATTGGGAGACTATTGTCAAACCAAAACACAGAAAGAACATAACCATGTGGCAGTTGACCGAAAGACCGAGGCTGAAGATCTACGAGTACGGTAAAGGAAAAGTCTGGAGATGTATCTTCAAAGACTGGGATGAAAAGTTATCTCATTGGCACTAATACCATATCCTCTTATATCTGTTTACCTGTTATTTACCTGTAATTTACCTGTAAAAAAATCGGCGCAAATGAAAAAAAAAATCGGCGCAAATGAAGGAAAAAATCGGCGCAAATGAAATGCAGATCGGCGCAAATGCAAAACGCCGCCGTGAACCTCCTTAAGAGACAAAATTTAGGTCAGTTAGTTTCTGATCTTTAAACAAAAAAATCAAACTTAATTTGAATCAAAGATGTTTTATATTAGTGTTTAAGACAAGTCATTATAACTAAAAAGCATTTCATCTCCAACTCATTCAGCAATTATTTTGGTACAATTAAACTAGAGGCTCTAAAGAGCCTGTGTCGCTCACCTTGGTCTATGTGAATATTAAACAAAGGAAGCAGATTGAAAATTGACTACAAAGTTCAATAACTCCTACAGGGGTCAATTGACCATTTCGTTCATGTTGACTTATTTGTAGATCTTACTTTGCTGAAAATTATTGCTGTTTATAGTTTACCTATATCTATAATAATATTCAATATAATAACCAAAAACAGCAAAATGTCCTTAAAATTACCAATTCAGGGGCTGCAACCCAAAAACAGGTTGTCCAATTCATGTGAAAATTTCAGGGCAGATAGATCTTGACCTGATTAACAATTTTACTTCATGTCAGATTTTCTCTAAATTATTTGGTTTTTGAGTTATAAGCCAAAAACTGCATTTTACCCCTATGTTCTATTTTTAGCAGTGGCGGCCATCTTGGTTTGATGGCCAGGTCACCGGACACATTTTTTAAACAAGAAACCCCAAAGATGATTGTGGCCAAGTTTGGATCAATTTGGCACAGCAGTTTCAGAGAAGAAGATTTTAGTAAAAGATATATAAAATTTACGAAAAATGGTTAAAAATTGACTTTAAAGGGCAATAACTCCTAAAGAGGTCAACTGACCATTTTGGTCATGTTGACTTATTTGTAACTCTGACCTTGCTGAACATTATTGCTGTTTACAGTTTACCTATATCTATAATAATATTCAATATAATAACCAAAAACAGCAAAATTTCCTTAAAATTAACAATTCAGGGGCCGCAACCCAAAAACAGGTTGTCCAATTCATCTGAAAATTTCAGGGCAGATAGATCTTCGCCTGATTAACAATTTTATCCAATGTCAGATTAGCTCTAAATGCTTTGGTTTTTGAGTTATAAGCCAAAAACTGCATTTTACCCCTATGTTCTATTTATAGCCATGGCGGTCATCTTGGTTAGTTGGCGGGGTCACCGGACACAATTTTTAAACTAGATACCCCAATGATGATTGTGGCCAAGTTTCAAATAATTTGGTCCAGCAGTTTCAGAGGAGAAGATTTTTCTAAAAGATTACTAAGATTTACGAAAAATGGTTAAAAATTGACTATAAAGGGCAATAACTCCTAAAGTGGTCAACTGATCATTTTGGTCATGTTGACTTATTTGTAGATCTTTCTTTGCTGAACATTATTGCTTTTTACAGTTTATCTCTATCTAAAATAATATTCAAGATAATAACCAAAAACAACAAAATTTCCTTAAAATTACCAATTCAGGGGCAGCAACCTAACAACGGAATGTCAGATTCATCTGAAAATTTCAGAGCAGATAGATCTTAACCTGATTAACAATATTACCCTTTGTCAGATTTGCCCTAAATGCTTTGGTTTTTGAGTTATAAGCCAAAAACTGCATTTTACCCCTATGTTCTATTTATAGCCATGGCGGCCATCTTGGTCAGTTGGCGGGGTCACCGGACACAATTTTTAAACTAGATACCCCAATGATGATTGTGGCCAAGTTTGGTTAAATTTGGCCTAGTAGTTTCAGAGGAGAAGATTTTTGTAAAAGTTAACGCAGGACGACGACGGACGACGACGGACGACGACGACGGACGACGACGGACGCCGGACGCCAAGTGATGAGAAAAGCTCACTTGGCCCTTCGGGCCAGGTGAGCTAAAAAAACATTAAGCCTGTGATAAAGCATATGAGAACAGCTTTCTTTACCCAGTGTGTCCATTTTATGCCAGTTTTATAGACCTCTAACTATTCCTAATGTTACGATTCATATGATATTCTACCTTGTTCAATTTCATTGTTGACTGCAGCAATATCATATCCAGTACCGAACTTTCTACAAAACTGCACAGCTGAATTCCAATCTGTTGGAGTTGTGTTGTTATTGGCATAAAAACATTTGTTACCTGAAGAAGAAAAATGTTATGTAAGTAAAAGGCATTAATCAACATAAAATGTAGTTCTGCACAACGTATTATTAACTTAAGATGTAGTTTACGTCACTTAATGCACCACACACCATTTTTTACAACATACTATTTAAATTTAACATAAACATTACCTTAAGATGTAGTTCACATCACTAAATGCACCACAAACCATTTTTTACAACATACTATTTAAATTTAGCATTAACATTACCTAAAGATATAGTACATTTGTAACAAGATACCACTTACCAAAAGAAATTTCAAATCCAGTACAAAGAATGAACAAGTTACCAAATTTACAATCCAGTACACAAATCAATGAAGTCATACTTTACTATAAAATTAACTAACATTACAGATCTTTGAAGTAACACCATACCATAAAATAACTTACAATACATAATTGAAGTCACACCATACCCTAAAAACATGGAATAAAATACTATAACTTACCATATATACTTACAATACAGAATAATAGACCGTATCACTATTAGGGAATCTTACATTACTTGACCCAAGAATATAAGACACTTGAAATTTTAAAGGCATACAACAATCACTATTTATTTGTTGCATCAGACATTTTTTAGTATGACTTTAAATTTAACAGCAACCTTTATGATGTCCAGAAATTGCAGACAAATAGCAAATAGGTGTAGGTCTTACCATATGGTTCTGGTACAAACCTACACTACATAGCTACTATCGTACAACTTACCATATACACTATACCATAACTACCATCGTACAACTTACCATATACACTATACATAACTACCATCGTACAACTTACCATATACACTATACATAACTACCATCGTACAACTTACCATATACACTATACATAACTACCATCGTACAACTTACCATATACACTATACATAACTACCATCGTACAACTTACCATATGGTTCTGGTACAAATCCATTGACAGAACAACCTCCAGAGATTAACTGTGGTGGTGTAGGAGTAACGGGTCCAACAGACCCTACACTACATAGCTACCATCGTACAACTTACCATATACACTATACATAACTACCATCATACAACTTACCATATACACTATACATAACTCGTACAACTTACCATATACACTATACATAACTACCATCGTACAACTTACCATATACACTATACATAACTACCATCGTACAACTTACCATATGGTTCTGGTACAAATCCATTGACAGAACAACCTCCATAGATTAACTGTGGTGGTGTAGGAGTAACGGGTCCAACAGACCCTACACTACATAGCTACCATCGTACAACTTACCATATACACTATACATAACTACCATCGTACAACTTACCATATGCACTATACATAACTACCATCGTACAACTTACCATATACACTATACATAGCTACCATCGTACAACTTACCATATACACTATACATAGCTACCATCGTACAACTTACCATATGGTTCTGGTACAAATCCATTGACAGAACAAGCTCCATAGATTAACTGTGGTGGTGTAGGAGTAACGGGTCCAACAGACCCTACACTACATAGCTACCATCGTACAACTTACCATATACACTATACATAACTACCATCGTACAACTTACCATATACACTATACATAGCTACCATCGTACAACTTACCATATGCACTATACATAACTACCATCGTACAACTTACCATATACACTATACATAGCTACCATCGTACAACTTACCATATGGTTCTGGTACAAATCCAGTGACAGAACAACCTCCAGAGATTAACTGTGGTGGAGCAGGAGTCACAGGTCCAACAGACCCTATTGATTTTTTGCAGATAAATCCTATTTGTTGGTTGCAATTGTCATCATTCCAGTTCCCTATTAAAACCATTGTAAAACTGCATAATTTGTTTATTAACCTTTCATACTATTAAAAGCAGTTTAAGTTTGCTTACAAACCTCAAGAAAGATGTATTGAAAAAAATATAAATATACACAGTACTACATATAATTTCAAAAAAATAAAATATGATTAATTTCTTTGCTTTCAAAACACTATTAATTTATTCTTAAAGGTGGAATTAGCTATTATTTAGACAAAATTTTTTAAAAAATATCATCATTTTGTTGTTCAAACATTAATATAAGTGAAATATTGAATGATTTCTCTAGTAGCAGAATTTAATTTAGAATCATTTTTATTTATTAATAACTTCATATCTTTCTTCCTTGTACTAACCATTGGAGGAAAGCAATCCTGCACACCTTTCACCTCCAAATGCATCATTGGGTTCGTTTCCATTCCAGCTTTCAAAATCAAGTACAGAGCCGTCACTCCACCTATAAATAGATTCTCAAATAAAATATTTTCTTTTGTTACAAGTAGAATTTTTATTTCAGCATTTTCAGTGTTTAAAATAGTCAAATTTACACACAAAAAAATATGATTTTATCTAAGGTTGTTTACAACAATGGATTGGTTTCTTTTTTTCTTCTTTTTTTCACATGATATAAACATGTTATAGATAACATATTTGGCTGGTTTTCTAGGGGGAAATCTATTTCTGTAGTCTTTATAAAGCTTGACCACCTTATTTTTAATAACAAAAGAAGTTGTTCTCCTGGATCAAACCAAGGTCATCATTTTATTTTTCTCAATTAAGCACTGATTAGAACAAGAATGTGTCCCAAGTACACGGATGCCCCATCTGCACTATCATTTTCTATGTTCAGTGGACTGTGAAAATGAAATAAAATCTCTAATTTGGCATTAAAATTAGAAAGATGATATAATATCAATCATGACGAAAATGCGTTCAAATGACAAATCTACGACAAACGAACTGCAAATTGTGATCGTTTGAGAAATATTGAGATTCAATATTCAATCTGTTTTAAGATCATAAGTCCAGTTATTGTCTCTTGAATACATTCCATGTATCCAATCTCTATTCTAGATACATAAGCAAGTCTTATCTGGATTAATAAGGTTTTATAAGTTTTGCTATTTATACATATTATGATAAAATAATTTCATTTAACAATCTAGATGAAATTTACTTACTTATATTTTCCAGGCTTCTCAAGTTCATTAAGACCTATCCAAAATTCATTTTGATTCAACTTAGAAGTCTAAAAAAAGAAAAGAATTCTATTAATGAAATGCATGTCTGCATTAAGTACCTAAAACTTAAACCAGTCCTCTCAGCTTTGCAACCTCTTTCAAAATACTACACCTAAAAATATTTACCATTTATTTTAACAAGAAATACTAGAATAGAAAAATAGTGTTGCTTAATTTGATGTGTGAAAAAATATTGTGCATATAAAATTACACAGCTTCTTAATATTCCAAAAAGTAATTTTTAATTAGTTTAAACATATTTTATTATTCAAAATGACAAACGGATTAGACACAAGTTTTACAACTTAGTAATGTCTTCTCCAATTTTTACCTTTTTTAATGAAGTTAAACTTGATGTTGATCAGTGATTTTCTCTGTGAAATTCAATTACTTTCATAAAATAGTATCTATGTTAAGAACATTTATCTTGGACTAAAGTTTGGGACTTGTTTGGACTTTTCAATAGACAACTTTTGAGTTCGATGCATTTTCTTCAAAAAATTTGGTTTAAATGAACATCATTCGTGCGTTTCGGGACATTGTCACCTCCGTTCAAATGTTGATCGAGTGCTTGGAAAACTATAAATCTATATTGCAAATTGATTTCAAATAATTGTCTTTTAGCACTGCTGTTATTAGGAAATTGTGATTAAGTACCTACTGAACAAATATTATTTCTAGTTTATCCTGCACAATAACAATCACTAACACGCTTGATGAATGTTTATAGTGCAGGGATACAGGCGATCCCCTCTATCTGGTAAATGACGTCATAAAGTGGCACATAATTGACAATTTTTTTCCGGTGACGGACAAACTTGAAAGTGGTCTATTGAAAGAACTAAGTACATAAACTAGATGTTTATACTGATTTCTACATCATTCTCGACAAGCTTGCAATGAAAATAAAAGGAGGAAAATATGCATCAGCCATTTGAAAATCTTCTGTAATTTTTTAAGGCGATAAACTAGTGTTTTCAAATGGAACATTTAACATACTCTAATTATTTTTTGAATGATTAACTGGATTATCTGTATTGAAGTTGATGTTTTCAAGACATGCATGTCTGCAGCATTTTACAATCGCATGGTTGTATGATATGTTGTATTGAAATAATATATATAGCAGCCTTTCTTAGATCAGTCAGTACTCCTGACTTTATGTGGATGTTACTGGCCATGGTATGACCAGAATTCACTAATTTTGCAGTTTTTAAATCAGCATTTTGTTTGAAATAGGATCAAACCTTTGATATGAATAATTTACATTTTTATGTTTAACTCCACACAATACTAAGTTAAAGTGATATAATAACTAAATTGTGAACTTTGATAGGCTAACAATTGTACAATGTATATTTATATTGTTTTCCAACCTATACATTGTATATTATGGTTACTTTGGATTTCGCCTAAAGCTGAAGGACAAAAATGTTACCTTAAGCTAAAGGACAAAATGTTTTTGTGCTACCATAATTATGTAAAATTGTAATTTTCTAAAGATAATCAAATAATCAATAAACTAAATAATTGATTTTATAAAAAACAAAGATTATCATTCAAATTTTAACACTTTTTAATTAGGTTTTTTAAATTTTAATACACATTTTTATCAAAATCTGTTAAATCGGAAAAAGCTCTGATTAACAACTTTAAAACATTCTTGTAATTCCATACTCCGTTCTTCTGACACAGTAAAAGTGTAGCATGACTACTTTAAGATATAAATAAGTCTTTAAATTTAACTTACCATGCCTAACAACAGATTGTTTTCATCCTGAGCATGAATACTGGCCAAATTAGCTTTATTAGCTAAACAATACTGTTGGGCTTGGTACCATGATAGCGATGAATTAGCACCATTTGTGGGATTGGTCATATAACATGCTCCATTGAACAACTCCCAGGAGCCTGCACCACACTGAGCAGCTACAATTGAAATAGTTTAGACTATTAGTTTTCAATTATAATATTAATTACACAATTTGAACAAACAAACAAAAAACAAACCTAAATTGAAAATTCAATTTTGAGATAAATTAAGATTTAGCAGCAACTATAAGATGAGTTGACAATAATGACCAAGATTTATAACTTTTATGATTCTTACATAATTTTTTCGTTTTTTCTGCTTTCTGTTTATTTTTTTTTACAAACAAACATGGTTTACATATGGTATAAATGATAAACATCAATGAAGTCCATGTTCTGGACTATGTTCAAAAATCAATCATTGGTTCATCAGCAACCATACCAAATTTTCTAATTTTTATTCATAATAAGATGCTTTGTCATCAATGTGTTACCATTACCATTGAATAAATGATTTTTTATTTAAGTGTAGTGACGTTATTGTTAATCTATAATCAACAACTTACATGTAACACCAGTCACTGGTGCAGCAGTAGTCTGAAGTACTGTTCCTGAAAAATCATTAAATTGAAATGATGTAATGCCACTGTGCACTTAAAATGTCCATCGATTTTTTATATCTACTCTATTAATATTTGGCGACTTTTTTCCTTAATGAAATAAAATGTAAAAGGCATCATTATATCTCTCTGTGCCTTGCTATTTGTACAATTTCCCATTGATCCCACAGCCTGATTTCTTTTGGATTCAAGTGATTCTCTAAATATGTAAAAGTAATAATGCCACATTCAATGCAGCAATATAGTGTTTCAATATCTATCCACATCAATTTGTCAATGAAATATAGGTAAATCATTCATACAACAAGACAACTGACAGAACTTCAACTTGCACAAGATTTACTTTTTATAACAACTTCATGTAATTTCATATTCTTTGTAAAGAAATACCTTGTTGAGACAAATTGATCAAAAAAAGAATAATGACCTTTCATTTTTTTATTCCATCTTTATCAGCTTGAATAATAGCTTAACTAAGCAGGCTTGCTTGATAAAGTCAGTTTCTAAGACTGAAATATTTGTGATATTTTTATTGAAATTTAATCAATATGAATTAAATTTATTTATTGAATTGATAAGAATTGGATTTGTCTCCCTTTTTATGTTTTTATTGTTGCAAGCGACACTAAAACCGGTTGTATAATACAAATTTTTCTGTTCATAAGCGATACGCAATTATCTCGTGCATTTATAGGCGGGAATTTCAATATAAAACCAGTTGTTTCGGTAATGTTATTTCATTCTTTAACAAACTGTAGACGGGTGCAAGGACAAAAACCCACCACACCCTACCCCAATTAAATATTTGTTTGCTGCCGTTATGATTTATAATTACAGATTTTGTATGCAGTCTTTACCAATCGTCATGGCTTTTAAACATGTTGACATTTGATGGATGATGATGTGATCTAACAAAGCTGAACATTACAAGCAATGTGTATGGCGGAATTAACGTATTGTGGTGCTGGAAGCCCAGTTGTCACCTCTTCAGTACTGGTTGCCCTTTACTGAATCAATGAAAAACATTAATTATATTGTCATTGAATGATTTATTCTTTGGCCTTTTGAAAATCTAATTGTTGTTATGATTTTGTTGAAAAATTAAAGCCATGACAAAATTCGCCAATTCTAAAATAGTGTTGTTTTTATTCATGAGTCAAATAATAGAATCTAGAGACACAGAAACTGTTTGTATGTCATAGGAATTCACCATTTTGCTATATGTCGGTTTGGTAGTTTGATATCATATACAATAACTATATTTTTCATATAAAGCTGATAAAGGCACAAGCTTACCTCTCTGTATCTTACAGATATAGTTGAGAGAGAGATAACAGTTATTGTCATTCCAAAGTCCTTTCTGTGTGGTATAGCCTACAATCTGTCCACAGTCTTCATTGTTAAAATTATTAGGTTCATTGGGAGCCCAGGCCGTAAAATCAAAACCCGATCCATCACTCCAAACATATCCTGTCTCATTTACACGATCATTAAGTCCAATCCAGAAAGTTGTGGAATCTCTTTAATAAAAAACAGATTTTATTTCAGAATGATTTGACAACATCTTAAAATTATGATGAAACAAGAATGTGTCCCAAGTACACGGATGCCCAATCTGCATTATCATTATCTATGTTCAGTGGACTGTGAAAATGGGATAAAATCTCTAATTTGGTATTAAAATTAGAAAGATCATATCATACTGGAACATGTTTACTAAGTTTCAAATTGATCAGACTTCAACTTCATCAAAAACTACCTCGACTAAAAACTTTAACCTGAAACTGGACGAAAGGACGGACAGACGGCACAACAGATGGATGGAGGCACAGACCAGAAAACAGTATGCCCATAAATGGGGCATAAAAAAGATATAATTATTTGGTGGATGTATTATTAGTGTCAGGTGTGTTTACTGGAAAATTAACTTCTTTATTAAAAACAATTTCAAAATGTAAAAGAAAAAAATACATATAAAATAGAAGATGTGGTATGATTGACAATGAGACAACTCTCCCCAAGAGACCAAATGACACAGAAAAAAACAGTTTTAGGTCACCGTATGTCTATTCCAAGGGACAATCAATAACACATGTCTAAGGACACAAAACAATATGAACAAAAAAATGAAATGACAAGCAATTATCCATAAAATTAGAACATTGAGAAACACAAACCACATCAAATAAATGAAATAAGTGATAGAATAAAAGACAATACAACAACAACAACAACACACTAATGTATCCACTTACACCAGTAAATTAGTTTTTATATAGTTTAATTCATTCTGATCATGAATACTAAGTAAGTCACCACCAAGACCTCTACACAAATCTCTTGATGCTTCCCAGGTTTGTTTCTGTGCTGACGATGAGTATTTCTGAAATATAAAACAATAATTTAATTATGGATGTAACACGTCTTCTGATTGGCTGACGTTATTTTGTTATCAGCCCATAGACATAATTTAGTCATGTGACAGTGACGTCATCAACTTTTTTCATGGTTTTCTACGGTTTAAAATGGAATTTAGAATCAAATTATAAGAAATTACTGTAATATTTTTTCTGTCTATTGGAAATAACATAAAAAATGTGGTGCACACTGTTAAATAACCCGCTACGCGCGTTATTCAGTGTGACCTAAATTTTTTATATTATTTCTTCCTAGACAGAAAAAATATTACAGTCATTCCTTAAATAGTTTAAAAGGGCCTTATAAAACTTTAACACAAATAAACATGAGCATGGATACTATATCAGAAGTATATTGCAAACTAGTTAGCCTGCTCAAGAAAAATAAATGAGGATTACATAAAACATCCCATTATGTGGCAAGAGACATATATCCCCCACTTCCTCTTTTTGTAGCCCTAACTTTTTTCATTTATAAAGACTTTCTGACAACAATGTTAGACATGCACACATTTCCTTTCTTCAATAAAGAATGTATTACAATAATAAACAGCATACCTTATAACAGTAGGATGAATACTGGTTCCAACCCATAGGACAGGGAACATTGGGTGCAATTGTTGATGGAGGTGCAGTAAAGCCTGTCCGCGGTGTTTCACAAATGTAGTTGTGGAGTTCAGTACACTGCTTATTTCCCCATAATCCAATTGGATGAGTTGTTCTCATGGCAACACAAGTATTCTTTTCATTTCCTGAAGTAAAATGATTATTTCTTACATTTCAATACATATGAATTACTGCTTTAAACTTTAAATATAATAAAGACAATTACATTAATCAAATGTTGCTTTAAATATTAAGATAGTTGCCGATTTGAATATGAATGAGGGGTATATCTAGAAATCATGGTTATGCTTAGAGATGGAAGTGCAATGTATCTATTATGAAATAGTTTTTAAAAATATTATTTTCTCCCTTTTTTTTTTAAGATTTTTTAAAAAATTTGAACACTTGTCTTGTAATCTACATTCATTTTGAAAATCTACAGTGTTCATAATTCAAGTTAATATTTGCAAAAGCATTTCTAAAAATATTGAATACATTTATTTCACATTGCCTGGAAACATATCAGAAATTGGTGTCAAAAATCTAATTTGGCATTTAAATTAGACAGATCATACCATAGGGAACATGTGTACTATATAAGTTTTAAGTTGTTTGGACTTCCACTTCATCAAAAATTACCTCGACCAAAAACTTTAACCTGAAGCAGGACAGACAGACAGATAGACAACCAATAAACAGACGAACTAACAGATTCACAGACTAGAAAACAGAATGCCCCTCTACTATCATAGGTGGGGCATAAAAACTTATCAAAATCTGTCTGAGATATTACCTGTATGTGTGTTGTCCCAGAATGTAAAGTAGTCTGTTTGCCCTTGTACCCAACTATAAGTCCCTGGAGTGGATTTATCTGTTAGTCCAATCCAAAAGACATCTGTTCTGGTGTCTATGTAACTGGCTAGGAAAGATTGAACATACCTAGAAAATTGAATACTAATTTAACCAAGAACTATTTCAAGATTTGAATAACCAGAAGATATAAGGCGTCTGTATAAGAAAAATAATTAGATTAGTGGTGATTACATATATAATTGAATAAATATATCCTTTGATTTCATGCATGAAGATCATATCACAAAGAAATGCCAAAAATAAAATTGCCAATCTTTGATAAAATGATGGCAATATGTTTCATTTGCCTTTGAATCAAACAAAGGGTAATAATACTCACTATCCTCATTTCCATTACTCTGACAACAAAATATATGTGTGTGATTACCTGTCATTTACTGTTGCCAGCTGACCTTAGTACTGTGATTGACATGAGGCTTGGGCTGCCTGCCATGTAAGACCCATTATTTACAATATATATGTGTGTGATTACCTGTCATTTACTGTTGCCAGCTGACCTTTGTACTTTGATTGACATGAGGCTTGGGCCGCCTGCCATGTAAGACGTTGGGCATTATTTACAATATATATGTGTGTGGTTACCTGTCATTCACTGTTGACAGCTGACCTTTGTACTTTGATTGACATGAGGCTTGGGCCGCCTGCCATGTAAGACGTTGGGCATTATTTACAATATATATGTGTGTGGTTACCTGTCATTCTAATATGACGTGCTGCTTCTTTAGCTTTGTAAACAACACTGTGATAAAATTCTCGATAAAATATACTTAGCGCAGACTCAGAGATATACATAATAATGGCTGTTACAATATACTTCCCACGTAAATCTACATATATTGGAACCTGTTTGCAGACCCTTTGCTGATTTTATTGTTTTAAAAAGTGCAATTAAAAAAAGACAAAATAACTTTTATTCTTATTCGTATGCATAATAAAAAGAAGTAATGCACAAAAGCTTGGAGAAGTCAACAAAATGAAAATTAAATAAAATTCTGCGAAAGTCTATTAATCTTTTTGGCGCATTTAAGTCATTTTAAAACATGACGTCATACAAATGAAACCGCTAAAGTTGAAAGTTTTCTGTTACATGAACCATCGGAATTGGTATGATATTGTATTAAAACTGATTTTTGAGGTAGGTTTTGTTTTATTTTCTTTTCTATTGCATTATTCGCATATTTAGTCATTTCAGCAAGTCAACATAGCGGCTCCTTAGTTACAAAATGTCAACTTTGGATTTGACGGAAGCTTATGAGAAAAACGTGTAAATTAAAAATGGCAAATGTTGGTTTTGAGAATTTAAAGAATTAAAAATTTCTAGCGTTTATTCACGAAATAAGTTACGCAAGCTACATATTTATAAAGATATTTGTGATTTATCTAACAGGGAGTAAAAAAGAACAGCCACACACGCAGCATACCTACCCTCGCTTCAGTTTTTTAATGACCGTATTTGTCCTATTAGAATTGAAATAATTCATGGAAGCCATAGATTGTTGGAAATTTAAACATGGCCTGGGCCGTGATATTCGAATTTTATCCTGAGTGTTAGCGAGGGATAAAATTAACGAATATCACGGCCCAGGCCATGTGTAAATTTCCAACAATCTATGGCTTCCATGAATTATTTCTTAATTTACTGTTGCCAGCTGACCTTTGTACTTTGACTGACATGAGGCTTGGGCCACCTGCCATGTAAGACGTTGGGCATTATTTACAATATATATGTGTGTGATTACCTGTCATTTACTGTTGCCAGCTGACCTTTGTACTTTGATTGACATGAGGCTTGGGCCACCTGCCATGTAAGACGTTAGGCATTATTTACAATATATTTGTGTGTGATTACCTGTCATTTACTGTTGCCAGCTGACCTTTGTACTTTGATTGACATGAGGCTTGAGCCGCCTGCCATGTGAGACGTTGGGCATTATTTTGATCCAACAAAGCATAGCATGATGCTCCAAAACCATATCCTCTCCACTGTTAAACAGAAGAATTTGACATTTACTTTAAGTATCAATGAGCACATAACTCAACAGGTGTTTTTTATTTCTTCAGCAATATTACCGTAAAAATTTAGATGTTATATATTGATTTCCTCTAGAAGAAGTTAATATGGATAATGCAGTGTGAAGACTAAAGAAGTATAAATATACATTTGTTTATATATTTATGTATACATATATATATATATAACTTTCTACAACCACCACTGAATTTATTTATTTGTAAAGCCAAAGTTCCAACCCATACACTTTGTCTATGAGATGAGAGAAATGTGTAAGGCTTTTTAATATTTATCATCTTTATAAACATTTTACTGAATTATTTTTCATAATTTCATGGATGCGGCTCATTCTATTAAAATAATGTAATACTCACAGGGTGTGTACATCCCTGGAATAAGGGATTCTGCCCAGTAGTAGCTACTACCTGTACACCTTTTCTACACACATAACCCTGAGATAAAGTGTTACATGGCATATCATTCCAACCTCTTCCCTAAAATAATAAATAAAGAATTATGACAGTTAATGAAATATAACAGTTTACAAAGTAAAAGTGTCATCTAATTGGAAGAAAAAATACAATAAATAAACAATTAAAAAAATTAAATATGTACATGGAAATCAGACATTTTATTCAAACAAGACAGGTGTATGGCAAACAGACAACATCTAAATGAAATTAAAGCAGGGGTGTGGCAATTTAACAAAAATTACCTGATGCTCAAAAACGGAAGCATATCCAATTCAAATAGGATTCATAGGTCATCATTGATAAGGGAATTGTCCAGATCTTTTACTTGTACCAGAGAATTCATTTTAGACTTTCAACTTATCCATCACTTCAACCTTTCTCCCCAACTGAATTATAGTTCTTAAATTACTTTACTGTGTATTCATTATTATTTGTGGGATATCAAATTTTGAAGGATTTCATTGGTACAGATGAACTACAAATCTAAATGTTCAACATATTACAATTTGTCTATACACTTTGCAGACTTTGACTTATACAGTACACTTTATGCAAACTTTGGCTAAACCATAAAATCAAATATCCTTGAAAATGTAAGTCTCATTCAGTCCATGAAAATTAGTACTACCGTAGAAAGGGGTGTATAGTTCGCGGTTTTTTACCTTGGGAATGAAATTGATGGAAGGGGTGCGGACTATGCAGTACTATAGGATTTCGTGACATTTTTTTCCATGTAGGGATACGATGTTGAACGAGGTTTGGCCAAGTAAACAGAAACATCATGTGTTGTCAATGTTATAATGTATTCTTAACAACTCTTTGTATTATTTAGAAATAAAATAAACAATCTAACTGTATTCTTGACTACTCTTTGTTATTTTTTTTAATAAAATAAACAATCTAACAGTGTTGACTTAGTAATTTGCATAAAAATCAGCCTTTGATAGAATGTCCGCTTTGTTTCGGATTTGGTCAAATTTGTGTCATTGCATTTAAACAGTGTACCTGAATCCTGAATATCAATGAAAGATGAACCCTTCAATGGTAAAACCATAATAGTCAAGTTGAAACCTAGTGAAATCTTCCCAAGATAGATTTTTTTAATGTTATTCGCGTGTGTACAGTACAAGTAAACCACGATGCGCCATTTTGAAAATGTGTGATTGAAGTATCAGAAATTTTCGTATTCCGACTTTTTGTGTTTAACTGTTAACTTATCGACGTAAATAAATCAAGACCTAACATTTTTTAATTGTAAATCGTAACCATTAATACTGAAAGTGTAAACCTGAAAGAAGTGGAATTTTGTATACGAAATATATTTCCAGGTGAAAGGTCACATTGTTTGTTTTTTTTTACATTGTGTGATTGAGCTGTTTTATATGTATATAACAGTGTCTCATAAGTCTTTTTAGGCTGGGTGTTGATCTTTTTTTTTATGTGATTGTACTTGTGTAAATATTTTACTATTGTGTAAGATCAATACGTGACACTTTAATAAAATAAATTTATCTTATCTTATCTATCTGTATCGTCTTACATGAATGAGTTTTCGGGTTTGTGTGTAAAGCAATTACTTAACCATGTCAACTTTTGACAAGTGATGAATGTAATTCAATAACCTAAGGCAGTTCTTCAAATCAATAAAAGAAATGATAAGATTAAAGAGTTATAACATTTTAATGAGTTCTAATCAATTTTTAAACATCAAACATCAAACTTTCGATCTTAAATGTTTGATCTTAAATTTTCTTTTGTTTAATAGCATACCAAATATTTATTTTTTAGAATTTTAAACAGTTTATTGGCTTGGGCAAGCTACCACTTTCAATGTTATCAAAAGTGATAACGCTGATAGTTAAATGTACATGATTGAATTAATTAACATTTATTACATGAATACAGTTCTTACTTTCATTGTTTGGGACTTTGAATTAATTAGTAAAGAATGATAGTCTGAAAGACGATTTAATTGAGCAATTAAACAGAATCTTTTGAAAACTTTTAAAATAGATTAAATACATATCTTTTTAAGTCCTCTTTTACAAACTGATCATAACTTTATATTAATCATCGATCTTTTAACAACAATAATTACTGTGTTGCCAGTCTTTAACACAGATTAAAAACATATCTTTAAAGATCCCATTCAAAAACTTATCATAAGTTTTAAGTGACTATCAATCTTTTCAACAACAATACTTACTATATTGCCGATCTCGGCAAAAAAAATATAAAAAAATACGCAATTTAGGCATTTTCCGTCATTGTTCGCGGACCCGATCTTGTCAAAAGTTGCCGCGGACTATACAAGCGAACTAGACTTTTTCCTTGATATTTGGGGATGAAGAGGGGGCGCGGACTATACACAAATGCGGACAATACACGGCCGTATACGGTAGTGCATATAAATGAATCCACAGTATATATAACATTCAAATTCAACTAAATATCCTAATGTCTAAATGATTTATGAAGTGTATGAAAATAAATATATATATATTAGAAAAAGGATAGAAGTGAGCCATGCAAACATTGGCACAGACTTGGATCAATGTAAAAATATAACTTAAAACCCAGCTTACCTGGAGCCAAACACTGACACAATCTTCATTCAGGTTCCTCCAGTTGTTGGGCTCTTTACTATTCCAGTTTGTATACAACACTGGTGTTCCATCATCCCAGACAAAATAATTCTCAACAACTCTGTCACTAAGTCCTATCCAGTAACTTCCACCCAAGAACAGTCCTTTCATTGCTACAAATAAATAGAATATCATAGCTTCAAATAAATAGAAGATCAACGTTTCAAATAAATAAAAGATCATAGCTACTAGTTAATACAAGATCATAGCTAATTAATTATTTGTTCATACTCTAAATATTTTGAAAAGGCAATACCTTAAGTTGAGGATACTTATGCATATTGCAGTTCTGCATCATATGTTAAAGTTTCCCCCTTCAGGGAATGGGCCTCATCAAGATAAGAAATTATATAAAGTAATACTTAGAAACATCTAAACATACGTCTAGGTAAATTGGCTTGTATGAAATTCTGCTCATCCCGACTGTTGACTGTTGCTAGGTAACCACCTCTCTTTTGACATTCTGTCCTGGCAGCAGTTGCAGTCATATTTTTTCTAATAAAAGCCCAACATGAGTTTGCATGTTTTTTCCATCCAAATTGACATCCCAAAAACTGTCCAGCTGTAAGATAGTACTTAGTATAGTTAAGTTTTACTATGTCAGGTAAATACACAAGTGCATATGATAAATTTAGAGCAGGTGCTTCTCCAATTAGAATTGAAACTGGCAGATATGAAGATTAAGATGTAAATCAAAGGTTTTGTTTTAATAGTAGAAAAAAAAATTCAGATGTAAATAGAATATGAAAAATATGTGTTGTAATACCGCAGTCCCACTAGGCCACGATCGCACTATGATCTGTGAAAAAATGCAAATTTTGATGATCGTAGTACAACCAAGTAGATTGCAGTAAGGTCGTATCACGGTCGTGGTGAGGTCTTCAAGATCGTGATGAGCGTGGCCAACTTTGAACATGTTCAAAACAATCATTGTGCGGTCTGGGCAAAATCAGGTTGTAGTAGAAGCGTAGTAAGAGCGCACTAAAGTCGTGGTAAGATCGCAAAGGTCTCTGTACCATCGTAGCGAGAACGTAGCGAAAGCGTGATTCTATTCAAAGAGACAGTGCTACAATATCACAGCGACGTTATTACCACATCACTACATCCATCACATTTTAACCGCGACCCAACTACGCTTCAACTACGACTATACCATGTTTACACCACGCTGTTCAAGACCATAGTACGATTCTAGCACACCCTTATCGTCCTCATCACGCTCTTCTTACAACCTGACTACGTTCACACTACGTCCATCATTCTCATTGTCATTTTCACATAAATATATTATATATCTCCAGATTTTGTTTGTCTGTATGTAATTAGGACTTCTTGTCCATTTTCTCTAACCACTCAACCATGCTTCTTGTTTTTATATTGATTAGACCGTTGGTTTTCCCGTATGAATGGTTTTACACTATCAATTTTTGGGGCCCTTTATAGCTTGCTGTTCGATGTGAGCCAAGGCTCCGTGTTGAATGCCGTACCTTCGCCTATAATGGTTTACTTTTATAAATTGTTACTTAGATGGAGAGTTGTCTCATTGACTCTCATACCACATCTTCCTATAGCTATTGACACATCTGTGTCATCTCTGCTAAAAATATTGTTATTTGAGCTTTATGGACAAGCAAAAGGTTGTAATTTAGGTTGGATTGGTCCGGAATCTCTACTTGATCAGGATTCAATACTATCAGAGCTTCCTCTGCCTCTACATCAACCCTTACCACCACGCCCACATGTTCTAGAAGATTTTGGTTGCATCAGTGTATTGTTTCCGAAAAAATCTATGTTTTAATCAGAAATAGAAGAATAGAACTGTATTGATATGGAACATGATGTTGACATTATTGCTGAGAATGTAGTAAGATCGCTGTATGACCGTAGCATTATCGTGGTAAGAACGTCCTATAATCGCAGTAAAAGCGTGGTAAGATCGTGTTGCAATCAGATAACACATGGTATGGTCGTAGTGAGAACGTGATAAGCGTAGTGAGGTCGCATAATAAGCACGGTGAGAAGGTGGTATAATCGTAGTGGGATCGTTCTAGAAGCGTAATGAGGACGTAGTAGCATAGTGATATCAACGAAAATTTACATTTTCATGTGTTCATACCGCGACTTCACCACGATCTGAATTTTTTTTAGATCGCCGTGAACGTGGTGCGATCGTGGTCTAGTGGACTGTGGCTTTAGAATGCAAAGAATGGGTAGATTTGGGATTTTTTTTTTTTACAGAGTATGTTATGTAGAAAGTAGTTTCAATTATTTGTGTAATGAGGACATTTTTTTATTTACATTTCACAGCCAAAATCTGTCATGAATTACTTTTTAAGAGAGAGTGTATTTTAAAATTGTAATAACTGTATATAATGTTGTATTTTGTTTTATTCTTTTGATTATGATTATAAAAGTATTGCTTTTTAATATGGTGTTTTATATTAAGATATATTGATATATGTTATCTTTTTTAGAAATTATCAAAATCTTCTGACCAATATTTACATTCTGTTCACTTATTTAACGAATTAAGTATAAATAAGGAGAAATATGAAATTCAAATATGTAAATTTTCTTCCTGCTGTATCTTTGAAATTAAGTTTTCTTAACAACAGATTATTCTTACCTGGAACTCGTGGAGTTGGTCTTGGTTTAATTGTAGTTCTTGGTCCCCCTGTAAAAAAGATTTAGTTTGTTTAACTTTGTAATAAGATACATCGATTGGAAAAGTTAAACATTTCTGATAATACAAAAAATGCATGTTATTAAAATATAATTTTATTATCGTTTCAAACTATTTTAACAAAATTTAAAATAAATGGAGAGTACTTGCAAATAACTTTATAAAGGTAAAAAACTCAAGAACGTTAACAGTGATGCACCGAAATTTGAACTTGATCTGTGTTTTGTTTTAAAAAGCAGTGTGTATAAGTTTCAATACATTTGGTTAAGGCAAACTAAACTAAGAAAATGAAAACTAATTTTGTGACATACTGACGGACTAAGGAAACACATAATGCCCCCTCCTCCATACAGGCGAATCAGTTTGGAATAGCATAAACACTAAAATATCTTCTTTTTTTTAATTTTCTATAACAAAGGGCAACAAATTCTGCAAAAATTGTTAATATAGAATGTGACTTGAACCTGCCATCTTGTGATATTTATAGATTATAAGAAACAAGAATGTGTCCCAAGGACACGTATGCCCCATCCTCATTATGATTTATCATTTTCTATGTTCAGTGGACTGTGAAAATAGGGTAAAAACTCTAATTTGGCATAAAAATTTGATAGATCATATCATAGTAAACATGTGTACTAAGTTTCAAGTTGATTGGACTTTAACTTCATCAAAAACTAACTTGACCAAAAACTTGAACCTGAAGGGGGACAGACAGACAAACATAATGCCCCATGGTATTTCTACCATCTTAAGACCAACAAAGACTATGATACAAAAAATTCAACTGATAAAGTAAAAAAATAACATTGAAAATTAAGAAATTAAACTCCCTCAGGCAAAGTTGACCTTTAGAGAAGAATTTTGCCATTCTGTAAATGTCCTTTATGGTCATAAAGCTCCTTATGTTTGACCATGTTGACACGTCCCTGATTTTCAAATGTTCAGCTTTGAGCATTCTTGATGCACGTGATGATAAATCCAGAAAAGCTCTTTGGACACAAAAAAAACACACAAGCGTTTTATATTTTTACAAGCACTGGGTTGGTACAGCGGATAGTGAAGGTACCATCAGCTCGATAGGCAGTGCTTTTGTACTGACATGATCTTTATCTTATACCTATTAAAAATCCCTATTCATAAATTAAGAAATCATTTAGAAATTAAAAGGTTCAAACTCCCTCTAGAAAAGTTGACTAAAGATAACTGTGCTATTCCGTTTATGCCCTCTCTGGTCATATAGCCTCTCTTATGAATCCCTGGTATTCAAATGTGTAGGTTTGATTTGTCTCGATGAAGATAATTCCAGAAAAGCACATAGTGTTTACTTAATTTACAGAAAGAAATGTAGAAACTTGATATTTTGAGGTCTCCACCAATACCTTCTTATGATATGAAATGGCTTTATACCAACTTATCAAACCATTACAGGAAAACTAACTGTACAAATAGACTGATTGAATTTAAAGCTTTTATCCCTATTTGACTTCATGGACAGGGGGATTGACTAATCACATGACATCATATGAAAACATTCAGTGTAGATGTTACTTTATTACTTGCATACGGTACCTCATAACTTTATATTAATCTAATCAAAACTAAATTTCTGAAGCAGGTGATTTTTATTTTCCATCATATTTTAATAATTGATAATGATGAGTTTCATGAACACAATATCGTATTCCAAAGCTGTGAATAGCAATGTGATCAGCACTCGTTATGAAAACTAAATTAACAATAAGTTCATATTGATAACACCAATCCATGCAACAAGAAAGCGAGACAGACGGACAAACGAACAAACAAATGCACAGACCAGAAAACATAATGCCCATATATGGGGCATAAAAATGGGGTATAAAAAACAGCATTACATTAACCTGCAAATGGAATTTATATTACATAATAGATGAGATATTTATAACATATTAAGGAAACATTTAAATATACCTACAATATTTTTTACATATGAACCCATTCCTGTAGTTACAAGGGAAATCATTCCATGTATGACCTCGCTGTACATAGTACCCCATACAGTCCTCATTATGTCTGGCATCGTCTGGTTGCCCTTAAAAAATTAGGTCAGTTTATTTCAAAAATATTGTATAATCAAAATTCCTATTTCACATACTTAACATTTTTCCCATACTTCAGACATAATCTAATGTCATAAAATGGTAGCTACCAAATATGAATATGAAGGAACAGGACTTACATTGATATCAGGGGCTGTATTGAGTTATAAGGAGTTATAGCATAATCTTTCAAAGATTCTCTAATGCTGGTCTTCTAGTATATTACGAATTACTTATTATTTCATGACATTATTGACTCATGAATTAAACATTTAACCCACATCCATTATTTCCAAAAACCTATTTTAATTTAACCATAACACTAAATCATGTACCTGTCCCAAGTCAATATGTGTTAAAAAGCTGCTTAATTAAACATTTTGTGTTTTATGTTTGCAGTATAATATTGAAGAGGCAATGCCAGAGAAAACCAGGCAGAACTTTGTTCAACAACCTTTTTTCGATAAATGTGTTTTTGTATTGTATGCATCTAAATTCTTTTGTTGGGAAATGACATTTTTAAAGGTCATATTGGGTTATAATATGTATAAAAAAATAAATTTGATTTTACAGTAAATTTGACTGCTTATATAGGGAAATATGGGTATTAATTTCTCAACAAAAAACTTGTTTTTATGTTCAATTATATGTGTGCATGTTCTGATATGTGTTCCGGACCATATGAGTATTTGGACCATACGCGTATGGTCTTATCCATATGGGTATATACTCATATGGTCCCACCATACGCGTATTGTCTGACTGTACGCGTATGGTCGGGGTAATTACACTCTGTTACAGTTTACTTTGAATACTTCTAAACTCTTCATATGGTATGACCATTTCTTAAAAAAACGCTATCATATAGGTCATTTTATTATCATATTATAATAAAAAGATTAACTAAATAAAAATAAGAAGTTTCACATAGTTAATTTTACTACCTTGTCAAACTATAATAAACACATTTTATACCGATGTCCATTACCGATTTGTTATTAGGAGTGAATAGCAATATGTCGACTTGAAAAGATCACTTCCAAAATTATCTCAATAAACTGTTACACAAGAAGTCATTGGCAAGGAACATATTTTATTTAAGTTGTTTTGTGCATATGGTGTACTGTAGTCACATTACGATATTTGAAATATAGAGCTCCACAAACACCTTCACCATAAGCCTACATGCAAGAATGTAATAAACGATGAAAATTAACTTTGGCATCAATATTCAATTTTAACGTAGCCTTTAAATTAATACATTGTCCTTTAAATTAATACATTGTCATGTAACAATCAATTTTTTTTTAGATAAAGTGTATTGTGTTATTGAAACGTTTGTAATGCATATTTGAGAAAAATACCTATATGGTAAAAATACTCTTTGGTCCAGCCCATTAATAACCATACAAGTATGTACTCATAAGGTTCAGATACTCATATGGTCTAGAACATATATATTGTTTGATTTGCTTTTGTTTTTAGGTTTTAAAAGCTCTCTAGAGCTTGCAGTTACATGTTTATCTGGTATACATAGACTATAAATACAGCTTTATATCATATAAATTAAGTACTTGGTGCCCAGTTGACGTAATTAAATGGTGTTCTATCACTCCATGTCCATCCACCTTCCTTTGACCTATCAGTTCCACCAAGCCATAAAGCTACTGAATTCATTGTAGCAGACCTTGCTGTAATGATAAAATAATATGAATGTATAGATTCAATATTTGAAATACAAACCAATCAACTTGATGAGTTTTTAAACTTTGCTTGGTTTATAAATATCTGCCATATCAGAAAAATTCATTGAATCGAATGTATCAAAATGGAAAAATATTTTGAGAGTCTAGAGGTAGTCCTCCTATACTATGACTATTTTAGTGAGACTGTGAGAGTCGAAAGCAAAACTGAATAACCAGTTTACTTGTTTTAAGCTCACATGGCCTTTTAGACAGGGTGACCAAAATAATTAAACATCTACATAAATATAATAAAATCTTGAATGATAATGAATTATGTATGGTAAACGTACTGTTAATATAAACTTGTGTCTCTCTATCATGTATACTGGCCAGGTCCCCACCCATTCTCTTACAAGCCAGACGTGCATCATTCCATGACATCTGGTCATCACGGAACTGGTAACAATACTTTGATGATGGATCCTCTTCCCATCCAACTCCACAATGTAAACTAAATGGCACTGAAAAATTCAAATTTCAAAAGTTAATATCAATTTTTTAAAGAAAACAATGAACCCATTACCAATAAAGACATTTATAGACCTTGAATTAAGTCCAATATATTAAAATATGAAAAATTTAATAGTGATGCACACATCTTTAAAACATGTATCAATATCAACCTTATCTCTTTGGCATTGGAACCACATCTTCTTATTTATATTGTATACTACAAAAATATGTTATAATCTAAGAATGTGAATTGAGGTGTCTTAAATAAATAAAGTTCAACCTGAAGACAAATTAATAGTTACTTACTTGGAGTAGTTGTTATTGGTGGGCCTAATGGAATAGATTCTGAAAAATAAATAAATCATTGTTGATAAATAATTAATTCAGATCATGATCTAATTTGAAGAGGAGTTTTTTTTAAGTTGTTGATGTTAAGCCACTTTTAAGCAGGAAATTTTTTTAAAGATTTCCTACAGAACAAAAAGCTAGTACCCATATTCAGTAACTCGCCAAATAATGAACAGCAATAAAATCCATACTAGAAAATTTTGTATTTTTATGATATTATTGTTGGTTTCTTATACACATCCTCCCTGTTATTGGCTGAGTGCTTATATACTCAAAGTGAAAATGCAAATATAAGAAATAGATTTCCAATGTCCATATATTTCATCTGTCCAACAGGAATAATTTAAATAAAAAATAATTTCTTTTAAACTTTTAATAAATATCTTGCAAGAAATGTAGACAGGACATTCTGACTATGTTATTTTCCATTTATTTTTATTTCATATGACATAGCTCATGTTATAATTAGTTGAATGACACTCTTCCATGACCTTTCTGACATAAAATTCATAAAAATTCAAAAGAAATGTAGGTGTACTGTGGGAGTGCTAACAATACAATTTTAACATGAACATAAATAAAAGACATAACTCCTGAAAAAATTATAGATCAAGACATTGATGATAAAACCCTTTAATATATATTTCATAACAATCCTACAAGAAATGTAGGTGTGAAAGTGCTAACAATACAATTTTCTATTAAATTATTAAATTAATATTTCAAGGGGTCATTACTCTTTTGAGAATATGTGCTGATCTGCACTGATTTTCAAACATGTCAAGAGACATAATTTAAAAATCTTTGATATAAATGACACAAATATCTGGCCCAAATTTATCACTTGAGAGCACTTATAATTTTCTAATCTATAGAATTTACAATACTAAGGGACATAACTCCTGCAAAAATAATTGATATTGTGGTTGGTTTTTTTTTAATTTGTCCCAGACTTTACTGATATAAACCTCCAATTTAACTTTCATAACAATCCTACAAGAACTGTATGCTTAAAAACACTTACAATACAATTTTCACTATAAAATTATAATAATAAAAATTTTCTCTTTTGAAAAAGTGGATCAGCACTGATTTTGGAACATGTCCAATATAATTTTGCTTATGTAAACCTTTGATATAAATTTCATAGAAATCTGGCAAAAAAAGTACAGGTGAGAGTGCTTACAAGACCTGAAAGGCAGACACACAGACAGATGACCTGTATTTAAATGTCCTCAAAATCGTATCAAGGACAAAAAATCAACAGCAGGTGAATGGCAAAGGATTAAATAAGTAGCAGAAAAAAAATTAGTACCATCCAAAAAGAAAATTGTTCAAATTAACTATCATGAAATGTAAAAAAATCAATTCCATTTACCGTTTCTCATTTTAAAGAAACTACATATTTATTTTATATAAAATATAGTTCTGAAGTATTTAAAATGAAAATTTTAAATTGCCATTAACATTGAAACATTTAAATCAAATTTTAGTAAAAAATAAAGAAACTTGAAAACATTACTAACCACAATATACAAATATAACTTGGTGAAATATAATGAATCTATATGAAACAATTATTCAGCAGGTAACAAGACAACATTTAATAAGTGCATAAATAAATTCCACCACCACACTGCAGGTATTAAGAAATGGGAATAGGATCAAATTTCTGATGAAAAACAAAGATATACTTGGTGGTTTTTGACAAACAAATTTCCTTCCTGTGCTACATCCCTGGTCATTCCAACATCGATTTTTATATTCAATACAATTTTCCTGTCCTCCTCTTTCATTAGGTTCTCTTGGACACCATTTTCTAAATCTTGTCTGGAATGAATTATGTATGTGAAAGATCATAAGTTGTACAAATATTATGTTGATGTTATAAGGTCATATAAATATTAACACTTTCCAGGCTGCATTTCATTTTCAAAAATATAAACTTCTGTATCTTTTCTATTCTGTTTCATAGCAACTTTGTATAAAAAAGTTGAATAGAATTTCACCAGATAATAAATATTCAACGGTCAACATGTAATTATAAGTAGAAAACAATTGTGACCAAAATTTCTTTTGGCTATGAAATTAAACATGGAGCCTGAAAAATGAATATCCTTGACCTTTGTTCCTACCATTCAATACCTACTAGGAGGTTTCTGACAAATAAATTTTAATCCAGCGTAACATTTCTCATCATTCCAGCATCGATTTTTGTATTCGATGCAGTTCACGGCTCCATCATCATTAGGTTCATGAGGACACGATTTTTTTAATTTTGTCTGAAATGTCAATTCTTATAAGGTAAAGTGTTAAATAATCTTGTATTTAGATTAAAAATAAAACTATATATTTCCAATTATGATCTGTAAATGGGATTATCTGTTCTATCACATCTAATGGCAAAACATTACACAACTGAAAAATTCTGTAAAAGTCCCACCAATTTTGTGATTTTTCATGCTCTTGATATGGTCGTTAAAATGTAGAATTATGTCCATTTTCACTATGGACTTAATAATTGCTTTTCTCATGCCTTCTCCTTATTAAGACCTAAGCTAAGGTTTGATACCCTGGTGGTTTAAGCTTTTGCTTTGATACAAATAAAAGACAAGCAGACAGTTCAGTTATTGAATTTTTAATATATTATTATTTGAAGTTTTGAAATACAATAATAAAAGGTTAACATACTTTTTATGACATTGGAATAAAGGTCATAATTTAGGATCACCATGTGTTTTACCCTTCAAGACTTTGTAAGGCAGATCATTTATCATTTGATTTTTTTTTTATTTATTTCATTCAATAATTACCTTATGATCCAACTGTTTTCTAAAAGATTTCAAGTTTTCATTATGACAAACCTTGTTTTACAAAATCTTTAAATACCAAAAATACAATTTCCTGTTTTGTGTTTATTATCATTACCTGCAAACCTGTGGCTGCCCATATAAATTTTCTGTTCCGAGCTTTATCATTCAAACCAATCCAATATTCTTGTGTACGTATACGATCTGTTAAAAGATAGGTAAAATTGTGTCATCAGGCTTAAACAGGTAATTTGTAAAGGGTATTGCAAGAAATTATGTACATGTCTCTTATATCTTATATAGGGATTGATTGATTGATTGATTGTTGGTTGCTTTACGCTGCATTAACACAAAAAGGCTATATCGCGGCAAGAGCTAATTTGAATCTCTTATTATAATTTAAAGCATATTTTTAAATAAGACAAAATGTCCTTCAAGAAAACTAAAATTCTAGACTAAAGCAAATTGATTATTTACAAATAAAAATTGATTGATTGATTGATTGTTGGTTGCTTTATGCCGCATTAGCACAAAAAGGCTATATCTTATATAGGGAAACAGTATCTTATTTAAAGTGATGATTCAATCATCTTTGTTAAAAATGTACTGGAACATAACCTACTTGTGCTTCAAAAATTAAGTCTTAATATTTTTAGTAATATAAAATAAAAGTGTCATCTCCCATAGTTTTTGGACCATAAAAATAGTTTTTCACAAATAATTTGGGCTGTTGGTTGTGTTGTAACTTTGGGCTTTGAGCTATATCTCAATTTTGAAGGCCTCACTGTGAAGCCTAAAATCAGTAATAAAATTGCTTTGGTGTTTGTGTCAAGTAGTAATCCTTCTTCTTCCATCAAAAACTGTTCTTCGCCAATCTTCATCTGTATAGGTTTGAAAAGTGGACAGCTAATGAATCATTGTAACACAAATTATTATCTTTATCAAAGTATTGTTGAAATCCCATTTGAAATATTTAGCGTCCAGAATCCATGTTCTTGCACTAACTTTGTCTACTTTTAGTAACAATAACCTTGACCTTAAATGTGTAAGGATATTTTGTGGAATGTAACAGTTTAGAACTGTAATAATTCTAATGAATTAAATGTGCAAATTCCTCAGGAATCTATCATGCTGCTTTTGATTTTAAGGTGGTACAAAGCACCTTGACTAATATTGATTTGATTCATTTAATTTTCCTTAATAAAACAAAGTGATTAAAACTTTCAGCTGATTTTTACAGAGTTATCTCCCATTAGGGTTATTTACCACCTCAAGAAAATAAAATAAACAGGAAATTCCAAGTTGATTAACAATAATAAATGATTATGTTTTCTATTAATACCAGTTTTTCTTCAGACTATCAAATGGCAATGAATGAACGTTTTAAGAGAATCATACGAGTTAAAGTGTGTTGAAATGAATGATGATCATTTCATTAGAAAGTTTAAGATTAAACTTCTATATAGTCTTGTACTTGATTAAGGAAGGGACACTTGCAAACATGCTTAATGTGTAGTAAATTTTAGAATGTTTTACTTGCCAAAAGTTCTTTTTTTTGAAAGACTGAATGACTGAAAGACATATAAAAAAAACTATATGCCTGAAACTTCCTAGAATGGGCATATAAAACGTTCAATCATATCATATACAACATCCAACCCTTTAAAATGGACCTCAAATGCAAACATTATCAGTAACATTCAGGAAAAGGGGACCCATAATTGCAAAATAGTTATGAACTAAATACTAAATCATTGTACTAACAAAATGTGTTCCTAAGATTTAAACTTAGCTATAGTATTTTTAACATGCAATGCTTTGAATTTCATTTTTTCTCAGTGGAATGGAGGCCATTGCCAAGTTCTATAAGTTCCTTTAATTTCATAGAGAATGGTATCATTGATAGATAAGAACAAGTTTCCTTAGGTAATGCTAGTAATAAACTAACAAACTTTACTTCAGTTGGCCTAAAATACCTAAAAATGTTTCGTAAGAAGCTTTCTGCATTTTATCCCAAATTTGCTGCACATTATTAAGCTTGAAAACATAGTGAGTATGTACACATTGTATACTTTTGATCATGAGAACAAAGAACACAGCTTAGTATAATCAGTGATAAACAAATGTGTTGCCTATAAGAAGCAATCAAAAATAATCTGAAAAAGGATCTTTTTATAAAAATCATGAAGATGAATTTTTTTTTATGCATTATCATGAAAATATATTTCCTTACTGATAACAAAGCTATGAAGTCTGTTTGTGTTAATTGTAGCTAAATCTCCTCCTTGGTTTTTACAACTTTGTCGAGCATTATCCCAGTTCCTCCTGGCGTCATTAAATTGGTAACAATTTCCACTATTCAAAGTCCAACGGGCATCACACTTCAGTGTTGCTGCAAAGATTAAAAACACAACATAGTCTGGATTGAAACAAGGACTTGAAAACAATATATCTAAAATATATTAAAGCGAAATGGTAACAACTAGCAAAATCCACTCTAATTGATTGAATCAGGGGTTTTATTAATAAAAATTTCATAAAAGGAATAAACATTTCAAGTATTGGTTGTCTTATGGATACGCTAGTCATTTTTGTTGTTTTGTCTAATTAGGAAATGATGAATAAAATAAATTATCGGTCGTCCCACTGTCTATATCACTTTGTTCAGCTCTTAATATTATTCCGTATCATGTCTTTGTGACGTCAAATACGTTGACCCGGCCTTAATAACCAGTTATCTGCATGTTGATATCGTAAAATATCAGCTGCTTGACATTATATGAAGGCTTTTTGATCTCGTTCGCTACGCTCACTCGACAAAAAGCTTCATATTATGTCTCGCAGCTGATATTTTACGATATCAACATGCAGATAACCTGATAATCGGTACATAGGGAGATGTGGTATGACTCTCCTCTAACTCATGAATTAGGAAGGATGACAATTTTGTGATATATCACTGTGACCACTGCTGATTTCGAAAGCTGTCTTTTAATGATAACACAGCGCCCGAACCATGAATCCTGAAAAGAATAAATGTCAATCCAAAAAAGCAAACACTGAAAAAAGCTTGAATGCAATATGTAATAATACTTATGGAGACCATTTGTTTTCACTGCTAGTTTTTAAAGTGTTCTATTTTTCTTGTGCTTTATAGCAATGTGTATGGTTTTCATAATCTTTAAATGAGGCAGACTTAAGTTAGAGTGCAATTATAAGTAGTTACTGTTTGTAAATGAGAATTAGTACTTACGTCTTGGAGTAGTAATTGTTTTGACAGGTCTGTTAAATCCTATGGTGCAGATAAAGGCCTTCTTACTTCCACAGTTTGGTGTGGGTCGCCATAAACCATTTCTATCATCTGAAATGTAATGTTTTTTTGCAAAGCAGGTTATACATTAACAAAAATATCAAAAAAATTTAAGCAAAGCTAATTCATAGTTTCCCTTAATATTTCACATTTGTTTTTAAGTCAAAATGTGTTTTGCATAGTTCGCTTGATCTGTTTTTCATTTATCTAAATTCAATAACATCAAATTTTCTGGATTTCATTTGTTTGCTTTGCATCACGGTTTGGAGCTATTAGTTTCAGTTGACATACTACTTAGGCCATACCAATTTGATTCCTTGTTCGACGGACCCGTCCGCACCTATTTTTTTATTTTTTTTTTATATTCCCGCTTCCCGCATCCGGAAATGTAATCATGTCCATTTCCCGCACCGTTTTTTTTTTTATAAATATATTAAAAAAGATATCAACATTTGTTTTTAAAATCACAGTCTAACCTGTATATAACGATTTTAAACATAAAATCACCCCACCACACTGTGTAAATATCTGTGAGAATATTTGTTTCAGCATAAAACCTATTTATCCACAAAGTGGGAGTGCTACGATATAAATTTCTACCTGTAAAGAACAAAAAATTGGTTTCTTTCCCCCTTACTTATATTCCCTATCAAAAAATGTTTTTTGTTAGAATAAAGTACAAAGAACTTCTGAAGGATTTGCCTTCAACTGCAATTCTATTGTATGCTGGCGAAACAAAACTATCCATAGCCGCTGCATGTTTATGCACCAGTCCTGATTGATTCAGGGGCCTGTCGTTCAGCAGTTATGGTTTGTTGATGTTGTTCATTGGTATTTTCCCGTTTGGATATATAAATTTGATCGTTGGTTTTCCTGTTCGAATTGTGTATGCTAATAATTTTGGGGTCCTTTATAGCTTGCTGTTTGGTCTGTATCAAAGCCCTGTGTAAAAGGCAGTACTTTGACCTGTGTTTGTTATTATCAGGTTGAGAACAACCCTCCCTCAGACAACGGGTCATTTTACTGATGTAGAAAAGAAAATAGAAATACCAAGGATTTGTATAGTTCTTCTATACAAAACCTTTGAAAACTTAGAATTTTGTACTAAAAAAGAGGAGAGTTACATCATATTTAAACAACTTTTTCTAAAAGAGGGGTCCACTTATTTTGAATAATATTAAACTGTTAAAGTAAATGTGTTAAAGTCCAGGAATATTACAAAATTCTTGCATGTTTTGACCATTTAATACCAGATAAATATATAGTTCTTTGAGAAAATATGAGCCCTTTTGTACAAACAAATATATTATAACTTATATTGATCCCTCATAAAACATGTAAAAGGGATATTTATAACATAAAAGGGTTGCCCCCAAACTGATTATGACTTGGATGGAGAATTGTCTCATTGTCAGTCACACATAAATAGACCAGATTTAATTATTTCTTGGTGAACAGGGAAAAAATACTTCAGAAATTAAAGAAATGTCAAAGTACAAGTGATAAATCAAGTTTTAATATTGTCAAAACCTACTATTTTATGTTTACAAACTAGAGGCTCTAAAGAGCTTGTGTCGCTCACCTTGGTCTATGTGCATATCATAAACGAAGGACACACAGATGGATTCATAACAAAATTGTGTTTTGGTGATGGTGATGCGTTTGTAGATCTTACTTTACTGAACATTCTTGCTGCTTACAATTATCTCTATCTATAATGATCTTGGCCAAGAAGTTTCAGTGGAAAATGTTAGTAAAAATTTACAAATTTTATGAAAATTGTTAAAAATTGACTATAAAGGACAATAACTCCTTAGGGGGTCAATTGACCATTTTGGTCATGTTGACTTATTTTTAGGTCTTACTTTGCTGTACATTATTGCTGTTTACAGCTTATCTCTATCTATAATAATATTCAAGATAATAACAAAAAACAGCAAAATTTCCTTAAAATTACCAGTTAAGGGGCAGCAACCCAACAACCGGTTGTCGGATCCATCTGAAAATTTCAGGGCAGATAGATCTTGACATGATAAACAAATTTGCTCTAAATGCTTTGATTTTTAAGTTGTAAGCCAAAAACTGCATTTTACCCCTATGTTCTATATTAAGCCGTGGCGGGCATCTTGGTTGGATGGCCGGGTCACCGGACATTTTTTTAAACTACATACCCCAAAGATGATTGTGGCCAAGTTTGGATTAATTTAGCCCAGGAGTTTCAGAGGAGAAGATTTTTGTAAAAGATTACTAAAATTTACGAAAAATGGTTAAAAATTGACTGTAAAGGGCAATAAAAGTTAACGACGACGGACGACGGATGACGATGTCGGACGCTGGAGGCCAAGTGATGGGTCAGGTGAGCTAAAAAAAATTATAATCGCTCGCCTTTACTTTTCAAGCTTCGCCTCAAAAATTTGCAAATTAAATATTTTTTTATTAAAATTTTCAAATCGCTCGCTCACCCCAAATTTTGGAGTCCAAAAATCTGTAGAACAAGAAATTAAATTGGTGTGGCCTTATCACAAATAGATTGATTGGTTGCTTAATGATGCGACTGAGTTACAGCAACAGCTATTGGCTTAAATGAGATAAAGAATTACAGACTTTTCTCGTCTCAGGATAAGACATCAAATGCCCAAAATTTAACTATGTGTATTACATTTCTGATCAATTGTCAGTAATTCATGTTTGTTTTAGTTTTCATAAATTGTGCACTGAAATTCAATATTGAAATATCAAATATAAATGCGTGTTTATTTGATTTGTTAATCTGCAATAAGCACCATTTGTTTTGACAAGCAATGTTCCTATACAATGTTACAAAAATGCATTATCTGTATTTTATAACTTTTGTCTATCTAGGCCCACACCTACAGAGCAGCACACCTCCAGAGCTGTGTCTATTTGTAAATGTTTTCAACCAGTAAAGTGATTTTTTTATAATCATGGGTGTATAACGCACAATCTTAAGGTAAATCCAATTTATTTCAAGTAATATCTAAAATACCACAATTCCAATAATAAATAAACAACATGCACACATATTACCTTAAATTAGGATAGTGTGAAGCAGTCCTCAGCTTTTTAGAAAGCTCAAACTTGTTTCACTATTGTATCAATAACTAGAGGCTCTCAAGAGCCTGTATCGCTCACCTGACTCTACTTGGGTTTTTGAAATCATATAAAAAAAGATAAAATTTGGCTACAAAGTTACAACACCTGGTCAGCACCTCATAAGGAATATTCATGCCATGTTTGATTTCATTCCATTCAGTGGTTCTCTAATAGAAGTCATTTGTATGCATTTCCCATAGGGTTTTATGTTAAACTAAGACCCCCGCTGGTGGCCATTTTGAATGATGGATCGGCTACAAATTAACAACACTTAGTCAGCACTTTAAAAGGAATATTCATGCCATGTTTGGTTTCATTCCATTCAGTGGTTCTCTAAAAGAAGTCATTTGTATGCATTTCCCATAGGGTCCTATGTTAAACTAAGTCCCCTGCTGACGGCCATCTTGGATGATGGATTGGCTACAAAGTAACAACACTTGGTCAGCACCTCGTAAGGAATATCAATGCCATGTTTGGTTTCATTCCATTCAGTGGTTCTATAAAAGGAGTCATTTGTATGCATTTCCCATAGGGTCCTATGTTAAACAAAGTCCCCCACTGGTGGCCATTTTGGATGATGGATCGGCTACAAAGTAACAACACTTGGTCTGCACCTCATAAGGAATATTCATGCCATGTTTGGTGTCATTCCATTCAGTGGTTCTCTAAAAGAAGTCACTTGAAAGCATTTCCCATAGGGTCCTTTGTTAAACTAAGTCCCCCGCTGGCAGCCATATTGGATGATGGGACAACTACAAAGTAACAACACTCGGTCAGCACCTCATAAGGAAAATTCATGCCATGTTTGATTTGATTCCATTCAACGGTTCTCTAAAAGAAGTCATTTGTATGCATTTCCCATAGGGACCTATGTTAAACTAAGTCCCCCGCTAGCTGCAATCTTGGATGATGGATCTGCTACAAAGTAACAAATCTTGGTCAGCACCTCATAAGGACAATCCATGCCATGTTTGGTTTTATTCCATTCAGTGGTTCTCTAAAAGAAGTCATTTGTATGCATTTCCAATAGGGTCCTATGTTAAACTAAGTTCCCCCCTGGCGGCCATCTTGGATGATGGATAGGCTACAAAGTAACAACACTTGGTCAGCACCTCATAAGGAACATTCATGCCATGTTTGATTTCATTCCATTTAACGGTTCTCTAAACGAAGGCATTTGTATGCATTTCCTATAGGGTCCTATGTTAAACTAAGTCCCCCGCTAGCGGCCATCTTGGATGATGGATGGGCTACAAAGTAACAACACTTGGTCAGCACCTCATAAGGACAATCCATGCCATGTTTGGTTTTATTCCATTCAGTGGTTCTCTAAAAGAAGTCATTTGTATGCATTTCCCATAGGGTCCTTTGCTAAACTAAGTCCCCTGCTGGCGGCCATCTTGGATGATGGATCGGCTACCAAGTAACACCACCCTTCGGGCCAGGTGAGCTAAAACGGAGGCCATGCTGATGATGTCACATAGAAAGAATATGACAAAAGCTAGATTAAGTTGCACTACATATTGTCTAAAAGTCATTTATAGAGAAACACAACCTTATCTGGTGTGATACTACATTTTTTTTAACTCTAATTAACCCATTACGCATATAAAAGACCCCCAAAATGACAGTTAATTTTCCTTTTTTGGGGCCACCATCTAAAGGTGGTTATAAATCACAACTTGTTAGCAATGCCCTGGTTTGTTGGAACATTTTGGATTTCAATAAACGTAATCTATGTATAACTGGTAAATTAGTAAAAGTCAGGGATTTTGTTACCACAAGTTACTTAAAACCTTTACTAAATTCTAATTCCAAAGATATAAAGATTTGGTTTTGAAGTTTGTTTGTTTGTAGAAAACTCTTACTGAAATGTTGTTTACTGAGATTCATGGCTCTACACTCTGAAGATACGTTTATCTTGGTATTACACAAGGTCATGTTTTTCTCATCTATTCATGACATCTTTTTCTAAATCCATTGGATGTTGGATGTGTATCGATTGATATTTTAGTCTCAGGTGCAGGATTTTTTTTTATTAGTTGTTATTGGCTTTGAACTAGCTATCAGTATCAGCGACTACTCTCAGATCTGTATATAGTGTCATTTTGATGTGGGATGTCCATGTCCACTCTATATTTTTGTTAGTGTATTTCTATTTGTATCTATCTGATGAGTCATTGTTGAAGGCTGTCCAGTGACCAATAGTTGTTAATTTCTGTGTCATTTGCAATCATACAACATCTTCTTATTTCTATATTCCCTTACATCCAGATGAATTATGTAATGACTTACACATCCTTCATTGTTGGATTGACTTTATGCTGTCACATTAATCTGCATTATTTCAAGGTAATGACTTACTTGTACTGACATAAACACAGTCTTGTCTATTTAATGTATTTGTCGGTGGATTATGAACCCAATGCTGATATTTTATAGCAGCTCCAATGGACCATTTGTAAGTATTAGTGTTGTTATCTGAAAAAAAATATTACTCTTTTGAAAATATTTATTTTGGCTATTTCACAATATGGTAGCTAAAGTGTGTATCTAAGCCATAACATATTTGAAAAGGGACCTTCCTAGAAAAGCTGGTGCTTATTCAGTTAATCTAAATGTTTTGAAGAATTTTATGGAATGTTTCAATTTACTTTTAAGTTATAAATGATTTTCTAAATTTCTATCTGATCTTTACTGGTAATAAATTGAGTTCAAAGAAACAAACTTTCTGTGTTGTTTTAAAAGTGCTGAATAATATGATCTCTTTACCTGTGGCTCCTATCCAATAAGTACCAACACCAGCTGAACGCAATTCATCCGCATACGATTTCAAAAAATTAGTAGCAGTGTTCCTAAAAAAATTAAATAAAATCAACCTGATGCATCTTCAATAAAATATTTTATTCCACTGAATGTAAATATTGATAACAAAATCAACACTTGATTTGTGATCCAACATTAACAAAACTTCATATTCCGCTCTAATATGTCAGACTACCTTGTGAATTGTAACGTGTGGTTAATGTACAAAACCTTTTGAATGTTTTTTAAAATAGGGATAGTATAGTCATTATTGTGTTCAAAACAATTTTTGGTGTAAAACAAAATAGAGAACAACTTGAACTTGTCATTGAATAAAGAATTAACTTTTGATTGTTATTGCTGATCAATGTTTATGTCATGTTTAGTTTTAAAATGTGGATACAAAAAATTGTACCGAAAATCTTTTTCAATCTTAGCAATGTCATGATAAAACATATAATTTTAAAATTCTACTTAAACTACATATTTCACCTCTTAACAAACATACAAATACTTATAAACAATTTTCCAAAAGCAATTATAATATATTTTAAGTGATAGTCTACAGTCTTTTTTTATACTGTTTTATACTGACCCATACGATTCTACCATTCTAGCTCCCTGGCCTCTACAGAACTGCATTGACTGTTGCCATGACAATAAATATCTTGTGTTGAATTGGTAGCACCTGTTTTGATGTGCAACCCATCCAGGCTGACATGATCCTGCAAAATAGTACAGTGTTTGTGTTATTTTTGTCCGTGTCTTAACTATCAACATTTTAGCTGATGCAAAGATTGCAAAAACTGCCAAATGAAAATATTTCCTGTCAATTCTTTCAAATAGAAAAAATAATTCCTGTGAGAATTTTTAAATGTAACCGTTTTTACAGCAAATCCAGAAACAAAAGCAAAGAAAATGTTTTTAATATATGTGTTATATCATTTTTTGGCCTGCAACCAATAAAGTGAACTATTGCAGAAGAAACAAATCTTCCTACCTTCAGCCTTTTTACAGACAAAGTTTTGCCTTGCATTACATCTGACAGGTTGCCATGCTAAGACTGGTGATGATCTGGCATACAGGACTGCTGCACAGGTCTTGTTATACTGACTTCTGAAAAATATACACCAGTATATGTAAATACATATATATATATAAAAATTGCAGCAGTAACTTTTCCTTATTATCTAATAATGACAATATGGTGCAACTAATCAAAATGAAATAATCATAAATGAGCTAGCTAAATCAACTAACACTAAAATGAAGTATTTCAAAAACTTGATTCTTTTTTTTATGTTGTCTAATATAGGTTATAAAATTCATCTTTAGTTTTGATCAGAGTTTACATGAATAATTGTGCAGGAAAAGGAATAAAAGCACCCCCCCCCCCCCTTTTTCTTCCTCCCCTATAATGAATGAACAGCTGCTACACCTGTCACTTTTTCAAAAGTTCAATAACTTCTCTGTCATATCAGAAATCCATGAAAAATTAATGGGAGGTTATCTTAATAAATATAAATCAGTCAACAAAGTTTCATGATAACTGCTCAAAACATTCTCCAAAACTAAAAAATCCCCCCTTTTTATGAAACACTGAAATGTAAAATCTAAAATTTATAAATAAGAAGGGAGCTTTATATAATATGTCAATTAGATGTCAACAATTCACCAAAGTTTCTGCATATTGGTTCAAGCATTTTTCAGTTATGGACAAAAAACTGGAAAATCCCCCTTTTTTTAATGAATAAAACCCCATTACTCGGAAAACGTAAAATCTCAAATTTGACAGCAACACATTTAGGTTAATATCAAAACTTATCCTACTTTAATACCCTCCTATTACAATCAAGGTTAATTAGTTGTCTGACATTTAAAACTTACATGTTCAAGCGACAGAAAAACTATTTTTTAATGGCCATTGATATGTCTTTTTAAAGATATTTTCTTATACTTCAGTGGTTTGCATATAATAATTTCAGTCAAGAAGATTCAGATTATCAGAAATACCTATATTATGTATATATAGTAAAGAATAATTGGATGAAAATTTAAAAAGGTAGTATAATGTTTATTAGCAAAAGAACCTCATAGTGCATATATTTGCCAAGATGCGAGATTTTATTATCCAAATTTTTCAAAAATCTTAAAATATCATGGATACCTTTTAAATCAGAGACATATTTAAAGATGACAAATTCAAAGTGCATTACTCACTTTCTCTTTCCAAAAATATAAATATACAAACCGTTGTAAATGAGGTGTTCTAGCCCAAAATGCAGGATTTACTACAGTATTGTTGGGAAGTTGCAGCCAGGCATAAGAGCCACCCTGAAATAGACAAAAATCATGGGCATGGCAAACAAGTCATTGTAGTTTATGGCATTCATAAAGATCCACTGAACTGTCAACGCGATTTTTCTCAAATGTAACCATATTATAATGGTAATGCAAAGCCATTGTTCAATGAAAATAAAGTATGTCATTATTTTCTACTTAAGGAGTATGTAAATAAATGAATATTCTTTCAACATACCAACCAAACAAGAGGTTCAAAGAAGCCTGAATTTCTCATGGGGCAAAAATATGCAATACTAAAATTGACATCTTTTTAGTCATCAATTTTTGAGGCCCCTCCCCAAAATTAAATATTATTAACTACTGAAATGGTTTGTAGATCTCAATTTGGCTGTTTGTAAATTGTTGTGTTTATACTTTCTTTTTGCTTTCAATGTAATAATTTTTATACAAACAAAAAAATTAGACAAAGAGTCTTCTTTTCAGATTATTTTGGCATTGGATTAGCTCATTCCAGCAATTCAATGGAGAATATCTGCATAGAGCATTGTATTTGGTATTATTTTGCCAAAGGGAGAGTACCCTTACAATCATTTTTTTCTCTTTCTCATCACAAAAATCTGTAATATTATTCTGAAAAAAACCTGAGAAGTTTTATATTGAAAATAAAAAATTGAACAATTATGTTGTATAATTTTACCATTCATATTTTAATATTTATTTTGCACATACATATTGTTTTAGTTGATTATCTTCTCTCATAAATCTGTACAGATTAACTTATGTATATAGAATGTATCTTTTATAAATGTATTGTGTAATTTTTTACATTAGGTGAGACATTATATAAATAACACATAGCTGAGAGGGTGATTGAGCAGATTGTTACCCCTAGAAAACATTGTCAACCGCGGCGAAGCCAAGGTTGATAATGCTTTTTCTAGGGGTACCAATCTGCTCCATTCTCCTCTCAGGTATGTGCTATTTAATTTCTTATACTGAATGTCAAAACGTAGAACTTAAGCATTGTCTTCAATAACTTGATGTAAATTGAATTCATTTTCCTTTAAATTATTGATTTTGATTGGACTAGACAAGAGGGTGACATTCAAAAAAAATGTTGCCCGCTCAGCCATGTGATAGAGTAAATTAACACCCTCAAATGAGTCAATCAAAATATGGCATTTTAATGTGAAGTATAATAAAAATAAAATATTTAATTGAATTGAATTGTTTTCAAATATAATGTTTCTCCAGTTATTCCACCATAATTTGTCCCCTAGAAGCTCTATCTCCTTTATACATTTTATATAATTACCTGTTGATAAGCTTTTATACCAATCCAGTAATTTTTATGAGTATTCTTGGCAAAATCATGTATAATATTCTCTTCTGCAGCACTTTCTGCTGTAAATATATTTCCTCCCAGTTTGTTACAAATTGTTCTAAAATAAATCAAATTAATACATGTGCAATAAATGGACTAACCATTTTAGTGTATCATTCTTGTGAAATTTTTATAAATGACTTTTATATGACAAGAAAGAACTTCATCCATCTCCTTTTAATTCATATTGCAAGAGTTAGATAGTGAAGTGTATACCACTGGTAAATACTGTAAATTCAAAAAATATTGTGTGTTTTCATTTAATTAGTGATTTTTGAAGAATGGACAAAAATGCAAAATTTATCATTGTGATTTCTGGCAATCTGCATACAGATAAGATATCTTATCATTGCAGTATTCACCAAGTCAATGTTTACTGAATTTACATTAATTAAATGAAACATCCTACAGTTTGTATTTCAAGCAGATTTAGGTCTATTACACGAAGAGAACTATGATCATGTCCTTTGCCTTGAACAAGATCAACACACTGAACCATATATTAGTTACACGGCAACAGTCAAATTACACCATCTCAATTAATGATGCAAGCCTTACCACAGCCTTCATTCTTATTTTTAATTGCAGAATGAAAATTTCAGGGCTGATAGATATTAACGGTTCATGATTTATTTCTTCTCTCAGTCTACATGTGTGCCTTTTTAATGTTGACAATGGAAAACTGAGCTACAGGAATATATTAATTTTGAGATGAATAGGACACTTTTAGTGGATTTCATTGATCATACAGTCATACTAAACCACTTCCCTTCTAATTTAGAAATATGTATTAAGTGTATTTCAACTCACTGAGCTCCATTCCAAGAGTTCGTGTTAGTAGCAAATACTTTATAGCAAAAGTTTGTGTAAGACTGCCACCCAGCATCTCTATTGCAGGTGAGTGGAATACCTGTAAAAAAGTAAAATCTTTAAAGAGCCTGTGTCGCTCCTTGGTATTTACTTGGATTTTGGAAATCATGTAAAATAAAGTTAAAATCATATTTTAAAAATAGTATAATAATGATTGAGGCAAAGGTTGATTTAATTTGGCTCAATAATATAATTAAAAGCAGATGATTTTTGAAAAATAATTTACAAAATTACCAATAAATTTCAGTAAATAACTTTGAAGGACAAAAACTCCAATTAGATGTCAATTTAAGATTTTGGTCATGTTGACTTATTTGTAAATCTTACTTTGCTGAACATTATTGCTGATTACAGTTTATCTCTAGCTATAATAATATTCAAAATAAGAACCAATCAAAGCCTTAAAGGCTGTAAAAGCAATTGCTGCCATGTTAATGTTTGGGGACTTTTATTTTTCATCCACATATATACAAGAATTAAACCTGACATGAGTGTTGTCTAGTTAAAAGTAAGAAGGTTTTAACTTTATATAAATAAAAGACTTTAGCAGAAAGTCATTTTTAATATGTTTTATATTTCACAAGGAGACAACACGTTTACCAGGCTAAAGTTGGGGTCAAATATACATGTGCTGAAACATATAACTCAAAAAGAAATCATCATGGATTATCCCCTGGTAGTGTTTGTAACTTCCTTGGCAATAATTTCCTTTATTGATTTAATTTTAACAATTTTCATTATTAATTTATATTTAACCATTAACACAAATTATTAAGTTAAAACATTTCAACTTTCCAGACGCAAATGTTAAACCAGATGCTCCGCAGGGCGTAGCTTTATACGACCGCAGAGGTTGAACCCTGAACGGTTGGGGCAAGTATGGACACAACATTCAAGCTGGATTCAGCTCTAAATTTGGATTGTGATTAAATAGTTGACACAGCATAGGTTTCTGACACAGAATGAATGTGTTCTAATGAACTTAAAATTTTTGTTTTCTCTTAGAGCAATTCACTATGCTGTTGAATATTAATCCTCTCAAAAAAATGTTTGAAGAAATTTTGTTATTTATGAAATTTCAAATGAGAAAAATTGAACCCAATTTTTTTAATCACATCCCCCTTTCCCTTATTCCAAAACTAATCTCAATTAAAATTTCTAATGGAGTTTGCAACAATAACTACTCATTTAAATACATCATAAAATATTAAGATGTAAAAAAAACTGCTTGTTATCACTGAATGGTAAAGATTATTTTAATTTATCAGTTGGTAGTAAAAAGTGAATATACATTGTATATTGTATATATAACAAAGATTTAAGTTGATTCTGGACAAAGAAAGATAACTCCAATTAAAAAAAAAATCTTGCTATTGCACAATATTTTGCAATTAGATATTTCTTGCTTACTATTCTGGACAAAGAAAGATAACTCTAATTAAAAAAAAATTTGCTATTTCACAATATTGTGCAATTAGATATTTCTTGCCATTGCGCAATACTGTGCAATTGAAAAGACTTGCTATTGCACAATACTTAATATAATAATTTTAGATCCTGATTTGGACCAACTTGAAAACTGGGCCCATAATAAAAAATCTAAGTACATTTTTGGATTCAGCATATCAAAGAACCCCAAGATTTCAATTTTTGTTAAAATCAGACTAAGTTTAATTTTGGACCCTTTGGACTTTAGTGTAGACCAATTTGAAAACAGGACCAAAAATGAAGAATCTACATACACAGTTAGATTTGGTATAACAAAGAACCCCATTTATTCAATTTTTGATGAAATCAAACAAAGTTTAATTTTGGACCCCGACTTGGACCAACTTGAAAACTGGGCCAATAATCAAGAATCTAAGTACATTTTTAGATTCAGCATATCAAAGAACCTAACTGATTCATTTTTTGTCAAAATCAAACTAAGTTTAATTTTGGACCCTTTGGACCTTAATGTAGACCAATTTGAAAACGGGACCAAAAGTTAAGAATCTACATACACAATCATGACAGTTAGATTCGGCATATCAAAGAACCCCAATTATTCAATTTTGATGAAATCAAACAAAGTTTAATTTTGGACCCTTTTGGCCCCTTATTCTGTTGGGACCAAAACTCCCAAAATCAATACCAACCTTCCTTTTATGGTCATAAACCTTGTGTTTAAATTTCATAGATTTCTATTTACTTATACTAACGTTATGGTGCGAAAACCAAGAAAAATGCTTATTTGGGTCCCTTTTTGGCCCCTAATTCCTAAACTGTTAGGACCTAAACTCCCAAAATCAATACCAACCTTCCTTTTATAGTCATTAACATTGTGTTTAAATTTCATTGATTTCTATTTACTTAAACTAAAGTTATTGTGCAAAAACCAAGAATAATGCTTATTTGGGCCCTTTTTTGACCCCTAATTCCTAAACAGTTGAAACCAAAACTCCCAAAATCAATCCCAACCGTTCTTTTGTGGTCATAAACCTTGTGTCAAAATTTCATAGATTTCTATTAACTTAAACTAAAGTTATAGTGCGAAAACCAAGAAAATGCTTATTTGGGCCCTTTTTGGCCCCTAATTCCTAAAATGTTGGGACAAAAACTCCCAAAATCAATACCAACCTTCCTTTTGTGGTCATAAACCTTGTGTTAAAATTTCATAGATTTCCATTCACTTTTACTAAAGTTAGAGTGCGAAAACTAAAAGTATTCGGACAACGACGACGCAGACGACGACGCCAACGTGATAGCAATATACGACGAAAAATTTTTCAAATTTTGCGGTCGTATAAAAACGGGAAAGAAATAAAATATCTTACAAGACATAAACATGTAAAGAATAAATGTATATTTCAGCTTAATAAAAATATTTTCATAATGTTACTTTGTCATCATTTTTAAAACTAAGTTCCAAACATTATTGCTCAGTTGATATGTGTCCTTCTGATGCGGTACGAGCACAGGCACTTGTTTCTATCCATAGGAAGGTCGATTATCCATATAAATAGTTTTATATGGATAGTCGACCTTCCTATGGATAGAAACAAGTGCATGTGGGTACGAGATAACTACAATTCTCATGCAATCCCGAAAAGGGGAGTCATCACAGACAAACATGACATTAAGTCGTTATCACTGAACTAGTATATATATTGGGTAAATGGACAGAAAGTCACGGGACAAAAAGTCACAGGACATAAAGTCACAAATTTGATAGGACAAAAAGTCACAGGACAAAAAGTCACAAATAATTTGGTGACAATTGTTTGAATATATAAGAGAAATATTTTGAAATATTTACTTTTTAATACATATATTCATATTAAAGTTTAGGAAATGTGTCATTATACTTGAAAAATCAAGATTTATTTAATTTTAATCAGGCAAAAGATACATTTCTTGGCACCATGAAGCCATTTAAGTGCCAAACCACTTTGACATTTTGTTTTTTTAACAATTATTTGATCATCTTTGATATTTTTTTGATAAATTTTGTTAACAAAGTTGGTTTATATACAATAGTTCAAGAAAAATACAAAAATATTTTTGTAGAAATAAGCGGTTTTTATTCAAAGAAAATAATCAGAAAAAATGAATTGTGACTTTTTGTCCTGTGACTTTTTGTCCGTGACTTTTTGTCTGTGACTTTTTGTCCTGTGACTTTCTGTCCTACATTCATATATTGTATAGTGGCCAGCTGAAGGACGCCTCCGGGTGCGGGAATTTTTCGCTGCATTGAAGACCTGTTGGTGACCTTAATTCTGCTGTTGTATGTTTTTCTATGGTCGGGTTGTTGTCTCTTTGACAAATTCCCCATTTCCATTCTCAATTTTATTATACGAACAAGAACAAACAGCTCTACGTTGCTTTGATATTTATCAATTTTCAGGAAACATTGCGAAAAATGATCTTCAATATTTCGAAAACATGTGAAATAAAATTGCTAACACGGTGGACCTTCGAGTGTCAACAAACGTAGTAGACTTGTTCACTGAAAAGACGAGGATAATGGTTTCATCTGACATTTGTTATGCACTCGAGGTTATGCAAACCCAGTTTTGATCATTATATTTAAAAAGACGTACTTTTTTTCAATCTATGTATTAATAAACTAGAAAATTCCAAATTGTAAATATCTCTTCATCTGGACCGACTTGGCATCTACTTCGTTTGGACGGGTCCATTTCATTAGTAAGGTGATCGATAAATATTACGGAGTTTTGACAGAAAAGGAAAACGAACTTATTGTTATGTGTTTTCAACAAGGGTTTCGTTCCGCTAAATTATTTGCGCAAATAAAGTTTGTCTATTTTTAGAATACAGGTAATAATTTGACACTACGCATTAACCTGTGTAGTGATTTTGATTTTACGATAAATGTATGAATGAACGATAATTTTATGAATGAACAAGAGCACCTGACCTCTTAAAGAAACACAAATTAAACATAAAAAACCGTATATATTAGGAGATAATTCAGTTAAATTTTCAATACTAAATCAACAACTGAAATGAATCCATATTTTGTTGAAACATCGTATGAACGGCGGAAAACGGAATCACATTTATAAAAATGTACTTTTTTTCACTCGGACTTCTATGTTATTTGATAGTCAAACGGTTGACCCTTTAAATACAAAAATACATCTACAAGAACATATTCTGAAACTTCTTAAATCCACTAACTTTTTTTAAAAGTTTCAAGCTATGTATTGCATTAGAAAACATACATAGGTGTTAAAGAATGACTGACCAGGAGCCTGTTAAACAAAATACTATGGCTTGATCTGGGCGGAGTCTCTGATCTGGGTCACAAAGATGGCCATACACGACGGCATAAAAGCAATTGCTTTAAAAACTGCAAAATTTCCATGTAATAACCAATTCAGGGGCAGTGACCAAACAATGGGTTGCCTGATTTGTCTGAAAATTTCAGCGCAGATAGATCTGAACCTGGTAAACAATTTTACCTCCATGCCAGATTTGGTCTAAATGCTTTTCTTTCAGAATTATATGCCAAAAACTGTATTTTACCTGTATGTTCTGTTTTTAGCCATGTAGGCCACAAAGGTTGACATGCATGGTCATCAAACTGTATATCCTAATGATGATTATGGCAAAGTTTGGTTAATTTTGGCCCAGAAGTTTCAGGGGAGAAGATTATTGTCAAATATGTCGTCATAAAATGTAACATATGAAGAAATATAAAATAATTTTGTTTTTTCAAAAAAATTATAATTTAACATGGGGAATGGTGGTATCAAAGATTACAAAATTTTGGAAAAAGGGCCATTACACCTTATGGGGTCACTTCACAATTTTGTTCATGTTGACTTATTTGTAGAGCTTACTTTGCTGAACATTTTCGCTTTTTACATTTTATCTCCATCTATTATAATATTGAAGATAATAACCAATGCAAAATTTCCTTAAAATTATTAATTCAGGGTTAGCAACCCAACAACGGGTTGGTTGTCTGATGCGTCTGAAAATTTCAGAGCAAATAGATTTTAACCTGATTAACATTTTCCCCCAATCAGATTTGCTTTAAATGCTTAACTTTTGAAATATACATTTAAGTCAAAAATGTATTTTACCCCCATGTTCTACTTATAGCCATGGCAGTCGTCTTTGTTGATGGGCAGGATCATCAGATAACTTTTTAAAGCTAGATGCCCTTAGGAAGATTTAAGCTTATTTGTTTGCCCCAGTAGTTTCAGAAGAGTGGTTTTTGGTAAAAGTTTAAGAAGAAGGACAAGACAACAGACACCAAGTGATAAGGAAAGCTCACTTGACCCTTTTGGTACATAATCAGGTTAAAGTGTAATTACCTATGTGTCTTTCACATATATATCCTAACTTGGTATTACAATTCACATTTCTTAATCTATTTCCATCTATTTTAACACAATGATTGGTTGTACTGGGAGATATTGCTTGACCTCGCCTGAAATTTAAAATAAAGAAATGAAGTGAACAGAGCAAAATTTGTGTAAAAATTATGTATTTGACTCCTAATATTCTTAATTATATTTTTCATGAAATAAACAAACTAAATAATATAAGATTTAGACATTAATTACAATTAACAATTAATCAGGGATGTCCATGGATGAAAATTCAACAATAGAGGAACTCTCACCTGGACAAAACCCCCATGTGTACATTGTATTGTATAGAATAGTGAATATACTGATATATCATTTATTACATTCATTTAATTATATAGTAACCAATATTTCAATAAATTTCAATTCTAATTACAATGTCAAGCCTACATGGCTCCTCTCCCTCAAGGACAATCACAATTCAGGTGTTGTGATAACCTGGTCAAGGTCAAAGTTTTTTCCTTTCAGATGGTTCCAAGAGTCATTTTCTCCCAATTTGGTTAATTATTTTATGTCTTTAAAAATGGGGACTGTTCTTCTGATAGTCACACACCACTTTAATTGTGGTTTTCAAATTCAGTTCAGAAGTCATGAATTGATTTGCAGCCAGAGCAAAAATAAATTGCATACCCATTTTTGAAAAATGACATTGTTAAATACAGATTTTTGGAGGGCAAGTAAACTGAAATGGTTATAATTAACTAAAATAGCTAAAGTGATTCATCATGATGAGTTCGTTTTTATAAAAAAAAGTCTCTACCTTGAACTCGTTTTAAAAGGGGGATGCTGATTGTGTAAGTCAAAAAAAGCATGTTCAACTTTTTAAAATTATTTCTTTGTAATTACATTTAAATTTTATTTTTTGATCCAAATTTTTTATCAGCAATTAGATAATGCTATAAATTTTGTTTGTTCATGTGTTTTCATGTCAGGTGTGTACTAGTGATAAGCAATCATTAGCAGGATGATGGTGGGGATCATTTGATGGAGGCAGCGGATAGTTTAACAATGGTAGTGCACCATCATAAAACAGGTCATGTAGATTCTTAATATCACACCTATCCTACAAAAGCAGAACATTTTAGATTTAAATAAAATGAAAAGGTTATACCTCTGAAACTATTAGAGAAATTCCACGGAGAAACTAAATGCCATGTTTGTGGAAAACAGATTTACAGAAATAAATAAATGCGATATCATCCCTGCCTTAAGAATGCAAATAATCCTAAGATTTTCAGGTAACAAAATAAGTTAAAAAGAGATATTTGAATATGTTAACCAGGTGCTCTGCAGGGCGCAGCTTTATAATACCGCAGGGGTCAAACCCTTAACAGTTGGGGCAATTATGGACACAACATTCAAGCTTGATACAGCTCTGAATTTGAATTGTGATCAAATTTTTGACATAATATGGGTTTCTGACACAAAACAAATGTCAAGATCTTACAAATCTATTGCACAATATTGTGCAATTAAAGATTTTTTCTTCAAACTTTTCAAAAATTTGTAATTTGAGAAATTTGGGGGAAAAAAATTAAAAAACTACTGCTCCCCTTTTTTTGCCCCTTATTCTATAACATTTTGAGCCATATAACCCCACAAAGTAAATACTAACCATCCCTTCATGGTATGGAAACTTGTGGTATAATTTCAGAGAGATTCATACACTTAAACAAAAGTTATTGTTTGAAAACTGCAAAAATGCTTATTTTGGGCCTTCTTTTTGGCCCCTAATTCCTAAACTATTGGGACCATAACCCCAAAAATCAATCCCAACCTTTCTTAAATTATATTGAACCTTCTGGTAAAAATTTAAAGAGATCTATTGACTAAAACTAAAGTTATTGTGAAACCAAATGTGTCTGGGGCGACGATGACGCAGATGACCATGACGCAGACGACATGATAGCATCATATGACGCCAAAAAAAATTGCAGTCATATAAAAAGATAGCAACCCAACGACACAAACAAATACAAGAGTAATGTACTTACGTTACAAGAGGACTGACAGGACTGCCATCAGCCCATGTATACGCTGATGTACTCTGATCTATATTGTTTAATCCAGTCCAAAATCTATAATTCGGCTTTTTGATTTGAGTTAAGATTTGTGTTGTTCTACTCATCATCCAATTCTGCAAATAAAGGTAATCAAAAAGAAATATTAAAAAATCTTAATAACATTTTTGTCTTCATGTTTGTGATTCTGTTGGGTCCTTGCAGATAATTTATTTATTTGTTTTTCCAGTTGGAAGTTCTAATTAACCCATAAATTAAATCACTCATATAGAATATTTTGTTTCACATGATAAAATGATAAAATAAAATGAAATCAGATCAGATCAGATCAGATCACTAATAAATAAATATGACAAACAGAAAAAAATGCAGTGTGCAGAAATGGAATGTTATGATCATTACTTTCCTAAACTTTTAAATTAGCAGTTCTCCAAAAAAAAGGTTTTGAGGCTTCATCAAATAATGGTAGACTATTTATAGCTGTAGTAACAATGCTTGTTTTTAGGCGAGAGCACCAGTGAATCCAATTTAAACTGACAATCATTAGATACTAAAACATATAAACTGTTATTACAGAGATATGTCTGGCTTTTATGTAATTTCAATAATGCAAATTTTGAAATTAAAATAGCAACACTTTAACGTGTAATTCTTACAAATATTGAAAGTCAATAAACCATGACTGAAGGTACATGGCTAAACAGTCTATTTGGAAATGAGATGTGCCAATGTTAATACAACTGCATGCCAAATACCATTGAAAAATATCATAAGTAGTTTCCCTTAAACAAACCTAAACACTCATACATGTAAACTAAGCAAAATTTAAAAGTTAATTTCAAAGTCAATTAACCATAACTGAGTGGGTTGGGTCAAATAATCTCCGTGATAATGAGATGTGCCAATGGTAACACAACTGTATACCAAATATCATTGACCTACCACTAGTGTTTCCACATAAACCACCTACATGTAATCACAAAACTAATACATGAAAACTAAGCAAAAGTTTCAAAGTCAAAAGACCATCACTGAGGGGATGGGGCCAAATAATCTCCATGGAAATGAGATATGCCAATGCTTATACAACTGCATACCAAATATCATTGACTTACCACTAGTGGTTCCTAATAAACTGACCTAATCACAAACTAATACATTGTTGACGCTGCTGCCACCAAAAACACTGGAAACAGCATACATTGTACCTATGTCTCGCTTTTTGACTCCGTCATGAGATACACAAATGACATATATTCCAAGCCATTGTATCTTTTGATTGAGCCATTTGGGAGTAGGTCAAAATGATTTAATACAAAATAATCAAGATCAAAGATAATTACAGAAAAGATAATCTTCAACAAAATAATCTACTTAAAATTATTGCCTATACAAGCCAACCCATTATATCCATATGAACTGCATTGTTTTCTCGGCAATAGAATATAAATGTTAATTTTTATTTACAGTTTACAGGCTTGACAGGGCATAATAATTTAGAAATATAATAGTCATTGACAAATCAGCCAAAGATTAAATTTCCTCAACTGTTATTCAAGATGATTTTTTCAACATTAATAAAATAAATCTTTTGTGGACTGATTTAAATATCTTACCCTTTCATTAGTATTTTCAAACTTGACAAGATGTGCAGTCTGAGATTTACACCAATTTTCAGCATCATTCCAAGACATAAGGTTAACATATCTGAATCTATAACATATACTCCCACGTTGTTGCCAATACAACGGACATTTCTGACCTGAAACTATAAAGGTGATACACTGAAAATCAATAGTAAATAAAACATATCATATCTCTTATAATTTCTCATATATATTTCAAAATGATGCTTTAAAATAATGATGACTGTAAAAAAGTATGATTGTATCATGCATGACACTTTTTTTTTCAAACAGATATTCTGCAATGAATATTACTTTTAAATAAAAAGAATACTGAAGCTGTTTTTAGATAAGAATGATCTTGATTTAGAAAACCCAGTGCTGTTAAATTTTCATAATTTAATGGGAATTCTATTATTTGATAATACTGTAAATGTATTGTACATTTGTAAAACCTTAAATATGATAAATTGCAGGAATTTTAATATACTTTGGTACCTATGCATATATTACGGCACCAATAATTTTTCTTTTCAGGACTAACACAAACTAATTTACATAGAGCTGGGAACAGTATGTCTAACCAAAAAATGAAACTGATAGGCTTTTCAGTATAAATTTCATTTGCATATTATCTTGAATGGTTTTTCAAGCCATGAAAATTAAAAATAATTTAAAGCCGTGAAATAAGAATAACTGGTTTCTGGTTACGTCCTAGGCAGGCATCTCAGAAAAAATTAAAATAGCCTTGCCAGACGTAGGAAGGCGTCCAAGAAAATATTAAAATAGTCTTGCCAGACGTAGGAAGTCGTCCTAGAAAAAATTTTAATATAAAATAGCCTACTAATAATTATTGGACTAGGTGAATCCCAACTAGTCCAAATATTAATGACGTCTAGACAGGCTTTTATATATTTTTTCTTTGATGCCTTACATCACAAGAAAGCGTCAAAGCAAAAATTTAAAATAACCTTCCAAGACATCATAAATATTTGGACTAAATTCCAACATGATAAATTGTAGAAATACAGGCATATTTTAGTCCAAATAATTATCATGATTATTGTCTGGCAAGGCTATTTTAAATTTTTTTCTGGGACGCCTTCGTCATAGGAAGACATCCCAGAAATAAAAATAGCCTTGCCAAAAGTCATAATTATTTGGACTAGGCATTTTTAGACCAAGATTACTGACGTCCAACGACTGTTTTGAGAGACAAGCTGGCAGTGTCTGATCTAGTCCAAATAATTATGATGTCTGGCCAGATGTCATAATTGAGGGTTTGGATGGGGTTAAATGATTAAAGAATAATGCCCTTAATAAATGAAGATTAGAGAATAACGGGCACAAAAAAAGAAGATTAGAGAAATGAATGGTCTAATTTTTTGAAGATTAGAGAAAAAAGGGGTTAATTTTTTGAAGATTAGAGAAAAAAGGGATGAAAATTAAATGTTTACAGAATAACAGACCCCCCATCCAGACCCTCATAATTATTTCATAATTTGGACTATGTCAGATCCAGAAATTTTCATAAGTTGTGGTCCACTTACTGCCAGAGAGGGGGCCCCCTCCAGTCATGCTTCAGTGATTCCCTATATAATCAACCAAATTTTCTCAGAAAAGGTGTGGGGGGGTAAGTCGGGCCCCCCTCTAAATCCGACTGGCTGGGGCCGTGGGGCTTGTCTAACAAAACAGCCGTTGGACTTTGCAAATCATTGCAGTCGCCGATAAGTAACACCGAATCCATGACAAATCGCCCCACTGGCAAATCGCCCCACTTTTTTACAAACTCACCCCACTCTTGTTTACTTACTCGCCCCACTTATGAAAAAGGGTAAAATCCCATTGCAAAAAGGTAAAACAACATACCTCACTTATGAAAAGGGTTAAAATCCCGCTAAAATAAGGTTTGCCAACTAGCCCCACTCAGGACAAATAGATAAACCACAATGAATTTATTAGTGTCAACTCGCCCCACTTATGAAAAAAGATGCAATCCCTTTGTATATCTACCTGCCCCACTTCAATACCTATGAAAACCTTGGTGAAGTGCTATATAACATCAAATTGCTGTTAATTGAAATCCTTCAATTGTATGATTATGATACAATTAACAGGTTTCTTTTCAATTGCTAAACAACTAAGCTCACAAGTATAAAGTTATTCTCCAATGAATGATACGATAATGTATTTGCAGTTATATTTTAAGAATGTTAAACATCATTCAACTTAAAAAATAATGGTTTAATAAATTTCGTTTTTTTTTTGGTATTCTGTGTAAATTAGTTTTCATTTAAGTGGGGCAGAGACATATCAGAGACATATATACACATATATGTCTCTGAGTGACATATATACACATATATGTCTCTGAGTGACATATATACACATATATGTCTCTTGAGTGGGGCTAGTTGGAAGACCTGAAAATTATATATTGAAGTAGATTTTACCTTTTTTCAATAAGTTGGGCGAGTTGACCGGGGAAAAATTAACGGGATTTAACCCTTTTCACAAGTGAGGCTATTTTCTAAAAAGTCGGGCGAGTTGGTAAACCCGTTTAGGGCGATTTTTTTAATAGTGGGGCGAGTTGGAGAAAAAGTGGGGAGATTTTGTGTGGGGCATTTTGCCAGTGGGGCGATTTGTCCTGCTTCCGTAACACCTAAGTTTGTATTGTCAAATACTTACAATAAATCGCCAATTTCTTGCTAATACTAATAGTGCAATGCAGTAACTCTGCATTTTCGTTAGAAACTTTGTTTATGTTCTATTATACTTTCCCGCGTTTTTTTTAGTTCCGAATGACTTTCCCTTTGTAGTTCCGAACGGATATCCGAATGTTACCGGGTGTGTTTGGATATTCATATGCGGTGTTCTCTTGTTACCAAATATTGGACTTACAATTTTGATTGCTTATTTAAATTATGATTACACTTCAGGAATTACAGATGACTAGAAAGTTCATAACCCCCTAAAATCAACAACAACAATAAAATAATACCAGATATAATTAAAACCCTGTACTAATATGACTTGCTTCTTTCGCTCTGTGAACAAACCCATGCTCTAAATCCAATAAAATTTGTTTGCACATGCGTATATTGATCTCTTCATTTTATCAAATTATCACGTACTTCATGTATTTCCTTAACTTTTAAACACTTTCAAACACTTAAATGGTGCACATGATGTTACTCAGTAATTCATTTATTATGACGGGACTTAATTATGACTGTAATGTGTTACATTCCGAAATTGACATATTTGACCTAGATACGACACCCGTTCATGCTGACTGTTCAAACTCCTCCATCTGACAAAGCACAGTGCCAGCCGTTTTCTTCTTTACAAACAAAAAAGGGAGGTTTATCATGTTCATGGAAGAGCCTACACAAACGCTTTTACACTTATACTTATCGGACATAGAAATTACCTTAAAGAACTATGATTGACATTTGTCCTATTCAGAATAGTCGAAATAATTGATGCAAGCTATACTTTATTGCCGTTTTAACATGCCTTGGGTAGGCATTATATTCGTGTTATTTTAGCCCTCACTATCGCTCGGGCAAAAATAATCACGAATATAGTGCCTACCCATGTTAAAACTACAATATAGTATAGCTTGCATCAATTATTTCTTAAGTAATTATACACATAAGAATTCGAAATTAAAAAGCCAGATATACTGTTCCCATGTAACAGCCAAGTAGATAATCATCCTACCAGATTTCGCAAAATCTTTTGATAAAGTGCCACACCATCGCCAACTACATAAACCTGTGTATTACGAAGTAAACCCTAAAACAAACAAAACAGGATGCAACGCGTTATCATAGAGGGTGATGTCTCTGTACAGGTACCATGCAGAACTCTCTGGTACACCCCAAGGCACAGTTCTTTGACCTTTGCTGTTCCTGGCCTACATAAACGACATGCCAGAAACAACAACATCATTAGAGAACACACTACTTGCAGATGACAACCTTCTCTATAGAACCATAACAACGGTAACCAAGCAGAAAGTAACCTACTGCAGACAGATATAGCATCATTAGAGGACTGGGAAAATAAATGGCATATGAGCTTCAATGCGAAAAAATGCACTGTAATCCGAATGCAATTCAAGATCATGTGATATAAACTAATAACAATCTACATGAACACACATTAGACACCATTGAAGCCAGCAAATACCTAGGAGTAACAATCAGCGATAACCTAACACAAGCACTTGTCTCAGAAAAAAAAATCCTATATACCTTGATATAACATTTTTTTCTGAGACAAGTGCCCATGTAACCTAATCTGAGACAGACATATTGACAATAAAGAGGGCAAAGGTAACAAAACACTAGGTTTCATACGAAGGAACATAAAAGACTACACTAAAACGGGTTAAGCAGCAGTACATTCAACAATAGTATGACTATTTCACCAAGGATAGTTGGTTGTTGGACCTTGTGACACACGGTGGGACAAGATTACGTAATAAGGTTCTCAGGTGCATATTACATCTGTGATTTTCTTCATTTTCTTCTTCCTTAAAGAGATTAACATCCAACTGCAGAGTTCTTGTGGCCTATAATTGCAGGTTTTTGAATTTATGTGAAAAACATATTCAAAAATTGTCCTTCACTTCCGAGGCATATTGAAAAATTGGTCGAATAAAAATCTAGAAGGTTCAGATTTTCTAAATTAATTCGAGAAAATCGGTATTTAATTTCACGAAAAATTGTTTAATTTCACTAGTAATTATTCTTTCAACATGTTTGTTCCGTTTTGCGTCATTACGGATGGTATCTCCCCGGTGCTTAACACTGCTTAAGTTATGTATTGATGTGGATATTTTTTATAATCTGGTTTTCATTGTTACAAGAATTGTTGAATGTTGTATCATCAGCAATGAGCCGATATAGTGATGTAAACCTATCAGCAATATCATTAATATATAAAACAAAATGAAGAGGGCTTAGAACAGATCCCTCGTGAACACTACCTCAAACATTACAATATTTATTACGTACCCCAACGGAGATCAACAATCAAAGGCAATACCAACAGGCCTACATAACGAAAACTACAGAGCTGAAGAAGAAGCTCTTATTCATGCTGCAAAACCCATAAAAAACAAAGTCGATAACGCAACTCAAGTAGTATTCCTGATTGATTCCCTCTCTGCATGTGCTACACGCTTTGACAAACGCCAGACAAGCTAACCCAGCTCGAACAAGCTTTATACACCATCAAAAATCTAAAACATTCCTTCAACATTGAGGTGATGAACAAGCCGATAAGTTAGCAAAGCACGGCACTGAACAACAACGGGAGGAAAGTCCAGTCTGCTACACCGATTTAGTTTGAAACATATTTTATTTGCTCAAAGCAAAAAGGATCAGACACAATAAAACATATATATATATATAAAGTCTTCTCCACAATACAATATATATATATATATAACAATACAAATTGAATGTGAGACCGAATTATATAATATAAACAACATAATTTTTATTTAACTTAACTGAAAAGGGGACCGGGGATGAAGAAATATAACGACGTAGATTAGGAGGATGACGAAAATGATGATGATGTGCGTTTTAACTATGTTGATACTATACTAAGAGGAATGATTTTGATCTCTTTATAAAACAAAACACTTGTTTACCAATTTGCACATTTTGATCATAGGAAATCATCTCTTTTTCAAAAACCAATAGTTTTAATTGGAGCCTTCGGGAAGCCAGCTGAGACTATTAAGCAGAATAACCTTTTCATTTATATAAAAAGAACAATTAAAGAATAATGGTGCATGTCCTCAATATCCAAACCGTATTTACATGTTGGATCTACTACAGAGAGATGAAGACTTTTATCAAATCTCTGTTCAACACCACAGACAGTGACCACTGCTTATAAGATCTGAACAAACTACCAAAATCAGACTAAGGGCAGGACACAACAGACTCAATTAACATCTAAAAAAGCATGAAAGTTGTTCCATGTCCAATTTGTCCTTTTGGAGAATTCGAGCAAGATACTACACACATTTTACAGTCATTCAAAATACACCAGGCACTGATAGACTAGATATGGCACTCAGAAACACCACTCAAAGAGGAGGTATATGGACAGTGGATACCCTACAGAAGACAACCAGATTTGTTGTGGAGACTGGTAATCAAGTGTAAAAGCGAACGATAGAAAGAAGAGATTACAACAGGAATAAGACGGATTATGCTGCACTACTTAGATAGGAATATGTGGCATGCCAATGATACAACTCTCCATCCAAGTCACAATTTATAAAAGTAAACCATTATAGGTCAAGGTACGATCTTCAACACGGAGCCGTGACTCAAATCGAACAGTAAGCTATAAAGGGCCCCAAAAAATGCTAGTGTAAAACCTTTCAAACGGGAAAACCAACGGTCTAATCTATATTAAAAAGGAGAAACGAGAAACACTTATGAACCAAATAAACAAACGACAACTACTGAACATCAGATTTCCTTACTGCAGATAATCTTCCTGGCAATGTAATAAGCTTCTGTCAATACAATAAGCGTTTAGTTTCCATATAAGACCTCTGTGGTAAACTTTGTCAAAATCTTTTAAAAAGTCACAGAATACAAAACAACTTTTTCTTTGAAAATTATTAGTAATGCATGACTTATAAATATGTTATTATTATTTTGAGGACTCTCAGGAAGATTAGTTTTAACTAATGGGATCATCCTCTTGAAATAAAGATTATTTATTTATTTATGAAAGAGGAAGATATTTGATCATTTAACATCATTGTTATTGGTGATACGTAACTAAGCTCATGCATGTTTGATACATTGAACGATTATGTATCAAATATACATGTTTATTTAAGGTGGATGGGGATCTTAATTACAATCCATAAAATGTTTTAGGAATTTGTCAAAATTAGTTTTTATCGGCATGTTTTTTCCAAACATATATGTATACTAGTATATATATTTTTCCGTCTGCTTGCATATAAAGAGTTCATTTTGTTATTTTCCCAAACCTTTATTCATTTGTACATTTATTTTATCTGAATAAAGACGGATTCATACTAAAATTAAGATTACTAGTCGTAGATTTTTGTACTTTTCGTAGTTTGAGGTCGAAACGGCCAACACTTGCGTTGAACCTTAGTTACTCATATTTTTTTTTCTATTTGTGGGGGTATATAGTATTTGTCCCACGGGTAAATATCAAATGACCAATTAATTTAACGTTGAAAATCAAATGAGTATTGGGAGGTAGAAGATATAGAGCTATTAGAACCTGAGTTTCCTACTGAATTAAGAAAAATCATACCTGAGATTATACATATCAAACAAAAAGTAACCAAAATCCGTAATGAATTAAAAGGCACCATCATTTTACATTCTACATGGAGAGAATACAGAAAATTTTAGATATGCGGTTGAGTAAAGGGAGTTTCAAGAGGAGGTAATGGGGAGTTGCTTTTGATAAATGTATTTCATTCACGCTTAGAATATGAATGATTTTTCACTTTAAAAAGTTACTTGTTTCACCTTTTGTAAATATTAGCACAATCAAGATATTTTTTTGCAACATCAGTTAAATAGTTTTACATAATTATGTGTTTCTTTTTCCCATAGGAACCTCATTGAAGATGTGAATGGCAAATAATAGTAAAGATACAAAGTTTAAAGTATTAGATATATAAATGTTAGGTACAGACATATCTATGTCCAGATTGTACCCGTACACCAGATAATTTTTTATCAATATTGTTGATATATTGACTTATACAGCGATGCCTCATATGTAAGGTACTTCAGGTACTTAACTCAAATGATTATAATTCATATATATAACAAATCAAATTCGTTGATCTATTAATGCAATGTAGATTTAATGTGGACATTTATAATAACAGGATTTAATGCATGATATGCATCAATCTAATGATTAAAATATTGAGCTCGATTTCGTTACACTACTCTTATGTAGTGTATAGCGAAATCAGTGTTCTATATTTTAATTGATTTGATATGCATTACCTTGACTAATTAAAGGGATTGAAAGTATTGCAGTACAAGAAATGCATATAAGGAAATGCAACATCACGCACCAATTCTAGCCCGACACTACTGAAATCCTACTGGGAGGTAAAAGTAACTAAATGGGGCCGACTAAATGACATCTACTAATTATTAAGTCTTTTTATACATAAAAACACTGAGCATGTGACTTTGACTGGCAAAGTTTTCAACACTTTTGATGTGCACAACGTTGAGCATGCCTGAAAAACTTTCTACTCAATGCACTGGTCATGAGCATACTGATGCAAAAATTATTAAATTTAAAAATGTATTCTCATCTGAAAATGTTGTAGAACTAGAAAAATTGTGTAGATTTATACGATATATATCATTGAAAGTCTGTCCTCCTAAATTAGAGGAACTGTAATATTATTATAATGTTATTTATTTTCACACATGCGAAACAAAGATATGTATTATATATGAACTGTTATTATCTCTGTAGCTATGTACTAATTTATGAGAACAAAATCATTCATTCCGATTGTCGATTTGAAAATTTATTACTTATGGCATATTTTTGTTAATTGTGAACAAAATAGTACAACATGTTACACACAGTAACGCAAGTAAGACCCGTGCAGGCTACCGCGGATCTGGAGACCATCGAGGCCGGCAAACTATACCCTCGGTAAAAAAAATACGCGGGTGAGATTTTTTCATCAAGGAGCCGCACGTAAGATCCGTGACAATTGATCAGTATGCTGGAGTTTCTTATTGACAACATATTTGTTGAATTTGGAGGTAGACTTTTTCAGCAAATTGTCGGCATTCCTATGGGAACGAACTGTGTGTCTTTCCTTGCCGACCTTTTCTTATTTTCATAAGAGTTGGAGTTCCTTCTCAAATACAAGAAGATCGAAGAAGCTAGATTATTTAATTTTACATTCAGATATATTGATGGTGCTCTTTCCATCAACAATCAAAACTTTTCTAATTCCGGGGTTCTATTCAGAACTAGACAGCAAAGAAACAACAGACACAGTTTCCCCTGCCTGCTATTGAGACGCATTTTACCTCGTATTTGACATATTAGTATGTGGTCATTTCAGTACCAGAATGTATGACAAACGATTTCAATTTTGAAATTATCAATTTCTCCACCTTAGTACCAATATACCAGCTAAACCTACATATGGGAAATGTATATTTGCCATTTTGTTTTTCTTTGTTAACAAACTTGTTTGTTTTTATAGTGACTTAAAAGATTCAAGATAACATAACGGTAACTAATGTACCCTATTTCTGACATTTTTAACTACTAGTATTATGTCTGGTTATTTTGTTCACACGTTGTTTTCAATACAATGGAATTTTATGTGACTGTAATACATGCTAGAGGTTAAGCTAGCTATACCAGGGGCGTGTTTTATTGGTCTCTTCTGTACATCTCCAGAATGTCTTCTAGTGAAGAGTTCAAAAAAATGAATCTGGACCTCTTCTGGAGATATTCAACGGAAGATCCTTAAAATAAAAAAATTAAATTGCCGTCGAATACAGCAGGTTCTTGTTATGTGGGATGAATTAAATTAAGTTTACGATTTTTTTTAGAAAATTAAGATACGTCCAGTAGACATGACTGTAAAATTGTGCTCTGTTCGTTACAATTTTCTTTATGCTTTTCTTCAATCCAATGTTGCTAAACAAATCAGGCTTTACACTCCACTATTTGATTTTTAAGAATAATCTTATCCTGCACAAGAATTCGTTAATATTTGTCTGGAATATGACTCGGATCAATTTACAAAAAGGACATCTTAGTCTATCTATTTTTTTTTTTTAAAGTAACCGAACTGGATTATTTTTGTATAAAGCAAAGCTTTCAGAAAGTTCTCAAAATCATTTTTTTCTGGTGGTCCTTGAAGAAAATCTTCTCAGGTCCTAACTATTATTTCTAATGCAAAATTTCGATGGTCAAAACCTTCGGACTACCACTTTTCAAATGCTTTCATTGTATATCGATCCATATGTTAGTATGCAACGTAAACCAGACGTTTCCTATACTTTTCTTTTTAATAAATTTTATCAGTTGGTTGTGTACTGATTGATACTTCAGTCTGGGAGAACAAGATTTATTTCAGAACTAGTTGCAACTAGCTTTGAACAAACTTCCAGTAATTGCAAATACTCTTTGTTTGATGTTTTGAGTCTATGGTCTTAATGTTAGTTGGCCGGTTTCTTTTGAGTATCTCGTACCGATCTTTTCAGTTAATCAAATTTCAACTGATTTGCACAGGTTGTTCTTATATTGTACTGCTACACTACTGTTTCAGCTTCGAGGAGGATCGAGCGCTCACAAACTAGTTGTTGTACTGTTAAATCACTGTCCCTGGTTAGGAAATGGTTGGGATCCCGCTACTATGTTTAATCCCGCCACATTCTGTATGTATGTGCCTGTCCCAATTCAGTAGCCTGTAAGTCAGTGACTTACAGGCTACTGACTTGGGACAGGAACTCGGTGGTTGCCGTTAGTTGCTGTGTTACTTCTTTGTTTTTCGTTCACTTTATTTTATACATTAATTAGGCCGTTAGTTTTCTCCTTTGAATTGTTTTACATTTGTGATTTCGGGGCCTTTTATAGCTCACTATGTGGTATTGGCTTTGCTTATTGTTAAAAGCCATATGGTCAGGTGACTTATGGCTGTTAATTTTTGTATCATTTGGTCTCTTGTGAAGAGTTGTCTCATTGGCAATCATACCACATCTTCGTTTTTATATAATCAACTTCTGCCATATTCTTTATGAACCTGTCCCAAGTCAGGAGCATGTAGTTTACTGTTTGTCGTTGGTTCATGTCTCAACTCATATTTGGTATTTTTCAAATTGTTTTGTTTTGTATAATTAGTCCGTATTAGTTTTATCGTTTGAATTGTTTCACACTTTCATGGCGTTTTATAAACGCCTTTACAGTGTCGGTTTTTTTTTTTTATTATTGTTGAAGGCCTTACGGTTTCCTATTATTGCTTTCATCCACTACTTCATATTATGATAGTTGCGTCATCAGCAGTCATATCACATCTCTTCGTTTTTATATTATATACCCGACTTTTTCTCTCGTGTTTCCTGAGCATGCATGAAACATTTGTCACTGGGCGTTAAAAATTAGCATCAATTTTGTGTTAGATAAGAAAAAACCATATGATATTTATTTATTTATTGGGATGGGGGACAGGAGATTTTCGTTTATGAATATGGTTGCCTGGTAAGAGCAAAACAAAAATAGGCATGATTAGCGACAAATTAAAATGAATAATGATGTCCTCTTTCCTTCTTCATTCCTCATCTATTGATTTAAACTGACTACTAGCCCAATCATGAGTATTGAAATAAGTGTTAATCACAAATGAAAATATAATTAAAAAAAATGTAAAAAATTAAAAGTTCAATAAAATTGTAAAGTTTAATAAATAAAAGAAAAATTGAAATGAACTAGCAACCTCAATCAGGCATGCGCCGGAAAGTAATCTTCAAAATGTTGATGGTTTTCTGTACCTAAAGAAGAATCAAAATTCCGTCTCTAGAATTTCAAAGAGTTGTCCCTTAACTGTTACTGTCCGTGTAGTTCTTATATTCATCCAGCTTATCGTCCTACATATATGTCCTACTAAAGCTGGCATACCATAAAAACGTTTATAAAAAGCTCATATTCTATTCTAACATGACGTCCTTCAAACGCTTTGAGTACACACCCGTGGTAAAATATGAATATATTGCCAGTGCTGTTCCGATTGTACTCCCACGTCATATGCTTTTTTATGAATGAGATACCCGACGTCATAGAACAATGACGTTAGAATAAGCATTTTACGGGAAAATACACGCTTGTGAATCCGAAAATCATCACAAGGAAACATACACAAATGATGCTAAAATGTGGCAAAAGCCCTTTATTGTACATCATATAAGACATATAAATAAATTATCATTCAAATTCATCCAAAACTGTCTAAATACATTATTTTAAATAGTTTAAGCATGTCACTAATGCAGTTTGCTCCGTTCTTTTACGCTAGTTTATTAGTGCGTATATTTATGGGAACGGCAAATATTTGCCTACACCTAGAGCGCTTCGATCCAAAAGAATTGCCGTATGTGTCCTATCAGAAACGAAATAATTCATGGGGGCTTGAATATATCTAGATTTTACCACGGGTTGTCCCTTTATGCCGATATTTTACCCCTCGCTATCGCTCAGGGGTAAAATATTTGTCATAAAGGGCCAACCCGTGGTAAAATCACGATATATTCAAGCCCCCATGAATTATTTCTTAAGTATATCTTCATTAATTAATTTATGAATGTCATTTAGACTAAACGACGCCATGTTTGTTTTGTGCCTCTGCTGTCTAAACCACCTATTTAAAAAGAAGAGGTGGAAGAGAGCCAGAAGATCTTCCCAATGCAAAAAAATAGAAATGGACCTCTTCTGGCTCACTACCGAAGAACACAAAAAACGCGCCCCAGGTTTCCACTACTTTATATACATAAGGAAATACCTGTACCAGCATTTGTTTTCCATTCGTTTGATGTGTTGAAGCTTTTGATTTTGCCATTTGATAGGGGACTTTCCGATTCGAACTTTACTTTGAGTTCGGTATTTATGTTATTTAACTTTCCACTAGATTACTAGCATTATATGACTCTTACATACTAAAATTGAGAAAGGAAATGGGGAATGTGTCAAAGCAACAACTCCTCGACCATAGAGCAGACAACAGCCGAAGGCCACCAAAGGGTCTTCAATGTAGCGAGAAACTCCCGCACCCGGTGGCGTCCTTCAGCTGGCCCCTTGAAAATATGTATACTAGTTCAGTGATAGTGGACGTCATACTAAACTCAGAATTATACACACGAAACTAAAATTAAACTAGAGGCTCTAAAGAGCCTGTGTCGCTCACCTTGGTCTATGTGAATATTAAACAATGTTTAAAATTGTGTTTTGGTGATGGTGATGTGTATGTACATCTTACTTTACTGAACATTCTTGCGGCTAACAATTATTTCTATCTATATTGAACTTGGCCCAGAAGTTTCAGTGGAAAATGTTAGTAAAAATTTAGAAGTTTTATGAAAATTGTTAAAAATTGACTATAAAGGGCAATAACTCCTAAAGGGGTCAACTGACCATTTCGGTCATGTTGACTTATTTGTAAATCTTACTATGCTGAACATTATTGCAGTTTACAGTTTATCTCTATCTATAATAATATTCAAGGTAATAACCAAAAACAGCAAAATTTCCTTAAAATTACCAATTCAGGGGCAGCAACCCAACAACGGGTTGTCCGATTCATCTGACAATTTCAGGGCAGATAGATCTTGACCTGATAAACAATTTTACTACATGTCAGATTTGCTCTAAATGCTTTGGTTTTTGAGTTATAAGCCAAAAACTGCATTTAACCCCTATGTTCTATTTTTAGCCATGGCGGCCATCTTGGTTGGTTGGCCGGGTCACGCCACACAGTTTTTTAACTAGATACCCCAAAGATGACTGTGGCCAAGTTTGGATTAATTTGGCCCAGTAGTTTCAGAGGAGAAGATTTTTGTAAAAGATTACTAAGATTTACGAAAAATGGTTAAAAATTGACTATAAAGGGCAATAACTCATAAAGGGGTCAACTGACCATTTCGGTCATGTTGACTTATATGTAAATCTTACTTTGCTGAACATTATTGCAGTTTACAGTTTATCTCTATCTTTAATAGTATTCAAGATAATAACCAAAAACAGCAAAATTTCCTTAAAATTACCAATTCAGGGGCAGCAACCCAACAAGGGGTTGTTCGATTCATCTGAAAATTTCAGGGCAGATAGATCTTGACCTGATAAACAATTGTACCCCCATGTCAGATTTGCTCTAAATGCTTTGGTTTTTGAGTTATAAGCCAAAAACTGCATTTTACCCCTATGGTCTATTTTTAGCCATGGCGGCCATCTTGGTTGGTTGGCCGGGTCAAGCCACACATTTTTTAAACTAGATACCCCAATGATGATTGTGGCCAAGTTTGGATTAATTTGGCCCAGTAGTTTCAGAGGAGAAGATTTTTGTAAAAGTTAACGACGACGGACGCAGGACGACGACGGACGCAGGACGACGGACGACGGACGCAAAGTGATGGGAAAAGCTCACTTGGCCCTTCGGGCCAGGTGAGCTAAAAATCATACAAGACTAACAAAGGCCAGAGGCTCGGTGACTTGTAAACAAAACAAAAAACTATGGCGATTAGTTGCGTTGTTGGTTTTATATGTAAAAAGATATGTTAGGATTGGCAATGAGACAACTCTCCACAATAGACCAATTGACACAGAAATTAACAACTATATAAAAAAGAAGATGTGGTATGATTGCCAATGAGACAACTATCCACAATAGACCAAAATGACGCAGACATTAACAACTATAGGTCACCGTACGGCCTTCGACAATGAGTAAAGCCCATACCGCATAGTCAGCCCCCGATAAGACAATGTAAAACAATTCAAACGAGAAAACTAACGGCCTTATTTATGTAAAAAAAATGAACGAAAAACAAATATGTAACACATAAACAAACGACAACTACTGAATATACAGGCTCCTGACTTGGGACAGGCACATACATAAATAATGTGGCGGGCTTAAACATGTTAGCGGGATCCCAACCCTCCCCCTAACCTGGGACAGTGGTATAACAGTACAACATAAGAACGAACTATAAAAATCAGTTGAAAAAGGCTTAACTCATCAGATGGACAAAAATATAAGTGGACGTGGCTGGGTACTTATACATCCCGACACAAAAAGACACAATGAACAGATCTGAGAGTACTCGCAGTTATCTGACAGCTAGTTCAAAGCCACTAACAACTAATAAAAAAATCATGCATCTAAGACTAAACTATCAATCCGTACACATCCAACATCCAATGGATTTAGTGTAAAGACATCATAAACAGCCAGAGAAAAACATGACCTTGTGCAATGCCAAGTTACAGGTATCGACAGATTGTAGATCCATGAATATGTATATATATAACATACTAGTAAAATTTAGTAAGCTTTTAAGCTACTGATAACAAAATCAATATTTATTCCAATAAAAACAATATTCAATGATCTTATTACGGTGTTGAATAGGTAACCTTTTAGAATAAGTTTTTTTTAAAGGAGCGACAAGTTTACATGGATCATTTCTAAATTTCCGGGCACGGTTAACAACATTTCCGTAAAAATGAGGATGTGCTATCCCGTTTGAAATAAGTTTTCTACAGGTACATCCAAACTTCAAAACCAAATCTTTATATCTATGGAAAAATTTAGTAAAGGTTTTCAGTAATTTATGGTAACGATATCCCTGGTTTAATAATTTACCAGTAATACATAGGTTGCGTTCGTTAAAATCTAAAATGTCACAACAGACACGGGCATAGCGAACAAGTTGTGAAATATAAACACCGTAAGATGGTACATCACCATCTAAAAATGGAAAATTAACAATAGGGAACGAAAAATCGTCTCTTTTGTCGTAAATTTTAGTGTGGAGTTTCCCATTTAAAACCGAAATATCTAAATCCAGGAAAGGACAGTTATTACCGAATAAATTTGATTTATTTAAAGTAAGTTCCTTGGGGTAAATTTCAGCAGTATATTGAGAAAATTCTTGATTATTTAACGAAAAAATATCATCAAGATAACGGTAAGTGTTGTTGAATTTATCAATTAAATGCAATTTCGACGGGTCTTTACTGAGTTTAGTCATAAACTGTGATTCGTAACAGTACAAAAACAAGTCTGCTATTAAAGGAGCACAATTAGTGCCCATGGGGATACCTACAACCTGTCGATAAACTTTGTCGCCGAAACGTACATAAATATTATCAAGGAGAAAATTAACAGCTTCAATCATCTCATCACACCTCCAGTAAGTATATCTAGCATATTTATCTTTCTCATTAGAGAAGAAGGCTTCAAATGAGTTGCAGCAAATATATCTACATTCAGCTTTACCAAACGACCATTTAATTAAATAGGAAAACTTTTGTTTAATAAGATAGTGTGGAAGTGTAGTATAAAGAGTAGAAAAATCAAAACTATTAACAGAATCAAAAGGACCATCAAAAGCCCGTAATTTATCTAAAACATCCAAAGATTTGTTTACACTCCAAAAATGGTTTATACCACTATGTTCATATATTTTAGACTTTTTAAGAAGTAAATTAAATTTGGAATTGGCAGACTTATTCAATCTCTTTTTATCCAATATGTTATCTAGGACGATAATTATCTTACTTAGTCTACTCTAATCCAGATTTATTTGTCTTTATTGATAACCTATACCCCAATTCATAGTTATTACAAAACAAAGGATAAAATGTAGGTCTCCATTTGTAAATATTTGATATGTATGAACTCGGTGTTCATAGCTGTTCTTATCAGACGTCCAGGAATGATGATTGTTGCATCGATAACATTTTTCGTCATATGTTCCTTAATTAACAAGAATTTTTGGCAAGAATTTTTCAGAGTCCTGTTAAATTGACCATTCAGTATATATGCTCATAAGTATTCAGGGATTTGAAATATTACAAAAAAATTATATACTTAGTATTAAAAATACTATTGGTTGCTGTTTGTTAAACTCCTGTGGAAAATATCTCATGCACATTCAGGACGAGTTCAGTTGACAATCAAACTATTAGATGATCTCTGTTAGGTCGGTATCCTGGAGATAAGGCATAGAACATTGGACTGCCACTTGTAAATAAGGTTATGCTTGAAAGGAAGGTCTAAAAAAATATTGATTTATAGTAGACGGCAACCTACGGACGCTGTAAAGAGTTATATCTTGAAAGGACTAGTGTGAGCAATGATAATCAGTCGTCACTTTGCATCCGTTATCCGCGTCGTCACAAGCATGAATTCTTAGTGTTCACGTCGGATTTCCCAACAACTAAGCAACCAACCAACCTGGTCGTCATAACTTATAAAAGATCACAAGGTTTCACAAACCAAATATATAGTTAATTTACATGAGGCCAATCAAATATTATGTATATATAATTATTAGAAATACTAGTATAACACGTTAACAGGAGTTTTTTTCTTCTTCTCCCTGATTTCATGTCTTGGCACTTTTCAGAATTTTCGTTCTCATTAATCTGATATATATTCATCTACTACATCATATGTCATAGCACTGGGCCAAAAGTTTAAATGTTAACATTAAGAATGTAAGAAAGCCTATTCAACATATATCCACGACATTATAAGCCCAGAGCAGAAATCCAACCCAAAGAAGTTCTGGAGCTTCATAAAGAATAAAAGATGCGAAAATGGAGGAGTAGCACCACTTAGAAACACAGATGGGCTCACATACTCAGACAACAAGATGAAAGCAAACATACTTAACAACCAGTTTTCCTCAGTATTCAACAGCAATGAAGACAAATCTACCATAAAGAAAATGAAAACAAAGCCGTACCCAGAGATGAAAAACATCACTATCTCGGAAAACGGAATACACAAATTACTTTCAAACCTCAACATACACAAAGCATCTGGGCCAGATGAAATTTCTACAAGATTATTGAAATCAATAGCGCCTGATATATCATCAATACTTACCACCTTTTTCCAAGCCTCTGTTGATCAAGGCACATTACCATCTGACTGGAAAAATGCAAACGTTGTCCCAATATTCAAGAAAGGGGATCGTAGCCAGGCATCAAACTACCGACCTGTATCATTAACTGCAATTCTATGCAAATTATTGGAGCATATCATCTGTACCAATATCATAAAACACCTTGAATGTCACTCCATCTTGACCGATGCTCAACACGGCTTTAGAAAAGAACGGTCTTGTGAATCTCAACTAATTCTCACAATTCAAGACCTAGCAAAGAACATCGACATTAAAGAGCAAATAGATCTCATCCTCTTAGACTTTTCAAAGGCCTTTGACAAAGTCCCACATGAGCGACTACTGTACAAGATCGACCACTATGGCATAAGAGGGACAACAATAGACTGGTTGAGAAACTTTCTGGACGACAGACAGCAATGTGTACTCCTGGAAGGAGAATCTTCAGAAACCTCACCAGTGCAGTCTGGAGTTCCACAAGGTAGTGTGCTTGGCCCTCTGATGTTTCTCATTTTCATAAATGACCTTCCAGAGTATGTGTCAGCATCAAGCGTTAGACTTTTCGCAGACGACTGTGTCCTCTACCGCCAAATAAGAAACCAAGAAGATGCGAACACCCTTCAGAACGACCTAAATGGACTACAACAATGGGAGGCAGACTGGCAGATGGAATTCCACCCCCAAAAATGCCAACTCCTAAGAGTAACAACAAAACGGAACACGATTAAGGCGAACTACACCATACATGGCCATGTCCTAGAAGAGGTTGACTCGGCGAAATATCTTGGCCTCTCTATACACAAAACATTGAGTTGGAACAAACATATAGACAACATCGCAAAGAAAGCTAACTCGACCAGAGCTTTTCTTCAAAGAAACATCAAAAACTGTCCTAGTGAAACAAAAGCCTTATGCTATCAAACGCTTGTAAGACCACTCATGGAATACTCTAGCACCATCTGGGATCCAGCTACTAAGGACAATATAAACAAATTAGAAGCCATACAACGACGATGCGCACGATTTGTACTGAATGATTATAGAAGAACAAGCAGTGTAACATCAATGCTACAAACTTTAAATTGGGATACGTTACAGGAAAGAAGAGCTAAATGTAAAGCCATCATGTTTTATAGGGTAGTGCACAAACTCATTGCTATACCATCTATAAACTTACAGCCAGTAACAACAACAGTACGAGGGCACAAAGAACGATTCCTTGTTCCTTTTGCCAGGACTCAAGTATATCGATACTCGTTTTTCCCAGACACCATCAGAATCTGGAATGGACTGCCACAACAACTAGTAAGCTGCACAACCCTTGATTCATTCAAAAGGGGCGTGCAAGTGGTCCAGCTTCGATAGATGTCCAACCATGTTTTTAACCTTATTTTAAAGAATCACCGTTTCACTGTAGATATTTCGCACCTACCCGCACATTTGTTGTTCTCACATCGAACATGTACATAAAACAGTACGATAATACTCCCCTGGGAGGCCTGTACTACAAAGGAAGAAGAAGGTAGTAACATTTTAAATCGGTTGGTCGGTCAGTCAGTCTTTCTTTTTTTTTTCTTTTTTTTTTAATTATTTCTGTATATTTTTAAGACTTAAATTCAAGTCGGAAGGAATTGAAGTCATATTTTAGTAAAGAAATTATACAACCGAAGGGTCAATCCAGTACAGGGAAAACCAAAGACAAAAAAATAACGTGCACTTTAAACATACAATGCCATACAAAATAAACACTAAAATTTAAGGACAACTGAGAAGCACACACCCTGTTAGTGTAAAAACTTTACATTTATAAGTGACGTCATCATATTATAGGGTTTTCTACTTCTGCTCACAGATACCAGGTACCAAGCCAAAACGAACTACTGTTGCATGTGCTGTTACACTATTGTCTATCTCATAAACCTGGGACACTAGTCAACAGTGTAAACACTATGTCCACCTCAGTATAAGGTTAGAGTGTAAAAGGGGCACTAGCTACGAGATACATAAACTGAAAATAAATTTTGATTTTTTTTTTGTTCAATCATTAATGAAAGTGAAATAGTGAAATAATAATTCGCTATTAGCAGACAGTATGGTTCAATTTTGTCAAAATAAGCTTAGAAACATCGATGATAAAGTATTCATTGACAAGTGAATAATTCGAACTCATTGAATTCGTATTCATGTGAACTTCAATTTCACCCATTAGCTAGAGATGGATTATGCATGATAGATGTGTGTAAGGCTTTTAAAAGAATAGAATGTCAACATTGAAAGTGAAACAAAAGTAAACCATTTGATTGACTGATTCGATCGACAAAAAATCATTCTTATACAGGTAAAATCGAACATTAACAAGAAACGAAGCCACCTATTATCGATCCCATGTCCTGTAAGAATCCTCCTGTAAATTGTTAGTTTTAGATCTTTTATAATTTAAATAAATATTTTACATTGTTATATATCTACCATGAGAATTTGAGTCAAATAGGTGAACATGAAGTCCAGGATAAATATAAATTTAATGCATATCATAATGCTAAAAAAATACAATCCTTTGACACCTCCACTCCACTAGAATAAATTTGCACTGACATGAATAATAAACGTTTGTGTTGTGTTGTGTTGTGTTGTCCCATCCACTTCTATACTACAACATGTATGGGCACATATTAGAATCAGTAAAACATGCTAAATATTTAGGTATCACAATTTCTTCGGATTTAAAATGGAACACCCACATTCAACAAACAGCCGCCAAAGCAAACAAATCTTTATGTTTTATCAGAAGAAATCTCAAAGTCCAGTCACAAAAATAAAAGAAAAAGCATACCAAACCCGCCATCATAAGAACCAAATTAGAATACTGCTGTACTGTATGGGACCCCTATACAAACGAAAACATACGATCATTAGAAAAAGTACAGAGACAAGCGGCAAGGTATGCATGTAACAGACATCACAATACCAGCAGTGTGCCTGAGATGCTAGACACCATGACATGACAAACATTACAAGAACGGCGGCTAAGAACAAGGCTAATAATGTTTCACAAAATTGCAAACGAAAATATTGCCATTCCTTCGCAATGTTTATAACAAAAGAGTCAGTCCATCACAAGATCTACCAACAAAGATTCTTACAGACAAATCCAATGTAACAAGGACAGCTACAAATTTTCTTTCTTTTGTCAAACAATTAAAGACTGGAACAAATTATCCTCAGTCATAACAAAAAACACTACCACAGAAACCTTCAAGGGTGCACTCACGCACGATGTGCTCCTTGATACCTATCCACACCTGAAGTAATCAGGCAATCATGTTTCAGTTATCTTAAATTGAAAATTAAAAATGAAAAATGAAATATTAGAAAAATCTAAAAACAAAGAATAATTATAAAAATTAATAATATAACAAATATATACAAAAATATGGAATACAGAAAAAAATGACAATCTATGTTTAACTATACTTTTACATGTAAATACAAAAATTTGAAATTTTTATACCAGGCATTCCGGAAGCAACTGTTTGCTGCTTGTAAGATTGGAAACGTTTGTACAAAAACACCCGTTAAAACTGAAATAATCGTGAGGCCGATTTTGTTATAGTCCGAGTTGGTCACGTATGGGCCGAAATATCTATGAGTAACTTTTCTGCTATGAGATTGTCATGAATGGAAGAAATATATTTTGATATGGCCCCTTGAGGACAAATAACATATCTAGCGATAATTTTCGGTAAATGTTTTCATTTTTATCATGATAAAAAAAAACATCTTTAATTCTAATTTTATTACACACAAGTTTTTAATTTTTTCATTTACAGATCCATAAATATATACTGCACGGTCCTGTTATCTGCGGTACTGTTTTTCTTGCGCATGGAGGGCAAAACTTGCACGTTTGATCCGTTAAACTGCGTATTTGTGCATTTCTGTGAGGATTTTTATTTGTCGATAAGAAAGAAACATTTACAACATGGAGGACAATAGTCTGGATGATTTTTTTGCCAAGAAAGACAAAACAAAAAAGAAGAGCAAATCAAAATTAACCCCCAGTGACTTCCTAGCCCAACAGGAAGCCGGTATCAAGAAGTCAAAGAAGAAACAAGATAAAGAAAACGAAGCACAATCAGAAGAAAGAAAAACTACCAATGTAATCTTAGCTCAGGTCATTAGTCACTAACATGGTAACCTTTTGACACAACTTTTTGCCTGTTGCAATCTATTTGTAGCCTGGCATATGTTGCAGTCGGTACCACAAGATGCATGCTTAACCATAGTCGGAGATTACTCTGACATCCAACAGCTGTTTTGCCAGACAAGTTGGGGCTGTGGGATGTCGGAGCTTGTCTCATATCAAAAAGTGGATATTTTCCTATCCAAAATGGATGCAATGCGCTGCCTCATTGCTTCTTGGGCCCACTGATACCTTTAGATCAATATAAATCAGACCTCAATTTGTTGATTTATCATTTATCTCTTCATTCATGTAAGTTTCATCTACCTGCCAACCTTTGTTTTTGTCATTAAGACAGCTTTCATCAATGAAAAGTGAACAAATTGAGGCCCGATTTATCTTTATATTGATCCAAGGTTGTCAGACGGTCCTAGAAGCAATGAAGTAGCGCATCCATTTTGGACAGGAAAATATCCGCTTTTTGATATGGGACAAGCCCTGATGTCCCACAGCCCCAGCTTGTCTGGCAAAACAGCCGTTGGATGTCAGAGTAATCTCTGACTAGCTTAACCAGTTAACACCTTTAGAAGAAGTCATAAAATTTGTAATAGTTTTCAAAATTACTTCAATGAGTGGTTACAAAAATGTACTTTAAATCAGTTGGGGTTTAACCAACAGAACCGTAGAAATAATTGATTATAGCTTATCTATATAGTATATATATGGATTTATATGAATCTAAGGACGTCAAGTGGCATAAAGAGCATTGAAGCAGTGCGTCCATTTTTGACAGGCAAATATCTACTTTTTGAAATGGGACAAGCTCTGACCTCCCACAGCCCCAACTTGTCTGACAAAACAGCCATTAGACATCAGAGTAATTTCAGATTGAGGGAACTTGTGAAAGATAAAAATTATAGCCTAAACAGTAATCACTTGGCAGGGGTCATCCATAAATGTAGATATTATATAATATATTTATAATGTAAACACAACTTCAGATCCAAGAGGCAATATCTTTTCAATTTTATAGGGCCAGTTAAAATCTGGAAGTGCAAATTAATTTAAAAAAGTGTTAGTCTGCTTGGCCTGTTAACATACATTTGAACCTGTCCTTGAATTATTTATTATATGCATGTTAACCATTTTGAAGAACTACAAAATTTTGATAATATAAATAATAAACTAGAGTGCCTTGTTGTTGAGTGTTAAAACAAAAAGAAAAGTAAAAAAATACAAATAGCAAAAATTACAGAACTGGTCAGAATCGATCTGCACCAGCTTAAAACAGGTAATGGTGATCCCTGATATAACAACATAGTTTTACAATAACTAATTTTGCATTTTATTCTTCTTTTTCATGAAGAAGGATGATGAAGAATGGGTTGACTTTGAAGCAGAAACAGAAACAGACTACAGTGGGTTGAGGATACAGAATTTACAAATATCTAAGTAAGGCCATTTTTGTCTGGCAATGTCAAACTGTTGTATTTTTTAACAGACTGGCGTAATTCATGATCTTGATTGCAATTCATCTTTTGCTAAGATCCTAGTATGTAACTGGAACCACACACATATTTTTATTTGGCTTTACTAAATGCTTGAAAAAGACAACTGGTCTTTTGAAACCTGTGTAATGATGAACACTAAACAAATCTTAATCATTACTAAATTACTAAATGCCGTTTTGAAACCTGTATAATCATGATAATGATGAACACGAAACAAATCATAAATTCTTAAAGATGACAAATTTGAAATTATGTAAACAACACAGGCTCTTAAAAGCATCTTTTTATAGGACCGCACAAATTGAAATTTTTTTTGTCGTATATTGGTATCACATTGGCGACAGCGTCGTCGTCGATGTTGTCCCAACACTTTTGGTTTTCGCACTATAACTTTAGTTTAAGTAAAAAGAAATGTATGAAATTTTAACACAAGGTTTATGACCATAAAAGGAAGGTGGGGATTGATTTTGGAAGTTTTGGTCCCATCAGTTTAGGAATAAGGGGCCAAAAAGGACCCAAATAAGCATTTTCTAGGTTTTCACACTATAACTTTAGTTCAAGTAAATAGAAACCTATGATATTTTGACACAAGGTTTATGACCACAAAAGGGTTAGGATTGATTTTGGGAGTTTTGGTTCCAACTGTTTAGGGATTAGGGGCCAAAAAAGGGCCCAAATAAGCATTATTCTTGGTTTTTGCACAATAACTTTAGTATAAGTAAATAGAAATCAATAAATTTAAACACAAGGTTTATGAACACAAAAGGAAGGTTGGGATTGATTTTGGGAGTTGAGATCCCAACAGTTCAGGAATTAGGGGCCAAAAAGGGGCCCAAATAAGCATTTTTCTTGGTTTTCGCACCATAACTTTAGTATTAGTAAATAGAAATCTATGAAATTTAAACACAAGGTTTATGACCATAAAAGGAAGGTTGGGATTGATTTTGGGAGTTTTGGCCCTAACAGTTTAGGAAAAAGGGGCCCAAAGGGTCCAAAATTAAACTTTGTTAAAGTCCAAAGGGTCCAAAATTAAACTAAGTTTAATTTTTTTTTAATTGAATTCTTGGGCTTCTTTGATATGCTGAGTCTAAACATGTACTTAGATTTTTGATTATGGGCCCAGTTTTCAAGTTGGTCCAAATCAGGATCCAAAATTATTATATTAAGTATTGTGCAATAGCAAGAAAATTTCAATTGCACAGTATTCAGCAATAGCAAGAAATCTTCAATTGCACAGTATTGTGCAATAGCAAGAAATTTTCAATTGCACAGTATTGCGCAATAGCAAGAAATCTTCAATTACACAGTATTGTGCAATAGCAAGTATTTTCAATTGCGCAATAGCAAGAAATATCTAATTGCACAATATTGCGCAATAGCAAGAAATTTTCAATTGGAGTTATCTTTCTTTGTCTAGAATAGTAGTTGAATCAACTTAAGGTGGTACCCAACACTTTCACTAAAATTAATTTGGCTCGTTTAATTTTCATTAAGTTTTGTCAAAGTATTTACTTTGACACTTTAACAAAAATATAAAAATTTAAAAAATTTTGAACCAACCATTTTGCAAGAAAAATTACACTGGTTATATAGCAATTTGACAAACACCAATTTTGATCACTGACAAGCTTAATATTCGTTGTAAAACACAACGTAATTAAAACGTTTAGCTGACTTTACAGAGTTATCTCCCTGTAGTGTTAGGTACCACCTTAAATCATTGTTTTATACAATATACAATTGTATATTCACTTTTACTACCAACTGATAAATTAAAACAATCTTTACCATACAGTGATAACAAGCACTTTTTTTACATTTTAATATTTTATGATATATTTAAATGAGTAGTTATTGTTGCAAACCCCATTAGAAATTTGAATTGAGATCAACTTTTTTTCATTTCAGATTTCATAAATAAAAAGAAAATTTCTTCAAACATTTTTTTGAGAGGATTAATATTCAAAAGCATAGTGAATTGCTCAAAGGCAAAAAACAAATTTTAAGTTTATTAGACCACATTCATTCTGTGTCAGAAACCTATGCTGTGTCAACTATTTAATCACAATCCAAATTTAGAGCTGAATCCAGCTTGAATGTTGTGTCCATACTTGCCCCAACCGTTCAGGGTTCAACCTCTGCGGTGGTATAAAGCTGCACCCTGCTGAGCATCTGGTTATATGGTGTATGAGTGAATATTGAAATTAATTCTATTCACAGCAAAGAAGAGGAAGGAGAAGTTGAAGAAAATGAAAATGAAAATGAAGAAGATGGAGAGACTAAAGAAAAGAGAGAAGCTGCCTCAGGCCCTTGGCATGGTTCCCAACAGTCTTCACACCCTGGTTTGTTTGTTTTTACCATAGATATAATATTTATCTACATTGTATGGTGATCATATCCATGTTTTTACTGACACAACTTAGTTTTTATACGACTGCAAAAATTTTAATTTTTTGTTCGTATATTGCTATCACGTTGGCGTCGTTGTCGTCGTCGTCTGAATAATTTTAGTTTTCGCACTCTAACTTTAGTAAAAGTGAATAGAAATCAATGAAATTTTAACACAAGGTTTATGACCACAAAAGGAAGGTTGGGATTGATTTTGGGAGTTTTTGTCCCAATATTTTAGGAATTTGGGGCCAAAAAGGGCCCAAATAAGCATTTTCTTGGTTCTCGCACTATAACTTTAGTTTAAGTGAATAGAAATCTATGAAATTTTGACACAAGGTTTATGACCACAAAAGGACGGTTGTGATTGATTATGGGAGTTTTGGTTCCAACAGTTTAGGAATTAAGGGCCCAAAAAGGGCCCAAATAAGCATTATTCTTGGTTTTCGCACAATAACTTTAGTATAAGTAAATAGAAATCAATGAAATTTAAACACAAGGTTTATGACCACAAAAGGAAGGTTGGGATTGATTTTTGGAGTTGAGGTCACAACAGTTTATGAATTAGGGGCCAAAAAGGGGCCCAAATAAGCATTATTTTTGGTTTTTGCACCATAACTTTAGTATTAGTAAATAGAAATCTATGAAATTTAAACACAAGGTTTATGACCATAAAAGGAAGGTTGGGATTGATTTTGGGAGTTTTGGTCCCAACAGTTTAGGAATAAGGCGCCCAAAGGGTCCAAAATTGAACTTTGTGTGATTTCATCAAAAATTGAATAATTGGGGTTCTTTGATATGCCGAATCTAACTATGTATGTATATTCTTAATTTTTGGTCCCGTTTTCAAATTGGTCTACATTAAGGTCCAAAGGGTCCAAAATTAAACTTAGTTTGATTTTAACAAAAATTGAATCTTTGGGGTTCTTTGATATGCTGAATTTAAAAATGTACTTAGATTTTTAATTATTGGCCTAGTTTTCAAGTTGGTCCAAATGGGGGTCGATAATTAAACTTTGTTTGATTTCATCAAAAATTGAATAAATGGGTTCTTTGATATGCCAAATCTAACTGTGTATGTAGATTCTTAATTTTTGGTCCAGTTTTCAAATTGGTCTACATTAACCCTTTCGCCGATGAGTCCCGGTTTACCGGGATTCACGCTTCAGACAGCTGACGATGAGTCCCGTTTTACCGGGATCGGAATACCTCTTTTATGTTTTCCGCTTAAAACAGTGCAAACATGAGTTATCTTTCTTTGATGGATACCCGGATGAAAGTGTGAACATTGCGCTTCCGTTTGTTGAAAACCGTGTCAAAATCAGAGGAAATTTACGGAATTTACGAGAATTTGAAATGAGGGAACATTTTTTTTGAAAGAATATGGAAAAATTGAAGCCAAATTAGTATACTTTTTTGACATAAAATGTCGTTTTAAGTACAAAACACTTGGAATGGACATCGTTCAGTGTGAGGAATTTGTACAGCCTCATAAAAATTTTCAAAATTTTGCCGTTTTGGGTTAAAAAAATTACGATTTGGGGTCAAAGAGCAGAATTTTGAGAATTTCACCTAGAAAATGCCGAAAATTTGAAAATTTGAATATTTTAAGAAGAAAAAATTATTAAAACATGAATAAAACTGTGAACATGGTGTTAGTGAATGAAATAAATACACAAATAACTACAAACAAGTTTTTATTGACATTTATTATGAAGATCTCCCACTTGAGTAATAGTAGCCAGGGAAGCCATCGTCTCAGAGTAGCTTCTGTCTGGGCAGCAATCGGTGAAAGGGTTAAGGTCCAAAGGGTCCAAAATTAAACTAAGTTTGATTTTAACAAAAATTAAATTCTTGGGCTTATTTGATATGCTTTATCTAAACATGTACTTTGATTTTTGATTATGGGCCCAGTTTTCAAGTTGGTCCAAATCAGGATTCCATATCAAGTATTGTGCAATAGCAAGAAATTTTCAATTGCACAGTATTGCACAATAGCAAGAAATATCTAATTGCACAATATTGTGCAATAGCAATTAATTTTCAATTGGAGTTATCTTTCTTTGTATAGAATAGTAGTTGATAATATATGTTGGAAATTTATGATGTCATTTTCTATTTTTATTTGCCAATAACTTTATGTAAATAACTTCATTGGAAATTTGCCAATATAAAATCTTGCTGATGAAGCTTTTTTTCCTTATCTTATCTAAAATGTTTTTAGATAATGTATGTTGGACATTTGGCAGACATGACTATGATGTCATTTTCTATTTTTATTTGCCAATAACTTTATGTAAATAACTTCATTGGAAATTTGCCAATATTAAATGTTGCTGATGAATTTTTTTTTATTGTTTTATACAATAAACAATGTATATTCACTTTTACTACCAACCAATCTTTACCATTCAGTGATAACAAGCACTTTATTTTACATTTTAATATTTTATGATGTATTTAAAAGAGTAGTTATTGTTGCAAACTCCATTAGAAATTTGAATTGATATGAGTTTTGGAAGAAGGGAAACAGGGATGTGGAAAAAAAAATGGGGGGGGGGGGGGGGGGGGGGTGTTAAATTTTTCTCATTTCAGATTTCATAAATAAAAAGAAAATTTCTTCAAACATTTTTTTTAGAGGATTAATATTCAACAGCATAGTGAATTGCTCAAAGGCAAAAAAAAACTTTTAAGTTCATTAGACCACATTCATTCTGTGTCAGAATTCTATGCTGTGTCAACTATTTAATTTTAGATTTAAATAAGTTTGAATAAGAAATCTTTAATTGATTTGTAAAATCTTGACATTTGTTTTGTGTAAAAAAAAACATGTAATGTCAAAAATTTGATCACAATCCAAATTCAGAGCTGTATCACGCTTGAATGTTTTGTCCATACTTGCTCCAACTGTTCAGGGGTCGACCTCTGCGGTTGTATAAAGCTGCGCCCTGCGGAGCACCTGGTTGATTATTTTCTAATACCAGTCAAAACAGACAGCCATTCATTATATTCGCTTCTAGTTCTACTATTAATTATCCTCAGAAGAAGTAAGAGCACACCTGAATCCAAGGTCACACCTGCCATATACAGGTCATTTGACAGATATGACCTAATACAATGACTACCATAGCCCTCAAAATACAAGCTTAGTTGTACATGTTCCTTTGACAGGGTTCATCTGATATTGACCTCTTTTACATGGATCATTGATAATGTTAAGTTTAAGTAATATTTCTAAAAGTTTTATCAGAAGACTCTCCACATTAAATAAATCTTAATCAGTGAAGCAGGCAAGACATCTTGATTTTTGAACTCTAGTTTAATTCAATTTATCATACAAATAGCCTAAAAAGGCCTATGATTTAGGAGATGCATGTAATACTGCTGTGGAGTCCTTATTATTTGTGGGATATACATTTTCTTGTAGTTCCTGGACGAAGATGAACCACGAATTAAAATATTCAACGAAAGAAAAGTTTTCTATGTGCTTGTATGTAGTCTTTGGCAAAATCAAAATTCCATGAACATATAATTTTTGTTGAGCATGCAACTTTTGTTGCAGAAAGCTCGACATAGGGATAGTGATCCGGCAGTGGCGGCAGGGGTGTTCACTTATTTTAGAAGGTGGAAGACCTGGATGCTTCATACTTCTATTATAGATGCCTTTTGTTATAAAGTTTCCATCTATCACATGTCCATTGTCCTTGACCTCATTTTCCTGGATCAGTTACTTGTTGAAAAAAAGTTAAGATATATATATATACGAATTTTATCTTATAATGGGTAATAGGATAATTATATTTGGTATGTGCATACCTTGCAAGGTCCTTTTTGCTTATCAAACCATTTTCACTTGACCTCAACCTCAATACATGGATCAGTGAACAAGGTTAAGTTTTGGTTGTCAAGTTCATATCTCAGATACTATAAGCAATAGGTTTGGTATATTTTTTGTATGGAAGGATTGTATTGTGTACATGTCAAACTGGCAGGTGTCATCTGACCTTGACCTAATTTTCATGGTTTAGCGTTCAAAGTTAAGTTTTTGAGTTTTGGTCTTTTTTTTTCTAATAGGTCAACTTTATTTGGTGTATAGATCAAGGATCCGGAAATTTTTTCACCTAATTTCGGTCATTTTGGGATAACAAAAAGTTGGTGCCCTTTTTCAAACAAAGATTGTGTCTATGCTCATACAGTCATACTGAGACTACTATAACATGTGTTATAGTAGTATCAGAGTCATACTAGTAGCATCAACGAACTTGTTTAAACTGTTGCATCGCATTTACTTCTGAAATTTCCCTACCTTTTTCCTTAAAATCGATCTTGAGCAATAAAAGGAAGGCAACAGTTTAAAAATGAAATGATTTTAATGACTCAAAATGATAAATTTCTCAAACATCGCTTACGTTTCTTTCGATTTTGAAGACAAAATTAAAACCGGATGTTTTACGACAATAGTAAAACTACCAATTCCGGACTCATTTCCGGGATTAGTTTTGTTTATCAAATTCACAGGAAATCGTCGGCTTTTTAACTGTTTGATATATAATAGTGTTGAATATTAATTATAATAGTTGGACTTGTTTAATTTAGCATGAAATCATTTTGAATTTACGATTTAGTGTCTAATTTGCGGAAGAGAATTTCAAGCATGCGTATTAGTAAACAAAGCACGTGTTTGTAGTGAAACAAAATTTTGTTCTAGGTAAATTAATTTAATTTTAATTTAATCAGAATTGACAATTGTCTAAGCTGAGAAAAGTAATTAAATAAATCCGACAGTTGTTATGAACTTTTAATTTCTTTAAAGTATTAGTTCTGGGCTTTTGATCAATAGAAAATTTAATTAAAAACACAGGTAAAGAGATTAGCGATCATTAGCCAATATTTCCCCGAGGCATTACTATAGTTATTAGGAGGGCCCTCAGGATTATAACACTTTACTGGAGTGGCAGTTTTATTACAGGAAAAGGATAACAAACAAAAAATAAGTTCAAAATGGCGATTTAGACAATGTAAGAAACTCGATCTCAACGAAATGACCGAAATTATTTCTGTAAAAAAATATAATTTGTCCTAAATCCCAATTACTCATTTAGGACAAAATACTTTCAGTTTAGGTCAAGACTGGCATATATGACCGTTTCCGGACCCTTGGTATAGATATATTTTATGATGTACATGTCAGTCTTGCAGGTTTTTTTTACCTTGACCTCATTTTCAAGGTTCATTGCTCAGTGTCAAGTTTTTGTGTTTATTGTCTGTTTTTCTTACACTACATGTATAAGCAATAGGTCAACTACATGTACATTTGTTGTATGGAAGGATTGGGAGCTCTCCATGTCTGCCTGGCATGCTTCATAGGACCTCGACCTCATATTATGGTTCATTGGTCAATATTTAGTTTTCTTGGTTAAGTCTGTTTCTTACTGGAAGCAATAGGTCATTTTATTTAATATATTAAATGATTGTACCGTGTACATGAATTTCTCATTTTGTTTATATGACCTTGACCTCATTTTCTTGGATTATGTTAAAGTCATATGAAACGAGTGACTGGTGAAAAATAATGTTTATCTAATTCTTGAACCAATGCATGTATATATCATAAACTTAGTCTTCTGGGCACGATTTTATCATTTTTTACGCAAATATATTGTATAATCGTCAATTTTTTTCACTATCTGTTATAATTTAACAAATATGGCAGCTAATTAAATGCTGTGTTTTGACTCCAAAGTTTACTGACTGTCACCTTATAGTAAACAATCAACAAAAAACATGGATATTGATCATGTGTTTAACACATACAATCAGATAATAGTTATTTCAGTGACAGATCCATGTGTATTGAGATCACCAGATTTTTACAAGGAGGGTCACGCTAAGGTCACTTTGCATACAGAAAATATGTTGGCGAATTGCTTCCTAGAAGCAAGCAATTAAAAAAAAGTGAACTTCTTCTAAATGTGGACAAATTAAAGAATTTTCTACAGAAAAAAGTATATGTACATAAGTTTAATATGAAAACTATCCATTTTGTTATAAAAAAAAACATATGCATCATTTTTTTTAATTTGAGGTTTCATATGACTTTTAGTTTATCTGATAGTTGTAGTAAAGCTTTATATTTAGGACTATCAACATACTATCAATGGTTAGTAAAGAAGGAGAGACATCAAGAGTGTGCACTCTTGTTCCCCTATCCATGAAAATTGGTACCTTTAAAAATAATTTAAACAGCAATTAAAGTTACTGCATATCACATTTTTTCTTTGCATTTTGTCAAGCCTGCAACTTTTTTTTCGTTTTTCATTTATTAGATTCAAAAACCATCCTAGATTTTTACTTAATTTAAACAAAAGTTTTTTACAATCAAAAAAATATCTAGAGCAAAATTTTTCATAATTTTTTCCCATTTGCGAAAAACAGCAAAAACGAATGGTGAGACACTGGGTTCTGCAGAACCCTTACAATTTTTTATTAATTAATTTCTTGTTTTTAGTACAAGTAGCATCAACAGCAATGCCAGAACCTCCACCACCTGAACCTGAACCTTCCAAAGATGACAAACCAAAACTAGGAAAATATGTCCCTCCTGGTGCAAGATCAGGAGGCCAGTCAGCAACAGGAACACCATCAAGACCAACACCCAGAAGGAAAAAAACTGCTCCAAATTTACATAGTGAAGACGATTTCCCCACATTAGGAGGGGGCAATGCTCCAGAGATTAACAGTTGGGGAAGCTCAGGGTATGTAGATATTAAAAGTATACATGTATCTTATATAAACTTCTGTTAAATGAGTAAATAATGCATGTGATATTCTGAAATAATGTTATCTGAAAGCAAATTTTTTGCAACCATATAATCATAATGGTTTGACTTTGATATCGTCATTGTCTGAAGACATTTGGTTTCCAGACATTAACTTTGAGTACAAGTGTATGGATCTCTTTGAAATTGTATCACAAGCGTGACAAGGTTCCGTATCTCAAAAGGAAGGTTGGATTGAATTTTAGGGTTATTAAAAAAAGGTGAACATTCGATTGGTTAACTTCCAGTGATGGTCTTTTTCTGATATGCAATGAAATGTTATGTGAAATTTCGTCAATAGTACTGGACAGGATAAAACTTTACTCATGCCAAGTATTTTTTTATTTGAAACATAGAGAAATTCTGCACAATTTTCTGAAAAGTGCAAACTTAACAAAGACTAATAGGGGAAAATCAATGATGGTATTACACCTACCACCAAACACAGATCAAGTTTGTATTTTGTGGTGTCACTTTCAATTTCTGTATTGTTACTTTAGCTAACCTTAACCAAATGGTATAAAACTTATACATAATGCTTGTTTCCATGAATAAGGGGAGACAATTGTGTGTTGGTGCTAAAAATTGAAAGTTAAAAGTATATAAATAATGTAGACAAAACCACTTCTAAGAATTCAATTATGTATGGCCCCTCAAAATATGAAGTAAACTAAAAATCCTTTTTATGACAAGTCTGTTTCAACTTATTACTATGTATTATTATTTTTTAGTGGATCTAGAGGAGATTTTGAAAAAGTACAGTCTGGAGGTAGAAATATAGACGATTCTAATAAAGTTAACCAACAGTTATCACTTGGTAACAGATATTCTTCCCTTCAGGATTGATATATGCTCCTTTTAGGATTATTTCGTTACTGGAAGATCAGCTGTGATGTAGATCTACACTGGTGTCACTGTTGATATTTCTTTTTAGTCATTTTCTAGTTAAAATGATAAAGACTTGTGAAACGTCTATAAAGTTTAACTTGTTACAATTTTCATAATTTATTGATACATATGTTACCATTTCTGATATATTTAATTCATTTATTGATCTGGTTTGTTTAAGTTAAATAATAAAGTGCTATAGTTCTTTTACTTAGAAATATTTTTTCTACATGTTGTGTAGGTTCATTTCATTTAAACATAAAATTGAAAACAGTTTCATAAAGAAGCATTCACAGAAGGTAAAAAAGAATGCTTAATTTACTTCATATTTTTGACAAGTCATATCCATGTTACTATAGAACCACTTTTACTTTCACCATTTTTGCAATAAACTTGTTTATAATTTCCATGCACTAATCTCCATGAGTAAGTACTCACGAGCCAATGGGATTATAATTTGTTGCTTTATTTCAAAAGAAAGGGGGCATTGTTTTGTATGTGAAAGTTGTTATTAGATTTTCCTGTCAATCTCTCTATTGACAGTAATGAAGATGTTTTAGATAGCTTGTCACTGTAGAATAACCAAAAAAAAAAATGTTGACATTAAATTTTATGCTTGAGTGTGGTGTTCTTGTGAATGTGATAAATGAAATATGATAAACAAAATGCATTGGTAATTTGGACAAGTTCAGTAATTGTTTAGTTTTAGCTATTGTTTGTTGTGATCATCATAGAAAAACATGAAATTTTCTTCATAATTTAAGAAAATGACTTATATATTTCAAATTTTCAATGCAGCTTTCTACTCATTCTTTGTTTATTTTTTCAATTTTTATAGAAATATGAATTCCATTTAAATTAAAAAACTTTATGCAATGTGATATTTATCTAAGGCTTACTCCGTATTCTTTGTTATATGTTTTTTTTTTGTTATCTGATTGTATCAATACAGCTTTCTTAACATATAAAACGGTTCTAGTCTTTGTTCAACATTACAAAGTCATCAATTATCAGTGTTAATGCTTTTACTTCATATATGTATTTATCTTACCTCTCATATTGGTGACATTTTGTAGATGAAATGGTTTTTTGTTTAGACTGTAGGTACCTATTATAAAATGTTAGTTGCTTAGTTAGGATGTACATTTGATAGTTGAAAGCCAAAATAAACATCAATATTTTTCAATAAACAAAGAGGGCATAGCTTTGTGTGTGAACAGAAATCAATATATATAATATTTATCTGGGTTATATTATTTGACAAGCCATGTTTAACCAGACTTGTTTTTGATAAACAATACAATAGTTTCCATAAGTAGTGCAGTAGCTATATAGACTACTGTTCATTCATTGATTTTCGTAGGAACCAATTTTTGTGGGTTAAGGAAAACTTGCAATTTCATGGACGCTTGAGTGTGTGGTTTTACTCATGTCTGCATACATGCCTAGAAAGGATTTTGTTCAATGTTTAAATTTGTGGTCCACCACTACCCATAGAACTCACGAAAAATGGTATTCCACAAATAATAATGAGTCCACAGTATGATATGTTAACATAAATTGGTGAAATAGTGATACAGGTTATACTTTTCTTGAATTATGGCATCATGCATTTACAAATATCCTTATATATTGTCGTCATCTTCATTTAAGTAAACTAATATTTGTATGGTTGTTTTTATCTTGAGACTTTTTTAACCAATTATTGTCTCTAAATTTATGCCTGGGTATGTAGATTAACTCTTCAGGGGTACACTCCCTGTTAAATAAAGATTAACCATCTTCCATCTTTCAAATTGTCATACTGTCTTTTAAGTCATATGATTTTGACCTCATTTTCATGATGCTGTGGTCAAGTCATCAATATTTGGTGTAACCATGTGCTGAGGAATATATTGGAGTATTCATTTGACTTGATTTTATATCTTTTACCTCCAGTTGTCAGGGTCAAGACAATGGTCTGTCCTTCAATAGCTCTGCATTATAGGTCAAAAATAGTTGGTTAAGACCTAATTTTATGTCCTCCATCCCAGTTGACCTACTTATTTGATGTACAAAAATGTATTGGTTGATTTTACTTATTCTATACAATCAATCAAATATTAATTCATTATAGGTCAAATATTTTTGATAGTAAGGGGGTTCAAACCAGTATATGTCTTGCATGTCATATGGCTGTTTTACTACAGAATAAATGTTCACCAATATTGTTGTAATGAATAGATGTCCATATGATATTTAACATGAGATAACAATAAGATTTCAAAGTGTATGCCAAATGTGTCAGGAATCCAGGACACTGATGACCAGAAGTGTGGGAAGTCAAGTTTATCAGTAATGATACATGATAAATAAGTCAGTAAAATTTTGTACACGAAAAAAATATTTATCTGTTTTGTTAGTGTTATATTTGGCCTTGTTCTCTTTTTCATCCAATTGTCCAATCTTATTAAAATAAGTTCTCATCACTTGCTCCTCGATCGAGGAGCAAGTGATGAGAACTTATTTTAATAAGATTGCCAATTGTCAGGTATAATTTTGAGGATAATGCCCTTTTCTGGGTAATTATACATCATAGGTTGACAAATTGTAGTATGTGTTTTTGCGTCAGAAATCTATCCAAATCACATGGCCATGATCTTGTTTACATAATCTAAATGTAAGTTGTGTTTATTTTTATCACAATCTAACAAATTATACTTTATTGACCAACATTTGTGAAAATTCTTTGGAAGAAATATTTGTGTATTTGACAGGTATCATGTGATCATGACCTCATTTCAGATCTTATTGACCATAAAAGTACTGGGTTGAGTTCAATATCCTAGCAGCTACATAGCCTCTACGTAGCTGCTATCAATTTCTATGAAACTAGTCTACAGCTTCACGTTCAATAGTCAAAATCTATGTAATACTAAGTAGCCGCTACGATATTGAACCCAGCCCTGTTAGATTAGTAAATATTGCATACATTATTAAAATGATTGTTGATATAAAGTCAAATATTTGATTTCTTATAATTCTGCACACAAATAATGCAAAAGAAATTTATAATGGGAAATAATGTATTTGTTATATTGACATTGTTACATGTTTTGCAAAAATTTGATTCACAGTAACCCAAATATGTTATTAGGCAAGACATTTTAAAGTGTCAACTCTTATTTTGATTTTTAATTTGTTTTGTGTATATCTATAAATGTGTATTGCATGAAAGCTAGAAAATTTGTTAAATGTAAACATTGGGATTTGTTGATTGTAAGATTATTAAATGAGTGTAAGAAAAAATGTATGTTTATATAAACTGAGGTTGTTGCTTTATGTTTTATTTTCATAAATTGCTTTGAATAGGATGTAGGTTAAAATCAGACAAAATAGTTGTATGACTGAAAAGTATCTCATCAATTAAACTTATGACTATTATACTTATGACTATTACAGGAAATAAAATATTGTATGCAAACTTGTCTGTAATAAAATACTTGTGAGCAGTAGAGGAAATTAGAAGAAAGGATAAACAATTTGTTAAATGTGGCATCAAAAAGTGCTATTTAAAGTTTTTTGAAAATGTTCTTTATGATTATGATGGAAATTTTTATGACACAGGATTAAAAAGATATACAGTATATGAATTGCTTTCATTATGACATAGAATTATTTACAAGAATAGAAGTTACCAAACTTTTAGATTTGATTTTTGTCTCCCACATATCACACACATTGCGTTGGACATGGAAAAATCAGGCATCTGTCTGTCCATCTTGTAGCGCTCTCGCGTGTACAATTCTTGCCAGATTTTCATGAGGTTTATATCAACAATGTCTTGGCCGAGTTCAAAAATTGGTGTCCATCAATTATTTTTAAAAGAGATTTGCCCCTTGGAAAATAAATTTTATTGAAAATTGCATCTTTAGCACTGTCATTTGTACAATTCTTGCTAGATTTTTTTGAAAAACCTATATCTTAGTTTTATATGAGCAATGGCTTAAATGAGTTTGAGAATCAGTGGTGATCAATTACGTTTTATGAGATATGCCACTTTAAAACATTTATTTTATGGAAAATAGATATAGGAAGATGTGGTATGAGTGCCAATGAGACAACTCTCAATCCAAGTAACAATCCACAGAAGTAAACCACTACAGGTCAAGGTGCTGTATTGTTATTGCCCTTATGTGCTGAATTCTGTCCAGATATTTATGAAACTTAAATCATAGGTTTATATTAGCAATGGCTTGGTTGAGTTATTGCCTTCCCTTTGAATAGATAAAATATAGATATAATATGAGTAATGCTGGGGACATTGGAACTCTATTCTTTTATACCATTCTTGAGTAATGTTCCTTCCTAACATTATTTTCAAGCTGGGCATCATCTGTGTCCCGTGGACACATTCCTCTTTATGTTGATAACATCTTGAATATTGATTAAAGGTTTATAGACAATACAAAAATTAAAATACATGTACTTCAAGTACCTCTCCAAACAATATTGACACTTTTGAATCTGTTGAACCCAAAGGCCAAGTCAGCTTTTCACTTGACTTGGTGGTGGTCATTGTTGTATGTCAACTTTAACAAAAATCTTCTCTGAAACAATTGGACCAAAGGAGTAGGTCCGGTAAGAGCCGGTTTTGGCCTCAAATTTCAGGTTCATCTAACAAAAGTTTTTGGACACTTTTTAAACACTTAAGTGTCTATTTCAATTGATTTGATTAGTTTATGTGAAAGATTCTAACTGATTTATTCATTACAAACGCTCTAATTCAAGCTCAAATATGAAAAATCTATCATATATGCCAAAAAACATCACTTTTCAGATGGTTTTTGTTAAAAATGAAAGTGGCCGCATCCGTGTTCATCCTCAACCTTTATATATGTTATGTATTATCATCAAATACAACTTAGATTTCAATATTATGAATGAACACTTATGCGGCCCTTTCATTTTAGACGGAAACAGTCTAAAAATTAACCAAAATGCTAAAATTTTGAAGATTTCAGTAATTTAGCATGACTTAATGATGCTAGCACGCGAAATTTGTGCATTGTATTGTCAAAACCAGCTCATATTTATGTAGCAGAAGCATTTTCTAAAATATAGTTTCAAGATTACTTTTTCACAATTTTCTAAAACTGTTTTATTTTGGGGCCAAAAAGGGGTCTTACTGAACCTACTTCTTTAACCAAAACTGGCAAACAATCATATCTAGTTTAAACAATGTGTCTGGTGACCCCACCTGCCATCCAACATGGCAGACATGGCTAAAAAAAAAAAAAGACCATGGTGGTAAATGCCAGTTGTCCATTATCTTGAAAACCGCTATAAATATTTGAAAACAAGAGAATGTGCTGAAATGTCTCTTATTTTACTTATCATTGATTTCATGTAGAAAGTCTATAATATGTTTGGTTTTATTACAATTATCACAATGTTCTATGAAAATGAGGTCATATTATGATGAATAATGCTAGACAGACGTATGCACCTTACAATAATTCCATGCTCAAATTGTAGTGGTCCTATTGTTAATAGTACTTAAGAAACAGATTAAACAACAAAAAATAAACATTGTACATTGAACCCTGAAAATGAGGTTGATGCTCAGATGACACCTGTACACCTTACAATTATTACGTACACCAAATATAGTAAACCTATTGCTTATACTAGTAGTATCTGAGATATGGGCATGACCACATAAAACCTTGTTCACTGATCCATGATATGAGGTCAAGTGAAACTGTCTGACGGAATGATGACCTTTCATGCTAGCCATATGCCAAGTATAGTATACCACATCTTTATTTTATACGAATGCAAAAATTGATTTTATATTGGTATCATTTCGTTGTAGTCGTCTGAAGACAGTTGGTTTCCAGACAACTTTAGTCAAAGTAATTATAAATCTATGAAATTTTAACACAAGGTTTGTAACCAACTAGAGGCTCTAAAGAGCCTGTGTTGCTCACCTTGGTCTTGTGCATTTTAAACAATGGACACGGATAAATTCATGACATAATTGTGTTTTGGTGATAGTGAAGTGTTTGTAGATCTTACTTTACTGAACATTCTTGTTGCTACAATTATCTCTATCTATAATGAACTTGGCCCAGTAATTACAGTGGTAAATATTTTCTAAAAATTTACAAAAATTTATGAAAAATGTTAAAAATTAACTATAAAGGGCAATAACTCCTTAAGGGGTCAATTGACTATTTTGGTCATGTAAAACTTATTTGTAGATCTTATTTTGCTGAACGTTATTGCTGTATACAGTTTATCTCTATTTATAATAATATTCAAGATAATAACAAAAAACGGCAAAATTTCCTTAAAATTACCAATTCAGGACAGTAACCTTACAACGGGTTGTCCGATCCATGTGAAAACATCAGGGCAGATAGATCTTGACCTGATAAACAATTAAACCAAGGTTGGGCGGTATTTACCACCCCTGGTATTTACCGGTGGTATTTACCGCCCCGGACAATACTCTTCAAGTGGTCAATACTGGCAAATACTGGTCAATTGAAATTTTCATGGTGGTTTTTACTATTTACTTAAGGAAAAACTTTATTAAAAGTAAAATATATTTAATTTTTAATCTTTAGCAAGCATAAATGAATGAATTTGATACGTTTTATTCATCTTTAACACTTATACCTCCAAATTTAATCCTTATATTATAAATTATGATATTATAAACTATAGATTTATAAAGAATTGACATATTAATTATTTCAACAGTTGTAAATCCAGATATTATTCTAATTGAAAATACATATTTTTTTTAAAGATAAATAATACAGGTAATGCCGTTACAGGTGTCCTAGTGGCTATCACCTGGCATGTGCTAGGTGTGTTAATTGATTACTAAAACAACAGCCCCCAATAAATGATGACAAAAACATAGGGTGAAAGTAATAAAAGGGATATTTCAATAATTTGTAGATGCTCTTAAACAATAAAATGTTTCCTGTTTATTCAACTGTGAATAAAAAATCATCTTTTCCTACAGTAAATGGAAGGTACAAAGGACCTTAAACTTACTCTTAGCATGCTTATGGCTTCTGAGCCATCTTGACTTTAAACTCCAATCTGGCAAACTGAAACCTACAGACCATATTTGGAACTTTTATACAATATTTGAATACAATAACAAAACCAGTGCATAATGCTATAGTCAGTGCAAAAGTCACCTGAAGAGTTCCCTTAGCAGGGACTAAACAGTATTTAGCTTTTGTACTAAAAAGTAATTGTATATGTAAATCACTGTTTATAAAGAATTTACAATAAAAATAGGAATGAGAACATTTAGATTGACTTTAACACTTTCATTATTTCATTGCTAACAGTAATTGACCAGGTAGAGAGTGGTTTTAATAGTATTGTCCACCTAAAATTTCAATCGACCAGTATTTGCCAGTATTTCCCGGTATTTACCGGTATTTACCGCTGGCATGGTCAATACTAGTATTGACCACTTTTTTGTCAACCTTGAATTAAACCCTGTCAGATTTTCTCTTAATGCTTTGGTTTTTGAGTTATAAGCCAAAAACTGCATTTTACCCCTATGTTCTATTATTAGCCGTGGCAGCCATTTTGGTTGATTGGCCAGGTCACGCCACACATTTTTTAAACAAGTTACCCCAATGATGATTGTGGCCAAGTTTAGTTTAATTTGGCCCAGTAGTTTCAGAGAAGAAGATTTTTGTAAAAGATTACTAAGATTTACGAAAAAATGGTTAAAAATTGACTATAAAGGGCAATAACTCCTTCAGGGGTCAACTGAACATTTTGGTCAAGCTGACTTATTTGTAAATCTTACTTTGCTGAACATTATTGCTGTTTACAGTTTATCTCTATCTATAATAATATTTAAGATAATAGCCAAAAACAGCAAAAATTCCCTAAAATTACCAGTTCAGGGGCAGCAACCCAATAACGGGTTGTCGGATTCATTTAAAAATTTGAGGGCAGATAGATCTTGACCTGTTAAACAATTTTACCGTGTCAGATTTGCTCTAAATGCTTTGGTTTTTGAGTTATAAGCCAAAACATAAAACTGCATTTTACCCCTATGTTCTATTTTTAGCCATGACGGCCATCTTGGTTGGTTGGCCGGGTCATGCCACACATTTTTTAAACTAGATACCTTAATGATGATTGTGGCCAAGTTTGGTTTAATTTGGCCCAGTAGTTTCAGAGGAGAAGATTTTTGTAAAAGTTAACGACGACGGACGACGGACGCCAAGTGATGGGAAAAGCTCACTTGACCCTTCGGGCCAGGTAAGCTAAAAAGGAAGGTTGGGATTGATTTTGGGGGTTATGGTCCTAACAGTATAGGAATAAGGGGCCAAAAAATTGCCCAAAAAGACATTTTCTAGTTTCCAGACAAAACTTGTGTTGGTAAGGTTTGGCTTTGGGGGTTGTGACTCCAACCATTTGAGGAATTAAGGAGAAAACAAGGGTTTCTTGGTTAATGGACAATTAAGACCAATTTTAAAGCAGTGTAAGTGAGGTATCCAAATATATTGAGGTAATCCGAACATATGTTTGGATTACCCTTCTTATACTGCTTTAAAATCATGTATGTCTTGGCTTGAGGTGATTAGCTGTCAATTTACTTTAAGAAGTTATGCTGATTAAGGAATACTAATTTTCTATTTCAAGACCTTTATGATGTATTTAAATGGGAAGTTATAGTTGCATCACCAATGGAAATTTGAATTGAGATTATGACCATATCTTGAGAGAAAAAAAATGTTTTTGGAAAAACGGGTGGGGGGGGGGGGGGTACATATTTTCCGGGTTTGGGTCAATATGAAAAAGGGGAGGGGGCAATTCGCAAAAGCATAGTGTATTGCACAAAAGCAAAAAAATTAGTATGAATTCAAATCATATAACCTATTCTAAGTTCTTTGACTACAGTTATTCACTGTCAGAAACCCATTTTGTGTCAAATATTTTATTATATTTCAAATTCAGACCTATATCAAGCGTGAATTTTATGTCCATTTTTGCCCAAACAGTTCAGGGTTGAGCCTCTGCGCTCATCTTCAGCTGTGCTGGGCGAAATAATTTATCTATATTATGATATATTGATGATACTCTTTTTAAATAATAAAACAATAATTTTTAAATAAACCGAAATTTACCCTGAGCAACTTGAACTACATCAAATATCAACAGCAATAATTGTCCTCGACTATAATTAGGTATTTCAGTTTTACATCAGTCAGAAACTGCATAAAAATTTACGACAAAAGGGTTGATTCTTCATTCTCTGTGGTTAATTTTCCTTTTTCGGACGGTGATGTTCATCTGGCACCATCTTACGATGTTTATATATCCCATCTCATTCCTTATGCCAGTGTTTGAAGCGAGGTTCTGAATTTCAATGGGCTTGATTTATTTATTACTTGTGAATTATTACGTCAGGGATTTCATTACCACAAATTACTTCAAATCACTATAGATACAAAGATTTGGTTTGCAATTTTGGAAGTCAAAACTGCAAAACATGTGGATTTGAAAAAAGGAGCCAGTGTCTTTTTAGCTCACTTGAGCTTTTCTCATCACTTGGCGTTCGTCGTCGTCCTTTTACGTTTACAAAAACCTTCTACCAAGCCAAATTCAACCGAACTTGGCCACGACCATCATTGGTGTATCTAGATTAAAAAAACCTGTCTGGCTTATATCTCTTACACAAAAGTATTTAGAGCAAATCTGACATGGGCAAACATCTTCATCAGGTTGAGATCTATCTGCTCTGATATTTTCAGACGAATCAGACAACCCGCCATCTATTACCTATCAACTGACCTGTATCCTGCAGGTCACCCCCGTTAATTTCACCCCATACCCGGAATTTTGTAATACCCACCAGGTCGTTAAAAAACCCGTGAAACCAGTAAATGACCTGGTTTTACCTATATTCTTGAGCTATTAGACTGAGTTCATAAGTGAATTTCCTTTGACATACCGGCAAATTAAACAGGCAGTTTAAATAGCTGTGTGAACTGTCAAATTAAGCGACCCATTAAGTGCATAGCTTCATTTGACAGCTCTGGTGTCAAACACACTGTTGATTGACACTAATTACCTTATATTAAGGTCACAAAAAATGCACCTTATGATACATACAGGTTATATAAATAGGTAGTGAGGTCCGGTAGCTTAAACTAAATAAATTACTATGAATGAAAGAAGGGAGAATAGGCATGACTTGTATTGAAATGATACAATATTTGCTGTTATGCAAGAAAAACAAAGTTAAACTATAAATTATTTTCAGTTAGTACATCACCATATGAACATATTTTGGAAGCTATCTGATTTAAATTTAAAAACATGATCCCCAAATGCTTGAATTCAGCAAAAAAGGGTGTGTACGCTTAATGACCATTTTCATAGGTTGACAGGTATGTAGACCACAGATGTTACACTATTTCGAAATTGACTTCCCTTTGTACCATGTATGATTTAATGGAACAGCTTCTACCGTATGTTGTTTTTATACATTTACTTAATATGAACCACTCAATATGTACAACAAATGTTTGTTACTGATTACGAAATGAGGTGAATATTGATTTGGAAAATTTTAACTTTTGTCTTTCATTAATTACGGTTCTTATTATTAAGTGTAATAATGTGAATGCTTTTCGAACTTTTATATGTTGTTACTTATGGCAAATGGATTTGAAATTCTATATTGACAATTTTAACTGTTTCATTCAGGTCAGCAATGGCCCATCATTTCTATACAAATAGCTGATCTTGCTAATTCTATCTTATTTTTGAGAAATAGTTTTACTCATTCAAATGTGACGTTATTTTTTGTGTTATGTGTTAGAATTTCAAATGTGACGTAATTTTTTGTGCCTTTTTACCATTTCATATGTGACGTCACTCTTTTTCACTTTTTGCGTTGAGGACTTGACTAACTCGGGTGTGTCTTTTTTTGTGATGGTTCATGTAATGTATCCGGTTTTTTTCTTTCTGTAATTAGATAATGCTTCAGTTTTATCATGTTTATCTTTTATATAGTCATTTTATAAAATTTACTGTTTGCAAAAGTATAAATTGTTCTAAATAATAAGGATGTTCTTATCCCAAGCAGAAAACCCTAGCCGTATTTTGCACAACTTTTTTGAACCTTTGATCCTCAGTGCTGTACAACTTTGTACTTGATTTGACTGTCGAACTTTTGCATCAGGGCGTCACTAGTAAGTCTTATGTGGACGAAACGCACTTCTAGCGTATTAAATTTTAAACCTGGTGCCTTTTGTAAGCTATTATCAGTGTGTTTCTTTGTCTAATATGTTCTCCTATTTATGTGTATTGTAATCCTGTAATGTCATGTTGTCGTTTTAATCTTATATTTAACATTGCCATTAAAGCGGGAGGTTTGGCATGCCACAAAACCAGGTTCCACCCACCATTTTTTTCTTGTCCTGTACCAAGTCAGGAGTGTGGCCATTGTTATATTATAGTTCGTTTCTGTGTTTGTTACATTTTAACGTTGTGTTTCTGTTGTGTCGTTTGTTTTCTCTTATATATAAACTCATCATAGATACCAGGACTAAATTTTGTATATACGCCAGACGCGCGTTTCGTCTACAAAAGACTCATCAGTGACGCTCGAATCCAAAAAAGTAAAAAAAAAGCCAAATAAAGTACAAAGTTGAAGAGCATTGAGATCCAAAATTCCTAAAAGTGTTGCCAAATACAGCGAAGGTAATCTATGCCTGAGGTAGAAAAGTCTTATTATTTCAAAAGATTCAAAATTTTGTAAACAGTTAATTTATAAATTTAACAATATCAATGATAATTTATGTCAGCACAAAAAGTGCTGACTACTGGGCTTGTGATACCTATATTTTGAGTGTGAATTCACATTACTATAAGACGTGTCACGGTACTTTTCTATCCCTAATTCATGTATTTAGTTTTGATGTTATATTTGTTATTCTCATCGGATTTTGTCAAATGCTTAGGTCGTTTCTATGTGTGTTACATTTTAATGTTGTGTCGTTGTTCTCCTCTTATATTTAATGCGTTTCACTCAGTTTTATTTTGTTACCCCGATTTTGTTTTTTTCCCATCGATTTACGAGTTTTGAACAGCGGTATACTACTGTTGCCTTTATTTATATATTATAAATGTAACGAAAACTCATTTTGACAGCCTCTTGTTTGTGCCTTCATGTCCTTGTGTAGGTTTGTCAGGAGCATACACATTGTTTAGTTTTGTACTTAACATTAAATACTTCACTTTGAAGTTGGAAGTCTATGTTTCAGAGTAATACAGACTGTTTAAATTCCGTAAGAGTGTATCATAGAAATATGCTTTGAAGAACCTGATTATAACAACACAAAACACATGTTACATACAGATGTCTACCCTCTTATCATCAACACAATTTAAACCTTCAATAATTTGTCAGATAATATGGGAAGTGAAAACTCTCAGTTAGAAAAGTTTAAGACAACTCATTGATAAACACATTTTTACATACACTTGACCTCTAATATATTGTACAACTATTGTTTCATTATCAAATATAGATTTAGTAAGGAAAGTCTAATTTGTATCTCGGTATAGATTATGATACCATTGTTATTTCTTTTTTTAATATGATTTATAGTTCAATTCCTTATTTGATTCTAAGAATCCGTAAGAATCTCACTTGTCATAAATTGAAATTTTCATATTTTGTTATAAAAATTTCCGTACTCGTGCAATGGTTTGTTGTAAATATCACATGTTTTGAAACCCAAAGTTATAGATGTAGTGTTGAAAGTCTTAAAGATAATGTCAACTACCAAATGAACTTCTAGGCAATCTTCTCTCTAGAGGACTTTTAGGAATAGTCTTGGTTCCACAACTGCTTCTCATTATTGATGAGTCCATTTTTGTTCATGAGTTTTGCATAAATAGCGTCATTGATTTTTTCCCAGAAAATTGCATTGCCGATTTCGTTGTTTTAATATTGAATATATGATTGTTTCTGAATATGTTCACACAATACTAGCGGTAAATCTTTTGATGACAGTTTCTCATAGAAGACCAGAAAAAGAATGTTTTTTCCATTCCTTGAATGAGTACTTTCCATTCTTGCCATGTTTAACTCAAACATGCAAATGTCAGACTCAAGAAAAGATCTGGTAATGATGCAGATTGTTTTCCGACTGGTTCGGATGGCTGTGACCATGTTGTTAGTTATGTCATGACCTGGAATGAAATCCCTTTCATGAATACACAGCTTCAAATTTCTGTCTTGTTCCAGATTTTTGATGCAGTGTTCTATAATGAACATTCGATCTTCATCAGAAAACGATGTGAATGCATCGTTATGATATTCACAAGAGTCTTCAACCTCATTCGCTTTAGAAATACTTTTCATCCTAGCTGTATAGTAGATGTAGCGAAATTTCCATCGTTGTTTATCGATAATAACTGTTGAGAAAAGTACCATAGCTGCTATCACTCCAAAAACAGCCAATGACACGACAAGAGTCAAAGTAGTAGTATTCATTGTGTTTGATTTGAGTTTGAAACAGTCTTGTTCGAGATAAAGTATTGCTTTATCAAAATAATTGGCCTTTGATATAGGGACATTTCCAGAAATGCATTGATATTTAGAAAATCGGATAAAGTTATGACGAATTTGTCTCATCCACTTTAAAAATGAAAATGTGTTGCATGTGCATTGAAATTGGTTGTTACTAAGATCAATTTTTGTATCATTGTTTTTTTGAAGCAGTCTATCAATTTCTTGCATTGATTTTTTTGTTAAAAATTTTATTTCATTGTTTGCTAGGTTTAAAATTTGTAGTTTTTCCAAGTGTGAAAAATCAAAACTGATGTTTGAAATTTTATTGAAACTTAAGTCAATGTGTTTCAGGTAGGGTTGGCCTTTGAATATGTCTGTGTTAAGCTGGTTTATTAGATTATGTGACAGAGATATTTCTTCAAGCTTACTTGATTGTGTTATCATGTAATTATTATTTACTAAGTATTTTCCGAGTCTGTTATGTTTCAAATCTAGTGTTACAACATCAGGTAGATTTAAAGCTATCCCTGTGAAATCATTCCTGGTCAAATTGAGGAGTTGAAGACTTCTTGTTGCATTAAAGACTGATTGTGTAGGAGTACAATGATCTTGTTCTAAACCAAAGATATTTGTAAAATGTAGTTGACGAATAGATGTGTCCAAACATTTATATAATAAGTTCCGTACACAGTAGGGCAAAATTACACCTATCAAATAATCAGGCAACAAATTTTGTATTAGAAGAATTTCAGTTGATGAATTTGATACTTTTGAAATCAATTCTAAAATAGACTTATGTAGCATCAATAAATAATGCACTTCTCTATTTAAACCATTCGTAAATATTTCAGGAATTCTTACATTACCATAATCAATTTGTAACATTTTTAACTTGTCAAGTGTTGACAATGTAAAAGTATCAAAGAAAACTGGTGTTAACAGAAGGAAGTGTAATTGTATTAAGTTAGGTGTATATTGAAAGAAGGCATTGTTTAGTTGTATGTGTCCCAAACCTGTACTCTTTATCATTAAATGTAGTGAATAAAGATGAGGAAGTTTACAATATTCTTTTCCAAAAACTTTGGTAGATTTTTTTTCTGGTTCGAGTATATCAATCTTCAAAGTTTCAAGTTTTGTTAAATGTGCTATTGTTTTATCTGGAAAAATAGATGAAGATGTAGCTCCATTGTTTTCAATTGAAAGTAGTTTCAGTGATTTGAGGGCTGAAAACTCCTGATTGGAAATGTTCTGGTATCATATTTCAGTTTGTTATCATTGAGTCTTAGTTTCTGCAGCTACTTAAGTCTTTTAAAGGCTTTTTCAGATATATAAGATAGCCTGTTGAAGGATAAATCCAGTACTGTAAGATTCCTCATATTTTTGAACCAATTATTTTCTATGCTAAAGAATTTGTTGTGTTGCAAATTGAGATAAACCATGTTATCAGTGTTTACTGATATAAATTTTGGCATATATTGTAATCCCATGTATGAACAATCGACAAGTAGCTCTCTTTTTTCGAAACTGTGTGTACATGAGAATGTCGCCCTGTTAACATGTAATACGTAAGTGGTAAATACAAAAAGCATCAGTAAATTGTTGCAATATAGAGGGTTTTCCATGATGGTCTGCCAAACTCTTATCTGTAAAAGATAAAATAATTATTTTTACATGATGGTTCAGAGTGCATCGATTATGAAATATACAAGCAAATGTAATCATGAATATGATACATATCTAGCTCATTCACCCACCATTGTAAATTTGTTCACATTTCTGTTCTAAAGAAACTACTTAAATAACTTAAATCATCTTCACATGCTTGATGCTATATTAAAGGTTGTACTTTGTAAATACAGCTGTTTCACAAAAGAGGGACGAAAGATACCAGAGGGACAGTCAAATTCATAGATTGAAAAATAATCTGACAACGCCATGGCTAAAAATAAAAAGACAAACAGACAAATAATAATACGGAAGACACAACATAGAAAACTAAAGACTAAAGCAACATGAACCCCACCAAAAACTTGGATGATCTCAGGTGCTCCGGAAGGGTAAGCAGGTCCTGCTCCACATTTGCACCCATCGTGTTGTTTATGTTATTACAAATCCGGTAAATAGTCTAATTCGGTAGGTTACATTCGTGAAAAGGGAAGGGTATTGTAAGTACGACATAAGGACCATGTACCCTACAACTAGAATCAACAGCTATGAAATTGTTAACACATTTACTGCCACGATCATCGATTTTGTTGCTGAACATACATATTAGTAGCATTGATGCTGTACAAAACCATCTTCCTGAAATTGTCAACGTTTACTGTAGTTTTATGATGAAAACGTAATTGACGGAAAGACGAAAATCATATCTTGTTAAGAACATAGTATTGCGTAAAAATGGTTAATTCAGACGTAATTAATTGTCTTTGCTTGCCCTCCATTTAGATACAAATCACAAAATTTGTTCTGGTGTGAAGTTTGTATCGCCGGTACAAATTTCATAGGAAATATATTCCACCGGAATTAATACGACAGAAAATATGTTCAGCACTGTAAAAATTTTCCGGAACTATTTTAGTGACCAAATGTGAAATAAGTTCTAGAACAAAAAACACAGCCACAGGAATATTTTTCCAATATTAAAAGTTTGGAAAAAGGTAACTTAGTTCCTGTGATATTACTTTTGAACGAGCATATATTTCATAGAAATCAATGAATAAGTTCTACTCCAACCTATTTCACAGACAATAGGGACCTTTGCAATATTTTGCACAGCAAACCATTTTCTTGTGTCACTTAAATTATGATGAAAGCTGGATGCTGTACTGTGGTGTACATTTGCAATTGACGGAATGACTGTAACTATAGGTTGAAGATAAGAAATAAAAGTGATGGTAATGTATCATAATTTGTATTTATGATTAATGCCATGCTGTTTTCTGTTAACTGTCAATGGTGTTCTAGTCATACAAATACTTAGGTCATGACACAGTTTCAATAGGGTGTTTCTTTTGTTTCTACGTGTCTTTTAAAACAATTTTTCAATCACTTTGTTCTTTTCAAATTAGTACAAACGATCATCTTTAACTATATCTTTTTTTGTGAATATTTTTTTTGTTCTACTCTTTTTTGGCTCATAAGTGTCATTTTTAGTATTTTTTATGGTAGTTTTAAAAATATTTGCTATACTCCTCAGGGTCAAACTTGGATGTTTAAACTTTTTGTTTATTACCTTATCAACATAAAAAATGTTTTTACAATGTACTAGAATCGTAACTTTAAACTGACTGATGACATGTGCTCGGTATTTAAGACAACTTGTTTAACCAGTGGAACATATTTCACAGACAATGAACTTATTTCACCAGATTAAAAACGAATCTCACAAACCCAGAACTTATTTCACCATGTAAGGAACAAGTCTCACAGAACTGGAACTTATTTCACTAGATAAGAAACAAATTTCACTAACCCAAAACTTATTTCAGCAGGTAAAGTGTGGAACTTATTTTTATAGAGATGGAACATATTATATAGATATTATCTGTGAAAAAAATTCTTCCAGAACATATTTCTTGTGAGAGTAGTCCCAAATGGAACCTTTTTTCACAAGAACAAAATTAAGCTCACATATAATCCTCCGAAGAAGGAGCACACCCGAATAAAGAAAGATAAATCTCTTCTTTTCCCCCTGAAATTAAGAATTGAAATGTACCTACTCAAGATAAAAGAATATGACATCAATGATCAGTAGAGCAGCAAGACATTTCAACGTGCTCACTCCTGTTTGTGTGAGGGATTGACCAATTATTCCTGTGGCTTCATGTCTCAAATGTGTGTGTGAACCTCTTCTCTGTGTTGTTCAACTCAGAAAATATATATAGATACTAGGAAGACCTTTAAGTCATGACTTGAGACATCAAATTAGAAGAGAAATTCCAGTAAATGCAGAATCAATGAACTCACTTATAAATACATTTTGCAAAGAGATGATAATGAAAATAAGGAGAAGTGGTATCATTGCCAATTAATGAAACAGCTATCCGCCAAAGTTCAGATGAAGTTGATGGAAGCAATTACAGGCTCTTGTATGGCCTTTACCGATGTGAAAAACCCACAACGTATAGTCGGCTATAAATACCCGGACATGAAAATATGTAACAATTCAATTGAGAAAACTAACATCCAAATTTATAACAAAACAATTTACGAAAAACAAATATGACAGACATGAACCAACGAAAACAACTGGACTAAAGGCCCCTGACTTGGGACAGACACATATAGAATTTGGCGGGGTCAATTATGCTTGTGAGCGCTCAACCCTTTACAAACCTGGAACAGTGGTGTTAAAGCACAACATAAGAACAAACAAAAACAAATCAGTTGAAAAGAACTTATTATCATCTCACTCGATTGAAGCTCTATCATGATTTTGTTTTTGTGTAAAAATTATTTGAAAGTAAATATACATCCTTACTGTTAAATGAAGCATCAACATCAAAAGTGGTTACGTATTTTTCCAAGTATTTTACAAATCAAAGAGTTTATCGCATTCAAGAGATTTAGGAAACAGGAAAATATTACAATTAGTTTCTATTGTGTGACTCAAAACCCTGACATTAAAAAGGCATTTGATACCAGTCTACTTATGATTAGATAATTGCAGTATATATAACTTTACAACTAAATATTTTGACATTAATCAAATGACTTGAAACCAATTTCGTAATAAACGCAAGAATAAATGCAACTTATGATAAAGTGTTATCACTAAAAAACATATATCAAAGTATCACCCATTTTCTACAATTTTGCTTTGATGTTTTTTGTGATCATTTTTCATATAACTCTGCACAAGTGATTATTTTTTCTAAGTAGAGAAAAAGACAATGTATGATTTCATGAGCCTATGTCATTGACGTTTGTTAGAAAACAGCGAAAAAGATTATCATTAGTCTTTCAAACTCCAGGCTCTTGTCCTTTCATGAGGCACCCTCTTATTTAAAAAACTAAGGTTGGTGGTTTTCTCTTGGATTTCTTGCTCCCTCCACCTAAACAACTGACCACCAAGAAACAGCTGATCAATTGTGCTGAAAGTGGCATTAAAAACCAATGAATTAATTTCGCTTGAAAATCTATAGAAAATCTGTAATTCCTAGATTATGTTTCACTGAGAATTTCACATTGGAAAGTTCATGAAAACGGGTGGAACTTTTGTATTGAAAATTCAATTATAAACTTGAAAGATATTTCAACAGTTTTACAAAGAAAGTTCATTTATAAATCATCTATACTGCGGTCATTTATATGTAAATTTAATTTTTACATTTCGTTTAAAATTTTGCCACCTAAACAACAAACGACAAAGGTCGTGAATGTACAGCTTATGTAAAAATAAGAAGATATGATTGCCAATGAGACAACTACCCATTAAAGTTCAACAGAAAACGATGTAAGCAATTATTGGCAACCGTACGGTCTTAAACAATGAGAAAAAAAACCATACAATATAATCGGTTATAAAAGGCCCCGACATATAAAATATGAATCATTTGAATTGAGAAAAAACCGGCCTAATTTATATCAAAACAAATATGACAGACATTAACAAACGACAAAAAACCGAGAGAAGTTAAATGCTATATTAGAATTAATACTAACGTGGCCAAAACAGGTTACTGTTAACAGGAAGCCAATTCAATACATCTCCAATCACAGGGTAGTATTGAGTGGTTAAACGGATAACATGCTTACTGTATGCATGAGGGACAACGAATCAACAGTTATCAATTTGAATCAAATTCATCCATATGTAAAAGAATTCTTCTCTACACAAAGATATTTGACGATCATCGGGTACAAATGCTTAAAAAAATAAAACTGTGAAATGGTCTGTGCCATAGCTTCACACCAATTAGAAACATATATAGATTTCAATACAAAAATTCTAACAATATAAAACTTAGGAGATGAAGTATGACGGCTAATGAGACAACTTTCCAACAAGTTTACTTATAGTGTACGTGTAAGAGGTTTATTCGATGATTTTTAACATCAATACTTAACTTCTGATTTTAATCCAATCATGTAACTATAATTCTAATTTCAGTTCTTATTATTTTATTATGTATCTGAGACAATATCTGAAAAAGTCTAATTTTTGGAAATAAGAAAAAACAATTTTTTTTTTTTAGACCCAGTATTTTAATAGCACAAATCGAAGAACACACATTGGGGATCTAAGAACTGTTGTCTGTAATTCAAACAATTGTTTAATAAGGAAACAATGGCTATTTTAAAAATGGTACAAAACAAATCCAGTTCTTTCCTGTTACCAAAGTGAATCAATTTTAAAAAGTTTCTAATGGGAATAAGGAATAAGTTTAAGACAATATTTGTGGTTTACTAGTATATCCTGCAATAGTTTATCAAATGCCAATTATTTATTTTAGCATTTGCAATACAAAAGGTTTAGAAATATACTTAAATATAGTCAGATATGTCGGTAACATGAAAGAATCTTGAGTAACAGCACAACGGTAACAGGACAGAGTTGGTAACAGAAAGGATTTTTCTGCTTTATTTTAAAGTTTAAGAAAAATACACCATTTTAAATTGGTCACAATTGGAAGATAACAGCAAACAATGTCATTTCTCCTTTGAAACTGTATTTGCAAGATGAAAAATCTGCCTAGGTAAGGAAAAATTCTAAAATAAATTCCTTTCTGTTACTATCTACTAAACTAGAATTGCACAATGTTCTCTGCTGTTACCAAAAACAAAAAACCTATTTTTTTTTTATTAAATATACTGTATATTATTTAGAAATTTATTTAATATGATGGTGATAACTTATATTAAATAAAATGGTTGGCATATAGTAGATTAACTTTTCGATTCGTCAGTGAAATTGTCTTGAACATCCTTCCTGTTACTGATGATGGTTATGCTGTTACTTTTTATCAGGTAACATGACAGAACGTAACAGAAAGGAATTACGCGATAGTTTTTGTCCTTTTTATCACATTAAATGTAAGTGTATTTCCTGTGACATATAACTTTTAAAAAGATGATATAAAAACACACTTAATGCTGTGGTGCACACTTAAAAATATTCTCAGAAAGTGTAAGAAAAGGCTGTAACAGGATAGAACACCAATAAGTATTTTTCTATAAATTCTTACCTTTGATGGGCTTGAATTTTCAAACCTGGCCGCCTTTCCAACTATTTCTTTGTACTAATGCATTCAGGAAATGATGCTCTTCACGGTACATAATGGGAAAATAACTCTTGGTCTTGTAAACTTTTCCACAGGTAAAAAAAACCCAGTGGTAACAGGAGGGAAATCACCCCTGGGGACAAATTTTTTTTCTCTTAAAATTTGTAAAATTTTATTACATGCTATAGTTATAATATAAAAAGACAAATTATGGGCAAGTTTATTATATAATATATCATATATGTGAGAATCGGACGCCTGTTTAATTAATTTGGATATTATTTGAATGATTTAGTTTTCAAAAAAACACAGGGGACAACATGATTTTAGGGGGGTTGAACATTTAAATTACAATATTTTATTGGAAGAAATATAAGAATGAGTGTTTAATTGGCAGGCCATGGTGCATTATATAATTTAGTTTATACTGAAACTTAAAATTTTCAAAAAAGATGGTTGAATAAAAAAATGATTGCTGGTGAAGTGCGGGACATGGAAATTAGACTTTTTCAGATATTGTCTCGTCTATAATACTAAAATTACGAGGTCCAATTTGTCAGCCGTCATCGGGTAAAAACGACAAATCAAAGAATTCAACTCTACGTAGAACTAATATAAGACAATGGTGTAGATTAAAAATTACACTACTCCAGACCCTTTTGTTTTCCACATAATTAATATTGCCAATAATTAACAAGTTCCGGGTCGAATCCGATACCGATACCAATAGTATATTCACCTGTTAGCTATTACCTTATCTGTACGTTCCGCATTTGACAGGCGCACAACCAAACGGTGTATTTAGGATTTTGTTATATACACGGGTCATAATCAAAGGGCTGACACTACTAAATTCAATCATTGTCAAATTGTTCCCTATTGTAGTTTTATTCAGCAATCAGCAAGACTTTCTTAGATGACTAATATAGGACAATGCTGTTGATTAAAAAATACTCCATTCCTGGATAGCCAAGACCTTTTGTTTTCCAAATAATTAACATTAATTTACCAATAATTGATAAGTTCCAGGTCGACGGGTTCAAACAGCAAGATTTGAAAGCAGAGAAAACTCTGTATCTTATAATCGACATGACTTTATCAGATGATAATACCAATTACTAAAATAAGGCTAAGGCATAGTTATAAACTTTAATTCAGTCACGGACCCGCGATATCACGGGTGTGTACTTGTGTTTATTGATTTCTGCAATTACCAGATTTTGTCTATCAATAAACATTATAGCACGAATTTCTCTGTTAAGTCACATACTGTCACTTAGATCTTCTTCCTTTGTCGAAGAAACTTGAAATTATTTTAAATTGCCTCTTTTAAAAAAAAAATCATATGTTCTAACTGTCGTAACCACAATCCCGTCGGGAAATACTTTTCCTCTCCTGTCGCCTACCAAATTAAACATAATCATCTAACGACGGGTGCCACATGTAGGGCAGGATCTACTTACCCTTCCTGTTCACCTGTGATCATCCCGTTTTCTATCTCTTTATCTATATTGTGTTCTTTTGCTTTTGCTTTTTTTTATCATTAATTGTCAGTTTGACTTTATTAAGATAAATGTATGTTCATGTACCGATAATTTCAAACATCGGCGTGTGTCTTAGAGATATCCACCATTCCCTGATGCTTTATCACTAGATGTTTCAATAATGAATTATAGCATGACGGGTATCTCAAGCGAAGCAGAAATTCTGATTTTCATGGAGAACCTCGGTAACCATCGAATCAATGGTGATCAATTTTGTTTTCTGTGAAGAGTATTGTGGACTTTTAACTTTGAATAAATTTCTTTTTATTCACTATCGATTTTATTTTAGGCGTTAACATTAATGCCTGGACATAATATTCAGGATTTAAGTTTAAATCCTAGAATTCAAGTGTAAATTATTTAGGCTGTAGACTTACTGCCTATGCGTTAGCTTATGCCTAGGGTTTAAGCTTAATGCCTTATTTCACTTATTGCCGCTAGCATATATAGCGTTATGGCTTTTAACAAGAATAAGCTGTTTTTACAAAATATGTCAAACTCTATCATGGACACAAAAAACGTATATAAAAAGTAAAATAACAAAAATACCGACTCCAAGGAAAATTCAAAACGGAAAGTCCTTTATCAAATGACAAAATCAAGAGCTCAAATACACCAAACGAATGGAAAACAACTGTTATATTCCTGACTTGATACAAGCATTTTCTTATGTAGAAAATGATGGATTAAACCTGGTTTTATAGCTAGCTAAACTTTTCACTTGTATGGCAGTCGTATAGATGACATAATTATGTGAGCTAAACAGTTTTGTTTATTTGTGTAAAGGTTTATACTTCAGAAGGTAGACGACCTAGATAAAATATAATAATTAACAATAATAATAATATTAGTAGTATTATAAAATACATGAAGTCATTATAATGTAACAGCATTCTGTGCATATTTTAAACAAAAGCCTTTTAATGTTGGACATTCAGTCAATGAAATTGTTTTATTATCTGGTGGCTCCCTTGTTTCACTTTTCTATGTTGACATTCTTTTGTTTTTAATAACTAAACGTGGTTAGCACATGATCAACCGAATATCAAATTAAAGGTTGCGTGAATACTGTTTCATATTCAATTGATTCATTGCAATACTTAATGAACAATTCAAACTATGCTATTTAAATTTTAATATATTGTGTTACTGATGAAATAAATGCGATAAAATTCAATTTAGATGTTTTTGTACGACCGAAAAAAACATTTCAACTTTGCGTCGTATATAATGCTACGATGTCGTCGGCAGCGTCGGCGTCGTCCGAGAACATTTGTTTTCCGGACAATAACTTTAGTTTTTTAGTTTAAAGGAATATTATCAGTCGCTTTTTCAGTATGGAATGACAGATGTATATGAATTTTTCGAAATACTGAGGATTTTGTTATCCGAGGCATAGATTACCTTAGCCGTATTTGGCACAACTTTTTGGAAAATTTTGGTCCTCCATGCTCTTCAACTATGTACTTGTTTGGCTTTATAACTGTTTTGATATGAGCGTCACTGATGAGTCTAATGTAGACGAATCGTGCGTCTGGCATATTAAATTATAAGCCTGGTACCTTTGATAACTATTTACACCACTGGATCGATGCCACTGCTGGTGGACGTTTCGTTCAAGAAGGTATCACTAGCCACATAGTCTAAAATTTCCAGCTAAAAAAACTGATTTTTTTCGAAATAATAATGATTTCTCCCAGACACAGATTAACCTAGCCGTATTTGTCACAACTTTTTGGAATGCTCATTAACTTTGTGTGCATGTTTGGTTTTATAACTTTTTTGATCTGAGCATCACTGATGAGTTTTATGTAGACGAACTGCGCGTCTGGCGTATTAAATTATTAGCCTGGTACTTTTGATAACTATTATAGCCCTTATTTTATGATTGAGAGCAGATATGAAATTTTCACTGGGCATGGATTTAGGATTGTTATGTCAAACGTTTGATTACAATCTAAATTCAGACGGTATCAACTTAAATATTGTGTCCAAACTTGCCCAAACTGTTCAGGGTTTGACCTCTGCGGTCATATCAGGCTGCTATCAACGAAGCATTTTATCATTTACTTATGCTGTTTAGGAATTTATTTGCTTCTTGATTGATTGAAAAAAAAGCACTCTAGGGCTGTTCAATGAAAACATATATGGGACCCAGGGAAGGAATTTGAAAATCGCAAATATGAATGGGTGTTGAAATTATTTTGTACAGTGAACATGTAAGAGAAAATTTATGACCTTCGAATTGTCTTTATAGACCCAACTTTTGTTTTAGATTTATGAGTTTGACTGTCCCTTTGGTATCTTTTGTCCCTCATCTAAAGTGCCTTCCATGGGTGCTAAATATGATTTAAAAGAACAGTCCTATGTCATTTCCATCAATAACTTAATATGAACTATTCATTAAATGCTTGTTATGATCACAAAATAAGGTGAATATTGATTTTGATAATTTTTACTTTTGTCTTTCATTAGTTATTGTTCTTATTAAGTGTAATAACGTGAAAACTGTTCGACTAATGCTTTTCAAATTTTTATATGTTGTTCTTATGGCAAATTGATTTGAAACTCGATATTAACGATGTTTACTGTTTCATTTAGGTCAGTAATGACCAATCATTTCTATACCAATAGCTTATAGACACTTATAAATGTAATGAAATCTCAGTTTGTTGCCATTTTGACAGCCTCTTTTTGTGCCGTCAGGTCCTTATCACTTTGTAAGGAGCACATATATTGTTTTGGGTTATACATAACATTAAATACTTCATTTTGAAGTAGGAGTTAAATGTTTCAGAGTGACACAATTTATTTAAATTTTGTTAGAGTGTATCATAGGAAAGCTTAAAAAGCATTGATGAAACTGACTATTATAAACTCATTATAGATTTCAAGATTCTTACGCCCTAAACGGCATCTAAATTCTGACCAAGCGGGCTGTCATATTACATAAGAAGTAAAAATTCTTAATTAAAAAGTCTATGTTAAAAAGCCTCATTTGTAACTACATAAACACACTAGTTTTGAAGTATTAACTCAAACTGAGTCTTTCTTTTGGAAGATACAAATGTTTTTTTTTGTAATTTTCTTCATATTCTTTTACCCTTTAAAGATATTCTTTTGAATAGCTCTGTCTGCATTGATACACTGAAAATACTGATATATTTTTTCTGTCTTTTGTGTTTTAAAAACTTTCTTTTTCTTTCAACAATTTCTCTCATATTTCTAGGTCTGATTGATTTTATGTTTTAGATTACAAAATGTAAACCATCGTATATATGCATATGAATGATAATATGTTGAAAATTCAGTCAGCTAAATTGTTTATTATTAGGTGGCTCCATTGTTTCACTTTTCTATGTTGACATTTTTGTTTGTTTTTTAATACCTAATCACATTTAGCGGGTACGTATATAAGCCGGGGTCATATATAAAGTTGTGTGAAAACGTGTTCAAATGAAGTTGAATTATTGTATGAAAGTCAATGATATATTTGCAATGTTGTTTTAGCCTATTTTGACGAGTTTTAACCAGACTGACAGAAAAAAAGCGATATATAATTTCAATATTCTGCTTGTTTTTATCTGTCTCAAGGGTCTGATATGAAAAATGACATGTAATAATAATATCATAATAATAAAACAGAATAATATTGTATGAAAAGATTGTAATATAATATGATAATGATAAACAAAAATTATCAGATTAAAGATATCAAAAGGTAAAAGATCTGTCATGCAAGTCCACCCCCCCCCCCCCCAAAAAAAAAAACAAGTTGGAAGGGTGGAGACTCTAAGTAATTTAAGTCAAGCACAAGTCAGAAAAAAACCTACACAATGATGAGAAGTTTCAACAATGTTGGAAATTCTAATTAAACACCAACAATCAACAACATAACGTAAAACCATGAAACAGGAACATTCTCAATAATTTCCTTTTCACGCTCTTTATATTTATTTGAGGTCAAGTGCTTTTTACTCTGCTATTTCCTTCTATATTTTCTCATGTTTCTGTAAGTCAGTCTAGTGCAAACAAAATTCATTTTTTCATTTCTTTTTTCTACCGTTTTTAAATCATTCATCTTTTACTACTATGAATATTTAGTTTTATTTAGCTTGTACATTAGTATTTTTATATTTTATAGTTGGAAAATGTTCTTATTCCTATAAAATCCAAAGATTTTTATATTCCTGACCAAAGGCACTAGTTCTTTATAATTACTAATCTCTGGTCAGCTTCACTGGTCCTTCAGATGCACTAGTCCTAATTTAACCATCTTCGTTATTCCATCATATATACTAGACTGACCAACTTCAATGGCCCTTCAGATGTACCAGAATTAGTCACTTATCAGTTTCACTGGTCATCAGATGTACTGTACTTGACCTACTTCACTCGTCCATCAAATGTACTCGTCTCCGACCAACTTCATTTGCCCTTCAGATGTGTACGTCTTTAACCAGCATTACTGGCCCTGAACAATTGGTAAAGTCTCTGATCAAATTCAATTGCTCATTAGATGTACTAATCTCTTAAAGACTTGTACGTTTCCTTTATATAAAACGATACATCGATAATCAAGACAATAAGTTTTTCTTTATCTGTACAAACCTCTGACCCACTTCCTTTAGACGTTTGAGTCGCTGACCAACTTCACTAGGTTCTTTTCAGATTTATTTAAGAGTCTCATCACAATTTCTCTAATTCTTCAAAATTGTTTAACTTGGACCAATATCACAAGTTAATATGAATTAGTTTTCACTGGTCTAATACAAGGTTATAGTTGAAAATCTGATACACTTCCATAGCTTTATATTGTAAAAGAGCACATCGTTATTGCAGATTGTGAGACACATCTAAGAGATGTTATACAAAGAAATAGTATTTCTTTAAAATCTGTTTAAGGATTTTCACAGTATAACATTCTTGTTTTTCAATAACATATTTTTTCTAGCAAACATGCTAATTTCTTTACTCTCATCTCAAAAACAAGCACACTTCCGTTCCTTAATTTTTATGTTTTTATTATTAATTGATTTAGACATCTGATATGAAGATGTTTATTTCTATTTCATCAGCAAGCATTCTTACACAATTCTAACCATTCAAGCTGAAATTTAAAAATGATTTCCAGTAATGAGTATTTTGAAGAAAAGATGCATGTTTGGCATACTTTGATGTAACACTGGTATCTTTGAACATTTTTTTTTATAAATCCATAGAAGCAGTGCTTATAGTAAATTTTAAGTAAAATATAGAGACCCCATTGAACATATTCTTTGATCTACCTCTTCTTCTCATGTGATATGAGTCCATTTTTCTTTTGAATTACGTATATATAGCATTACTGATTTTTCACCAGAAAATAACGTTGCCAGTTTCGTTGTTCGGGTATTGAATAAATATTTTTTCTTAATATATTCACATAAAACTAGTCGTAAATCTTTTGTTGACAGTTTCTCACAGAAGACAAGAAAAAATGTTTTTTTACATTCATTGAATGAATACTTTCCCTTTTAGCTATGTTTAACTCAAACATGCAGTAGTTATCTATATACATCGATGGAAACTTCGCTATCTGTACTATACGGTTAAAATGAAATATACGTCTATAGAAAATGAGGATGAAGACTCAAGTGAATATGATTACGATGCATTCATATCTTATTCGGATGACCACTGCATCAAACATCTCGAACAAGACAGAAACTTGAAGCTGTGTATTCATGAAAGGGATTTAATTCCAGTTCATAATATAACTAACAACATGGTCACAGCTAACTAGTCGGAAAAGAATCTACATCATTACAAGATATTGTTAAAACTGAGGTAAGGTTAGTCTATGAATATTTCTTTATTGAGCTTGTATATTAGATAATGTGACAGAGATATGTTTTCAAGTTTACTTGAAAGTGTTTTCAAATAACTATTGTTAACCAAGTAATTTCTGAGTCTGTTTTGATTTAAATCTAGTGATACAACAAAAGATAGATTTAAAGCTATCCAAGTTAATGTTTTTCTTGTCAAATTAAGAATTCGAAGACTTGGTAGTGCATTAAAGACTGATTGTGTAGTAGTTCAATGTTGGTTTAAACCAAAAAATATAATTTAAAAAAAAGTTATTGACGAATAGATATGTTAAAAAAAATTCCCAATACTCACCCAAAACTTAAAAAAAATTGTCTTGTATAGTTTTGAAAACCATGCAAAATAATAGTTATTTCAGAAACCACAAAATATTCGGAAACCATGACAAACTTGAAATATCGCCAATTAACACTACTGGACGAAAAAAACAACTGTCCTTATACAGCTGCCATCATTATTATCATTAGACACACAATTTTGTATTAGAAGAATTTCTGTTGGTAAATGTGATGGTTCTGAAATCAAATCTATACTATTAAACGAGAAGACCTCATTTTTGGTGTCGCTTCTCTTCTTTCCACAATAAATTAATCAACACGCCTCTGTGTCCTATAGGTACAGTGCATAGTCGCATTTGTCATCCATTCATATGATTATTCAGATTGAGTTATTTTGGGAGAAAAACGAGAAAAAAGGCATCCGGACATTGTCCCGTCATCGGACGAAATTTTAAGTCTGATTAGACTTCCGGTTTGTGTTTTTCTGTATACTGTATTTTAAGAATTTTATCTGCTATCATTTTCAAGTTTACTATCCACGGCGGTCACATAGTTTATTAAATAGAGAGGGTCTGTATACTATATCAATGACCACCATGGATCGATTAGTAAACTTAAAATTGAAAGTAAATACACTATATTTATATAGTAATGAATGTTCATAATATACAGATTTATATAAGCGCTAAAATTATTCATGTGAACTTTTGATACCTTTTCTGAAATTCTCCAGTTATTAAATCTTTTACAAAATTCATTGATTACAAAAAAAGAAGATGTGGTATGATAGCCATGTTGAGACAACTCTCCACAAGAGACCAAAATGATACAGAAATTAACAACTATAGTTCACCGTACGACCTTCAACAATGAGCAAAGCCCATACCACATAATCAGCTTTAAAAGACCCTGAACTGACAAGGTAACACAATCCAAACCAGAAAACTAGCGGCCTTACTGATGTACAAAAAATGAACGAAATACAAATATGTAACACATAAACAAACAACAACCACTGAATTACAGGCTCCTTACTTAAATGTTCATAACATACTCAATGTATTATGTTCATATTGAAATTGATAGAAAACCAAATATTGGGAATTTTGGAAATAAAGGAGGAGGGATACAAAAAAACATTTTCCTGTCCCCAATAACCTATGACTTATGATACTTTTGCTGAAATTCCCCACTAAATGTATTATGTTCATATTGAAATTGATAGAAAACCAAAATTGGGAATTTTGGAAATAAAGGAGGAAGGATAAAAAAAACCCACATTTTCCTGTCCCCAATAACCTTTGACTTATGATACTTTTGCTGAAATTCCCCAGTCATTCAATATTTTACATAATTCTTCCAACAACACTTTACATACTATAAACTACGCTCTGAATGCCCGCGATTTCGCGGGTGTGTTCTAGTTAATACTTAATGTGTAAGGAAAAACCCCAATACCTAATGTAGGACTATTATCAAGTTGTAACAGTTCAAACTTGTTGAGGTATGAAAGATTTAAATTATGAACAGATTGAACATGAAAGATATATAAATATGTTAAGTAAGGTGTATATTGAAAGATGGTCATGGTTAAATTTAGGAATCCATCTTGATTATATAAATAGAGTGAATATATGTGACGATGTTAACGATATCCTTCTCCAGAAACTTGTAACCAGGGATCAATATATATATATATATAGTTTGTTAAATCCATCTTCAAAACTTCAAATTTTCTTAAACATGCAATTGTTTTAGCTGGATAAAAAGCTGTGTAAGACCTATAGCTTTATTAATTTCAATTGAAAGTAGTTCTGTTTGTAATGAGTGGTGAAAATATTGATCTATTTGTGTGTAAAAAAAGTAAAATCACAAAACTACTTACCTCCGAAAATTCAAAGAGAGAGAGAGAGAGTTTAAGAATACTATTAGAGTGATTAACAATGGTGCTACTTGTATGTTTCGAATACTCTTACTACAGTGATTTCAGTGGCTGAACACTCCTGATTGGAATTGCTCTGTCATCATAATCCAAGTGGTTATTATTTAGTCGTAGTTGATGCAGCTTCTCAAGTTCATTTAATGCTCCAGCATGTATCCAAGAAAGAAAATTGAAGGAAAAATCCAGTTCTGTAAGATTCCTCATATTTTTAAACTGATTATTTTTTATAAAAGAAATATGGTTGTGTTGCGAGTTCCGAGAAAACGTGTTTAATGGTAATTGTGGAATATAATCAAATCTCTTGTATGGGCAATCAAAATGGGGCTCTCCTTTTTCAAAACTGTGTATACACATGGTGCACTCTCCTTTGCATGTAAAAAGAAACTGCAAGATACAAATAACATCAACATAAAGTTGTGAAATAGAGTGTGTTCCATGATATTCGACCAAAATATTATCTGTAAATTATAAAATAAGATAAAGCTTGTTCAATGATGGTCTGGAGTGCATTTATTTAAAAAAAAAATACCAGCATTTTTAAAGTCATAATTTTAATTGTGATACATATTGAGCTCATTCATCGACTGTCTTAAATCTTTTCATAGATCTGTTCTTGCAATGACTACGAAAACACCATACCACCTTTATATATATTTACATGTACAGTACAAATGGTACATACATTATGACACAGTTGACTTAATATTCCAGGTTTCGTTGGTTAAAAAAAACCCACTTAAATAACTTAAACCGACTTCAAATTATTGATACTTGATTATATGTTGCATTTGTAAATACAGCTGGTTCACAAACCACGCCTAGATACAAATATTCAATGAAAAACTATTAGAATTCAGACAGTTTTTAACCACGCCTCAGGCTCTTTCATATAATATTCTTAGATATTTTGTTTTGTTAACCTACTGGTTTCCATGTATGCTCTCTATGTCTTATTCAATAGAGACACACCATGGGAATTTTACCAGTATATACACTTATGGATAGTGGCCAAATTGAATTATAATGAAGACCATCTGTGAAAGGAGGGGTAGTACAGAATTCTAGTATAAGCTTAAACTTTAGGAAGATTGAACCCTTATAAATGCTGAAAATATGCCACACAGCCTTATTAACTCTACCAAGTAGTGCATATGTTCTTTCTCTTTTGTTGTTCAACTAAGAAAATATATATACAGGAAGACATTTTTGTCATAACATATATCATGCATAAAATCATAAAAAAAAATTGTAAAGGCATTATTGCTCATTTCAGTCTTTTGAAGCTATATATATATTATTACATTAATTTGTAGAATCCTTTACTATAGATAATTTAGCTGATCTGTAACAATAACATCTTCATGCCTTATATATCATGTACTGTAGTACGCCGCTAGATTAAAACTGACGAGGAAAGGTAACACACGGCCAGCGAAAGCTCTTTTTTGAGAGCCCAGGTGGTTGTGTGGTCTAGCGGGACGGCTGCAGTGCGATTTGGTGTCACGATATCACAGTAGCATGGGTTCGAATCCCGGCGAGGGAAGAAATTTCTGTGTGTGTTACATTTAAATGTTGTGTTTCTGTTGTGTCGTAGTTCTCTTATATTTGATGCGTTTCCCTCAGTTTTAGTTTGTAACTCGGATTTGTTTTTTCTCTATCAATTTATGAATTTCGAACAGCAATATACTACTGTTGCCTTTATTTAACTCATGTATGTTTTCACATATAAGTGATTTGGAAAACAGGAGCTTTGTCCTGTTGTACGTTATCAAACCCTGTCTTTAAGAGACGTTTAATATCAGTCTACTTAAAATTAGATAACAACAGAATATATATAGCCTACAACTAAATATTTTGACATTAATCAAATAACAAAGAATAAAACATAATTTCTTATTTTAAATAAATACAACTAGAAGTAAAAGAGGGACGAAAGATACCAAAGGGACAGTCAAACTCATAAATCTAAAACAAACTGACAACGCCATGGCTAAAAATGAAAAAGACAAACAAACAACAGCACACATGACACAACATAGAAAACTAAAGAATAAACAACACAAACCCCACTAAAAAAACTAGGGGTGATCTCAGGTGTTCCGGAAGGGTACGCAGATCCTGCTCCACATGCGGCACCCGTCGTGTTGCTTATGTGATAACGAATCCGGTAAATAGTCTAATTCGGTAGGTCACATTCAGGAAAGGGGAGGGGATTGTAGTTACGACGTAAGGAACATATCCGATATCATTTGTGATACGGTTATTCCATAACGGTCAACCAACTCGTGAAGTGTTCTCACAAAGATGCATACATCAAATAAATATCATTTTCTAAAATGTTGCTTTTATATTTTTTTAGTGATAATTTCATATCATATACTTTTAAAAAATAATGCTAAAATTGCACCCTTGATAAAACTAATGTGTACATATCTTTATTCATGTGAGATGTCTGGTTTTAACGAAGTTTCACTAATATAGAGCACATCAAATTGGAATTCGTTACACAGGAAGAACTCAATTTCGTCTAGCTTAGTTCAGTTGAACTTCAATATTTTATCAAAATAATATAAACTACGTGTATTTAAGTGACATACAGATAGATCCTCGGAAGGACCTGGATAATGATGAATAGTTTCCGATGTGACTAGTAATAAAAACATCATCATTGCTAGCTTGTGTAATGAAACAGAAAATGAGAGAACGGTAATGACGGAACAAATTCATTGATCTACCGTAACGACGTCACTGAGATCATATTAGCACTAGACTTTGTTAGATGTTCTGGCCTTTTGTAGTAGACACATTTTGGCGAACAACAATTATCGGACATGCTTGGGCAAAATAGACAAAATTGGTGTATTGGAATGTTTGAGGGGATGGACACGTTTGGGAGTATTACATATATATTTATATACAATCCAGATATACTTATTAATCCTTTGATTTTGCTATCAATAAATTAAAATCCTACTCAATAGTTTTGTTCTACCCATATGGCTTTAACCTAACTTCATTTTGTCAATACCTTTATTTTTGCATTGCACAAGGTCATGTTTTTCTCTTGACTGTCACTGAGGTCTACACTAAATCTATTGGATGTGCAATGACTGATATACGAGTCTTAGATAAACGATTTTTGTTGTTGTTATTATTGGCTTTGAACTGGCTGTCGTTAACTGCCAGTACTCTCAGATATGTACTTAGTGTACTTTTTGTAGTTATGAATGAGCTGGGATGGATTATTACCTAATCACATCTGGTCTGTGTTTATGTTGGATGTTTTTCTGCTTTGTATCAATCTGATGAATATAGTTTGGTGTAACAGCCCAACATAAGAAATGTTGTAGCTTAGAGGTGGGTTGAGGGATCAAAAACATGTTTCACCACATCCACATTCTTTATGTGCGACCCAAGTTAGAAGCCTGTAGGTTAGTGGTTGTCTTTATGAGCTTTTTTATGAGTTTTCCCTATTGAATTGTTTCACATTTTTCATGCCAGGGGCTTTTATAGCCAACTATACAGTATGATTTTTCCTCATTGTTGAAGGCTGTATGTTTGCCTATTACTGCTTACATCCACTTTATTTGAACTTTGGTGGATAGTTTTCCTATTGGCATAACTGATCTCCTCATTTTTACAGATGTTATCTATTTTTAAGCGTGTGCTTCAACTTATGTTCAAAGAGGAAAACAAAGATCTATTTGTAGATGCTGCATATAAGTTAGTTTAAGGATGAGAAAACACAAAAAATATTAAAAAAAAACATAACATTTATTCAACAATATTTTCTATAAAGAAAGAATAATCAGACAGAAAGCATACAGATAAATGCAACACATGTAATACATATATATCTTCAATAAAGAAAGATTTAATTTTAACAAATAGCAGCCACACAATAGTTTTCCCTCACAAACGTAAATGTTTATAAGATGAACCATTTGAGATGGACAAAAAACTTTTTTTCTTTCTTGCTTACATGTACAATGTGCATGCATTTCTTGCTTTATTTTCGTTTCACTTATTATAGTTGTTCTCATGAAAAGTAATTAGGTAGTACCATACAGATTTTCCCATTTGAATGAAATTATTTTCTTTGCTTTTCAGAAGATCCCAAAATCATTTACAAATTCTTATGCTTCAGTTTGACATACAAAACTTAGTCTCAGAATTTCCAGATAATCAGTTCTTTCAATTATTAACCTTAAATTAAGTTTCCAACCTTAATTCAAAAGATGTATAAAAATTTAATTGGGCAAGAAGATAACTGGCTAAAGAACAACATTTAGAACAATGGGATATATGGCTTATTTCATTTAAAACTACATTTCCAAGTAAAACAAGTTTGTGGAACTATCTAATCAATTAGAGTTTTCCTTCATGAACCTCATTTACTTCAATATAATTCACACATGGTCATTTAAAGCAATAACTCCTACAAGGATTCAATTGAAAATCAAGATTATTATTCAGTGATTTGTAGATCTTATTTTGTTATTTATATTTGTTGTTTAAAGTTTCCCTCTATCTATAATAGTTTTAAAAAGAAAAGCATAAATGTTAAATATTGATAAAACTTGTGTTTATAGGGCATTAATTCTTATTAGAAATAAATTAAAAATTTGAGTCATGATGAACTATTTGCAGATTTATGTTAGCTAATAGTTTTCACAGTTTAGAGCTTGTATCTATTTTGGATGAACAAACATTTTACTTTGAGATTTTATACTAGATATCTTGAGGATCATTCAGGCTTAATTTGGCTGAAATCTTTTCAGTGGTTCCAGAGGGATGACTTTTTTTTATGGTAACAACACAAAGGACACCATATGAGAAAAGCTCACAAGACCCATGAAGAAGTAGAGTAAAAAAATTATCATAAACCTATTCAATGAAAAAAAAATTTCTAAATTTGGTGCCATGGGTTTCTTACTGGTAAATTTCAAGACATCATGTCTCAACAGACTCTGCAGGAAGACAGAAGTGCCTCATCACCAAAGTCCATTGAAGGTAATGCAAAAATAATGTCATTAAATTTTGAAGGGACATGGAATCTACCAATTGATTTTCACTCTAATATTATTGGCCAAATATTTACAAAAATATCTATTAACAAACACTGAAATGAGAGAGGGGCAATATCAGCAGCATTAAACAATGAAAAGCTTTACCTAGATCATTACAAAACATGAAATATAGTCAAACAACCAATAAATAAAGTTGGTGTACAAGTAGTTCAATTTTACACTTTAATGTATTCATGTCCAAGGCTGAAATAAGAACTATCTCCAAAAACAGTTGTTATATTTAGGTTTATGTCTATTGCAATGTTTTACATGACAAATTTATGTAAATTCCTCATCTCACATATGCATGCAACTTTTCAAAATGCTATAATGTTGATAAAAACAAATTACATTTTGTGTTGCAAAAAGAAGCACATCTATACAATTAAACGAGAAGACCTCATTTTGTGTGTTGCTTCTATTCCTTCCACAATAAATTAATCATCATGCCTCTGTGTTCTATAGGTACCATGCATAGTTGCATTTGTCATCTATTCTTATGATTATTCGGTTTGGGTTATTTTGAGAGAAAAACGAAAATAAAGGCGTCCGGATATTTTTTCCATCATCAGACCCAACTTTTAAGTCATACAAGACAATAATGGAATTTAACAGAAAACAAAAAAAATAACCGACTTTGAAAAAAAGGGAGAGAGCTTAAAAATATATCCTGTCTCCAAGTACCTATGAATTTTGATACCTTTTCTGAAATTTTTGATACCTTTTCTGAAATTCTCTAGACAAAATCTTTTAAGACAATTCATCTTACAACAGTTTTCATACTTTCAACTAAGCTCTAAATGCCCGCGATTTCGCTGGTGTGTTCTAGCACTATTTCAAAGAGATAGACCTCCCTTTGAAACAGAGTCCTAAGCAGCTTTTTATGAATAATAATCATTGATATAGAAGTTAATCAACACAAAATAGTTAAAGCTGAAAATAACATAACAAAATTTATTCCAAAAAACAACTAATAGCCAATAGACTCATTATCCATAAAAAAAAATACAAATCATATAAAGTTTTATAACATCTATAAACATATACTGCACTTCTTGTTTAATGGATACAAGTTGTGTACATTTAAGAAAATCTGTTCATCTGATTTTTATGTCATATATATATGTGTACATAATTTGTAACTTATTTCAACTGTAAATTTGTTTTCTGCATTCTTTGCTACTGGCACAATTTTTTTTTAAATGCAATATATTCTTTATAATGCTAAAAATGTTCAGTGTTGGCATGTGTAAAGTCCAATTATAGAACATATTATTGTTATGATATATTAAACATATATCAGGAATGTACACAGAATTGTCTTAATTAACATTATACAGATAAATTTACCACAATCTATTCTATTACTAAATACACTGACACAAATACTACAAATAACAAACTTTTGAAAGATAAAATGACTAGATTGTATTTGAAGCATAAATATCAATAGCCATCATTCTAAAATATCACAGAATATTATTAGGTGGATTAATTATTGAGCTTATAACAGTAGGTCCTATTTAACTAAGGGTTATCTACTATCTATCTATTTAAATAAGAGGTTATTTCACTGAAATGGTCAATGGGATATGTGATTTTTAAGAAATTTAGATAGGTTTTTGCTGAACATTTTGCAATTCAAAATTTCAATCTACCTTCTTCAAGACAAAACCCAAAACAGTGACCTTCTATGATATATGACATTTCAGGGGCTATATTTTAAATCTTTTTCTGATTATTTTTCAGGCTTCTGCTGTGAGATCATTACTGCAATCATCCTTTTTTTTATCTAGCTAGTATAGTTTTTTTTCAAGATAATGGCAAAAAAAGGCAAATAAAACAGCAGTACAATATACAATTTTAGCAGTTAAATTACAGTTTCCTTTTTACAACAATCAAAGAACCAATCCCATATCAAAGACATATATGTGATCTTGAATCTATTTTGATTTAATATTTAACAAATTCACTACCTCACTTACCAAGCATATTAACTATATCAATATTAAAATCAATAGATTCTTCATATTCTGAACAAATAATAACTTTAAGGCAAAATTTTTAAAACTTCACTGGTTTGTGATTATGACAAAATTTAGTTAGACTAATGTAAACAAAGACTATCAGCACCATCAAATGTACCCGTTAAATAGATGTATATTTCTACATTAATTATATAAATCAATGCTGTAGATTTGCAAAGCATAATATCATTGATATTTAAAGTTTATTTATTATTTTATATTAGAAATAGGTACTATTAAAGTCTTCCCTTAGAGTTGATTCTTTGCAATTGTCCAGATATCTTCGACATTGGAAATGAAAAGAGTGATTTAATTATTAAACCACAACATTTCGGAAACTGAATTTGGATAAAAAATAAAAGTTAAACCAGAGAATTGAAGGTAAATCATTCAAAATACAAAAAAATATTCTCATAATAAAAAAAAATATTACTGAAAATAACAATAAATAAACGACAAATTAAAGCATAATTCTGCCAAATACAGACAACCCATCTTTAAACTGTGTAACAAATTAACAGAAAAGAGCACTAAAAACTTTACATAATATCCATCAATAACTAGATAATTTGATTGTAAGATTATGATGTTTTCTTGTCTTTATTTTGCCATACAAAGCTGTAATTGTCTTCCTGCTCTTGGTATTTATTTGCTTCCTGAGCTGCTTCCTGATCTCCTCCCTAAAATAAATATTTGTCAATTATATTACCAGCCTCTCTCAGGGTAAATCAAGGTAAGTATTATTACTTTTACCATCTTATCCCAAGGGTTTATCCAGTTATTTTTGAAGGGATCTCAAGAGTTTTTTGCTTTTATGAAAATATTTGCTGGTTTCCATGATGTTTGGAAAAGTTGAAGTTTTAAACGTGTGCTGCAGTCTAATGAGTATCTCTTTCATTGCAAAAAGTTTTGTGTCAAATTGTATTTTACTGATGCACATAATTGTATTGTTCATTTAACAGATAGAATAGCATCTCTCAACCAGTTCTTTTTATTTTCAATTGTCTGCTTTCATTTATATGATTCTTGGTTTTCCCTTTTAAGCCTCATTATTTAGGAATCCCTCTGCTGTTATAAGTCTGAAACCTAATTTCCTTATTCAACGTACAACTGAAATAGTCTATACTACTACTTACCAGTATGGAGACAATCATATTTTTAAATGCATCTGAATCATCTGCTGATAATGTTTTAATTGGTTCTCCTTTTTTGTCATAATAACCAGCTGTTATTATTTTAACCTGTACTTTACCACCTGTTAAAAAAAAAAGAAATAATGAAAACAGCTGAAGTACCATATTTGGCCTATCAATGGATGACAAATTGTGATGGTTTTGAAAAATGATAATTAATATGTATCATGAGTGTAAATTTTTTTAAATAAGGAGTATTTACTGAGATTTTACAATTTTTCTTTAGTTTTTAATAGCTGAACTTGGATCATAACTTAATATAAATTAATGAAGCTTAATTTCAAGAATAAAGTGAATTACTTTTAGGAAATATATGTAATAGTCAGTAAGTCATATGACTATGTTTTACGCATCTGAGAACTGAAATTAAACCTAGAATCTTAATAAAACTGAAATTCTCATATTTAAAACATGTGCTTTAGAGAGAGAAGGAGACTTTGAAGGATGCTTCTCCACATCATGAGGCTACAATTATATCAGTTTATTTTACTGGCTGGAGTGCATATATAGATGTGGTTACCAAAGGCACTTCAATATATTACCCATCAAATTTGTTGGTCAAAGAACTAACAGTTATAAAAAACCTTCAAATTTTTCTACCTGCTAAATCTAAACCTGCTTTTTCCAGTTCATCTTTTATCTGAATTTCTACATTTTCTATTTCTGACGTTTGTTTTTTATCATCTGTTTTCTGTAATTCTTTCTTGTTAACTCGTGTGACTCGAACTTTTACTCTCTCATCACTGTCAGGTCCTTAAAAAAAAAAATAGGCTAAGTAAAGATGCATAAAATTCATAATAGTCTACATTTTTAAATAATGATTTATGTTGGTGTTACAAATAAATAAAAAAAAAAAAGAAATTATTGTCGTGATATTTGCGTTCCAAACTCATCATTTCAGCGATTTTCTGTTTACTGGAAGTATAATTGTCCTAAGTTATCTCCCTTGAACTTGGTAAATTTTCACTTCCTCCAGCATGAACGTTGCAAAGTGGACAGTGGCTATCAGTTCCAGTTCCTGGCCAAACTGATATAACCTTAGGTAAAAGATAAATGTTTATAGGTTTGAACTAGTGGTAAAAAGGGGGATGAGCAACGAAAACGTCTAGGCCGGTAGGGCACCAGAACTAATTTTAATATATATAATAATATATAAAAAATAGCTTCCAGGTATGTATTCTTTTTCATTTTTTTCAATTGTTTTAAATGATCTATCTCTTGCAGAGAGATGAAATTCTTTCGGGATAAGGAGAGCTTCATCCCAATCTCTTGGCATTGTTTCTTCCTTTGCCCACTCTTAAAGGCCTAAATAGAAGGGTGATAGTTTAAACGGCAGTTTCACTAGGGGAACCCCTGCCTAATTTTTTTCATTACTTGTTCTTTTTTATAATAGAATTTACCATGAATTTTTAATAGAAATAAAGTAGAAAATAAGGGGATTATTTCTTTCTATGCATTCTCAATTGTTTTGATGCAAAGTTGTTGAAAACTTCTTGACAACACCCATTGTTGTTTGATGTCAAAGGAGTGAAATTATCCTCTTTATTTGATAGAACTACAGCTGTTGGGGCAAGCAGGACTACCTTGGAAAAATTAAGGTGATCTTTTTTGCTCCTGTGGGTTTGCATATTCTACCCTGTATGCAGGAAACTTCATAAGATGTCAAAAATAAGTTGTACCATTGTATACAATCCATTAGATTAATTGAAACTCACATTAATTGCAACATATAAGAATTAAATATTTTTTTATTCAATTTTATGCATGGTGGGTATAGTTACACTTTTCCCCTTTGTCTCCTGTGGTGTACTACAAGAGTATGCATATGATTTTACATTGGCGTATGAATTTCATGATGTGCCAATAATTTTCTTTAAAACTTGTATCCTGTAAAAATTAACAATATTTTTTTTTATTTCATTAGAAAAGCCATAATTTTACTAACATCATACTATCATAAAAAAGATAGAAATATGAATGACCATGTCACCTTGATTGGTCAAGCTTTAACCTGATTGGTCAAGCATTACCTTGAATTTTGTCTTTTATATCTGTTTCTTCTTTCAAGGCAGTCAAATCATCCGTGGCTTCTTCTATATGTTTATCAACCTTGTCTATTTCTGAAAAAAAATGTCAGTAAAAAGATATTCAAATTCAGGATCTATGACTTAATAATAATAAAAAAAACACACATAGTTTTATATTAAATGAATAGCAAAGAAATGGAGAAGATTTCCATGGGACATAGATAATGACCCTCCCCTTTTGCATGTAATGTTATACAGGGGCATAACTTAAAGAAAGGTAGAATTTTAAACCATAAAAGGATTAAAAGTATTTAGTAAAATCCAAATTATACACATTCTACAATCATGTCATTTTACATTGTTTTCAATGGAAGTTTGGAATACTTTTTCCAGGTTTATATATTGAAATTAAATAACTTGAGTAGATATAAAGCAAAATTTTTATGATCTCACTTTTTATGAAACCTAATCTGACTATATATACCTTCCTGTGTATTATCTAATCTTTTTATAAGGTTTTCTAGTGATTCTGTCAGATGCTTGTAAGACTTCTTCTTTTCTTCCAAATTTACACCCACTTCTTCCTCAGCCTTAAAAACAAACAATATAAAACCCTTTCCTTCCATAAAAGTCAAGAACAGGTTTTCAGAAAATTTCTCTGGAACTATTAGTGATGTAAAATTTCAACCTATTGGCAAACAGATAGTGGCTGTATGGTGGAATAAAAATAGCTTAATAATTACAACTCAATATTATTAAGCTGCAGACCAAATATAAAATCATTCCCATTCATACAATCAAAAAGGACTTCAAGAAGGTTTTACCAACGGTCATTCCAGACCAACTGATGAATCAAGTAGAGCTGTAACAAAACATGCTTTTGCAGTTCCACAGTGACAGAGGTAAAAATATACAAGTTATGCATGTCCTAATAGTAATCAATTAACTGCAGAACACTTACAACCTATTTTCAGAGGTAGTGCATTGGTGTTATGTCTTAATAAAGATATTCTTTCTTAACATTTAGCAAGCCAGTAAAAATAACAAATTGTTGACAAAAAAGTGATGTATTTCATACCTCCTCAACTATACCATCCAATTCCTGCTCCATGGCATCTTTAACTTGACTTTGTAAATCTGATAAAGATGCTTTGTTTTTCTCAAGTCTGGTCTTCAAATCTGTAAATTTTGTGTCCTTTAATCCTATTAAAATTAAAAGTATGTTCAACATAAACATATTTCGCAATCATTAATGGTGTAAAAATAAAAAAACTTTTACATAAGGTAAATTTATGCACCCCTCGTATCTTTTTCTAAATTATCGTGAAATTTTTAGTGCCTGATTTAAAACTTTAGTTTTGATATTTCCTACATAGTTCTAATGATCTGATCTGCCAAGGGGACTTTTTAAAAATAAGTTTGGATAGTTTAAAGGTAACAATTGGGAGTAAATTAGTTCTATCTGAAAATGTAAAAATGTATTCTTAAATTTCCATAATATATTTAAAATTATTCAAATCTGATTGACACTACCCCTTTAGTAGGTACTTACACAATTACTTAACAGCCCAGTTTTTATTGCTGATAAACAAGGACAGATTAAAAAAATATGGAAAGATGGACAGACAGAGATGCCTATGATGTCATCAATTTGAAAAAAGGGTCTGTGGAGCATTTTGCAGGCTCAAAAATTAAATATTGTTTGTATGAACACTTATGTATAGAATATGTTGGCAATAAATAAAATTGAGAATGGAAATGGGGAATGTGTCAAAGAGACAACAACCCGACCAAATAAAAAACAACAGCAGAGGGTCACCAACAGGTCTTCAATGTAGCGAGAAATTCCCACACCCGGAGGCATCCTTCAGCTGGCCCCTAAACAAATATATACTAGTCCAGTGATAATGAACGCCATACTAATTTCCAAATTGTACACAAGAAACTAAAATTAAAATAATACAAGACTAACAAAGGCCAGAGGCTCCTGACTTGGGACAGGCGCAAAAATGCGGGGGGGTAAGCCACACAGAACATACCTTTATCAAATTCTTCAATTAAGGAAGTGTCATCTTCATCAAGGAGATCATCCATATCTTCTGTTTTATCTGTTTGGTCCATCTCTTCAACAACTTCTGACACCATGGATTTTGACTTATCTTTTAGTTTACTTCTGAATTACAATGTTTGAAGAAAAATAAAGACAATGAAGTATCATTTCAACAAAATTAAAAATCCCAATTTAAAATGAAAAAAATAATCTATTAGTTTCTTTACATTTTATCTTAATGGGTTCACATTACATTTTTAAAACTACTGATGTCATGTTAATAGTGACACCTTTATATACCGTAATGCCTAATTCATCAAATCAAATAATAAATTCCCCCCCCCCTCCCCAAACAATTCACTGACTTTCAATGCTAATTTTTGCTTAAATTTTCATGCATCCAGTATAAATCAGTACGGAGGCTTTCATGACAGAACAAATACCTACTTTTCAAAAGTAAGAGTAGTTTTCTCTGTATTTTCTGTATCTTTCTCATTTGTGTCTTTGTCTGTTTCTGATTTCTTTTCATTTACATTCACCACAGAATCTGATGTCAATTTTCCACCTGCATTTTCAGTTTTCTTTAAATCTTTGAACACCTTTTCTAGGTCATCCAAGTTATTTATAACCTGTACTTTTACTTTTAATTCAGCATCTGTAAATACAATTATTTAGTCAAGTTTTGCAGAGTGAAGTTATAACTAGAAAGGTCAAACAGCAAACAAATGAATATTTTAGTTAATCAATTGGGTACATGTATTTTAGTTTATATCACTTTATTAAAAAAAGTTTGATAATAAAATGTGCCAATGTGCCAATGTGCCAATGTAAAGTTGTGCATGTTTTTTATTATATTATTTGTAAAACACAAACTATAGGACTGAAAATGAAACAGCTGTTTGGGGACAACTGCATAACATTTCACTTTCCAATGAATTACTATAAAAGTGGTTCAACCTATTTCCATTGATACTATTATAAAATTTACCTTTCAGTGAATTAGTAAGCGAATCACTTTTGGTATCTGTGTTCCAGTTAACATCATCGATATTTTTTAATTCACCATTCTCATCAAAAACTTGAAATGATTCTTCATCTACATCGTCACCACCTGTTTCTGTATAATCTGCAATATGTGTACACATTATGTTACATCTTTAATGTATCTTATCCCTTGTGTTTTTGTGTTTGAGCTATGGAATATGTTGATTCTCAAATACATTAAGTGAGGCTAATTCTGTATCATAAGCAGTTTTAGTTTAATTATCCTTTATCTGTATACGGTAGAAAACAATTTAGTCTATGAATCTGTTACCTAATAAATCAACTGTGTAATGTTTATGAAACTTATTTTGCCTGAATCTTTCTTCAGAGATTGTCCATACAGTGTAATTCCTTTTGTTTCTTTACAATCTAATTTTTGTTTTAAATACAATGAATAAGGCAATACAAGCCAAAATAATTTATAATACAGATTCACCAGGCATTGGTTCACTTTCGTTTGTAATAATTCATAATGAAGTTTCAAATTAAGCTTATCCTTGACAGGTATCAATCAAATTCCTCCAATTTGTAAACTAGTTTAACTGTAGCAATTTGTATCATGATAACTATCTAAATAATATGCATAAAAAGAGATATATATTTACTGGTGGTTAAAGCAATAAAGAACATACAACAAGACTAATGTTAACAAAATACACTTAAACTCACACTTAAGAATAATAAGGATAAAAATATATGGCCGACGAAAGTCTGCGGGGGCCATAAAAATAACACAAAGAAAAACGATTGTCAACAGATGCCCAAGAGCAACATAAAGGCATAAAAAGAAATAAAAAGAAAGTTGGTCTTGATAAAAAAAACATAGTTAAATGCTCTTACTGATCATTTCAATAAAACAGCAATTATAAACGGTTTTAAATTCAAGGAAATTTTCCATTCTGAAACAAATTTACAAACAAATACCCTTTTCTTTTTGGTGAAACTACTTGTCTAATTTTATGTTCTCAAAAACTGTTTCAATGGGACAACAATTGATTAATTTCTTCATTATGTTTTATTTCAACACTGGAAACCCAAAAGGTTTGATTTTGATTTTTCATATAATATTTGTCTTTGAAGCTGGATGATCCACAATGAAAACTATGTCATTGATGAGAAGAGACAATTGCTTAAAAACAACCTATTTCAGTGCAAAATATATACTAGACAACACCACAAAAGTATAAAATTTGTGCAATCAACATGTAAAGTCAATTTTCATTAAAAAAAAAAATAGTCACAACAAATTAAGATTAAAACAGATTTACAATTAAGTTGCAATCAAATCTTTACCAAAAGTCAATTCAAAGTGAGCTAAAAATATAATAATTGACAATAAAATATTTCAACCTTCTAGAAATATAAAATACTTTATACATGGAATTAAATGCAGTTATAGTGATTTACATTTACCTTCAAATTTTTTAATCAATTAATTTAGGTAATACAGAATAAAGAGCAGAAAACTGATATTTGGAGCTTTTTTCTGTGTCCAAGGACCACGACCTTCGCAAAAATCACTCCAATCATAGATACTCAAACTTATTGACAAACTGGCAGTCAGCGAGAATGCAAACATCAAGTCAACTTTGCCAGTAGGGGACAAAAAAAGAGCATTTGGTTTATTTTGTTTTTTGGTTTTTCACTGTCAGAAAAAGAACACTAGTTAAGTTTTCTTTGGAATCTTTTTTATAATTAAAAAAAAAATACTTGCTACCGATACTAAATTTACACATCTAATACAAATACATACGTAATTTTTGTTCTGATTGTTTCATTTTCTTCTCTTCTTCCTCTTTCCTTTTCCTTTCTATTTCTTCTACAACCACACCAATATTAATTATAGAACAACATAAAACAAATGATGAGATCTTGCAAATTTAAACAATAAATCTTACAAAAAAAAATTGGCAAGCTAAGGACAATCCAATGGCCAATGCCTTTGAAAAAAGTTTCAATTCAAAATGTATCCTGAACTAAAAAAACAAATTGAACAGTTTCTATTTTTTTGTATATAATCATTAAATTGTATGATAAATACCCTCAACCATCTGATTATATTCAGCATACTGTTCTTCGGTCAACAAAGGATTACATGTAATGGGCACAGCCTGGCTTTGTTTGATTGGTTTAAGGTACGGATGGTGACATATCTTGTTTGTGTGGATAGTCATAACATAACTACATGTCTCTGGCTCATCTATTCTCCCTATGTGATCTCCAGATCCCTCGTCACATACAAACTGCAATCAAAAATACAAATTATGCATACAGTTCTACTCAAATCAGAAACTTCATTGATGAGAAAGCTCAATTCCTACAATATTAAGAGTCTAAACATATAACCACAGAGAGTTGAAAAATACCAATGTTTACCATAACACCAGACAAGGATGCCTTAATAATACAGCAGTCTAAAAACCTTAGAGGCATTATAATTTAGCAATAAAAATTTGTTTCTAGATACTGATGTATAAATTCTGCTATACAATGAATTGTGGATTCTGATGGACACTGATTTGTAGAATCATTTAAAAACTGATGTCTAGATTCTGCTAGAAACTGATGTGTGTATTTTGCTAGATGGTGATGTGTGTATTTTGCTAGATGGTGATGTGTGGATTCTGCTAGACACTGATGTGTGTATTTTGCTAGATGGTGATGTGTGGATTCTGCTAGACACTGATGTGTGTATTTTGCTAGATGGTGATGTGTGGATTCTGCTAGACACTGATGTGTGTATTTTGCTGGATGCTGATGTATTTTGCTAGATGGTGATGTGTGTATTTTGCTAGACAATGATGTGTATATTTTGCTAGATGTTGATGTGTGGATTTTGCTAGATGGTGATGTGTGGATTTTGCTAGATGGTGATGTGTGGATTTTGCTAGATGCTGATGTGTGTATTTTGCTAGATGCTGATGTGTGTATTTTGCTAGATGCTGATGTGTTTATTTTGCTAGATGGTGATGTGAGTATTTTGCTAGATGGTGATGTGTAGATTCTGCTAGACACTGATGTGTGGATTCTGCTAGATGGTGATGTGTGGATTCTGCTAGATGGTGATGTGTAGAATCTACTAGACACTGATGTGTGGATTGGCTAGATATTGAAAGGATTTTGTTACACAGATAACACAATAACTTACCCTAACTTCTGTTTTCCTTTTATCACCAGTAAGATCACACTTTGACCCATTAACATATGACTGAGAATGGTATCTGTTTAACTTGTTATAGGACTGAAATTCAATAGTAAACACCTTATTACATGTGTGTCATCATACAAATATCTAAAATTGAGAATGGAAATGGGGAATGTGTCAAAGAGACAACAACACGACCATAGATTAGACAAAAGCATATAATTTAGAGCCCAATTCATAATAATTATAACTTAGATATTTCAAAAACCAGTACAATATTAGGTATGTGATGAACATATAAATGTACTGAAATATTGAACAATCAAATGGTATCTGCATAATTTACCCAGAGTAAATTTGCACACACATATATATAAATCTGTTGTAGAGTTGTCACTGACTCAGACGTACTTATAAATATAATTATTTTCTGTGACTGTATCTTACATTAATTTGTAGGATCCTTTACTATAGATAATTGAGCTGATCTGTAACAATAACATCTCCATGCCTTATATATCATGTACTGTAGTACGCCGCTAGATTAAAACTGACGAGGAAAGGTAACACACGGCCACTGAAAGCTTTATTATTTGTAGAGCCCAGGTGGTCGTGTGGTCTAGCGGGACGGCTGCAGTGCAGGCGATTTGGTGTCACAACAAAAAATTTGCGAAGATCTAACATTGTTGGGTTGATGTTAAGACGAGTTATATATATATATATACCCAACAAAATTCTGTTTGACATCAAAATTTCTCCTAGTAAAGTATGATGTCATTTCTACAGATAATTCAATTGTTCTGGATATATTTACTGATAAAATTGAAAGTAAAGTAAAAGAAAAAGTTATTGAATGTATTAGTGAATTCTAGGTTTCAATTACTGGTATTTCTAATTTTGATGAATTGGTTGTAAATTTTCCATGTGTACAAAACATTCATCTGTTATGTACAAGCTCGTACATTTGAACAACCGGACAAGTAATTATTTTTGTCTTGGTGGCCCGTGGACAAGTAAAAAAATATACAACATGTAAAAGACAAAGTTCAAATCCAACAAAAATATAAAATTAATTTCAAAACGTATAAAGATGTTTAATTTATGTAAAAGAAACCAATCTTCAGCAAGTAAAAACACCAATGTTCATGACGATAAATATTACATGATACTGGAAATAGATCGATTGCCAAAATAAATAACAATAAGTATTTGAACCAGAGTCGCGTAACATTGCATTGGCTTTGTCCATTGACCCTGGATCGTCGATTAAGTGTTATCCATCATTTACCGGTTGTGTCATTTCTTTAAATTTTGTATCGAGATTCAGATTGACAAATACGTAATAAAAAGCTGGGCAAGCAGCCAAGACAAAAAGAATCATGAGTCGAGTAGAAAACCTTAAATGCAAACGGAGGACACAGAGTATTTAAAAAAAAAAGAAATCACTGTCCTCAAATTTAGTATATTATGTACCTACTGGCTACAATTTTTATTCCAAAACTGCTGCAAAATTGTCCTTTACATGTCATTTCATTGGTTGGTTTGCTGTTAGGTTTCTGTCCCACTGATGTTAACCCATTTCATTCTTTCCTAATTTTTTACACATATAAACAAATGGATTTCATTCGTTTGTGATGCACAATAGTGCGAAGTAAAAATCATATATTAGCTATCAAGAAATACTTCAATATTTATTGGGATCATCAGGGCAAGTAAATTTTTTTCCGGACAAGTAAAATTTTTAGTTTTACTTGCCCAGGGACAAGTGCTCACAACAAATATTTCCACACCCCAGATTGGGTTAGGTTGCATTTTAAAAGTCTTGATTAAATGTAGGTCCTCTATTGTGATAGAGACTAATTGTTAACATTTACTGACATTTTGTTTAATAAACTAGCCTAAATTATATCACATGATATGCATAATGATGCTGTAAAATACATCTAACTACCATTGATGACAGATTGTGAAACAGTGTTACACTGTATGTCAATTACCTCTTCTCTTTCTGACCAGTCCTTCTCTGAGTCATAGTAACCTAAATATACAATATCTCCAAGTATCTTTCCATCTGAAAAAGTAAACAAAAATCTGACAAATCACGAGGAAATGATAAGCTTGACCTTCTTACCATAACTAAAGATAAATAGAAATATGACAGAATTAGAAAAGATTAGGATTAGGTTTAAACATAATAGCATAACATTTGTAGGTTGTAGAATTTTCATAAAATTTTATGGGCAAAAACTGTTTAAAAAATCAAAAAATTCTATAACTAAAGAATTGTTTTTCCAATTCAAAACAAATATCTCACAATCATTCACAACAGTCACTTTAATAAAGGAAAGGCTTCAAAAGAACACTCTAGTCCTAAGTTCTGTAAAGGGAAATAAGTATTGAAGAGTCTTTAACGTCAGTATGCATAATTGATTTCCCATAGGCAGTTGTAATTACATTTTCTTCTGAAAATCAGTCCATATCGTATACTTGGATATGTATGATGGTTCGTTTGGAAGCTGCAACAGTTTCACTTTATTTGGTTAAATGTTAGGTTAAGGAAGTATGATTCATTTTTTTATAAATTAGCACATCCAGAAACTCCTTTCATGATGCGGCTCTCCCCAACTTTTGTGTCCCTAAATTTCAGGCCCATTGTGGATGTGACCCATTTTAGCAACCTGTAATATGAGAGAGGAATTACATGACCTCTGAGAAAGAAAAAAAAACTCTTTTGGGGAACTTGAAAAGTTATAGCAAAGATATATTTAAGATATGGATGTCTTAAAGAGTTTTCGATATTTTCAACATTAATTTAAAACAGGGATAGTATGTTAATGAAATTTTGGAAATCATTTGAAGTTTAGTATTTAACCTTTTTCATGCATAGCTCTGATCAGGATATTAAGCAATCAATTAAATGAAAGGAGTGGTGGTATCCCCTAACCATGTCAGAAGGAGCAGGGCCAAATAATCTTCGTGGAAATGAAAATGTGCTGATACTGATTCAACTGCTGACCAAATATCATTTACTTTTAACTTGTGGTTCCCCTTAAACTGACCAAATCACAAACTTTAACTTCGACTTTCAGTCAAAAAAAACTCAGCAAAACCAATTTTAAGAGCCTAGGATACCTAAAATACTTCATCTCCTATTGAAGCACAATATTTGAGTATTTCAAAGTTCTGTCAGACATCAGTTAGAGTTTTAATTTCTATTTTATACCTTCAATATGAAATTGTCGGATATATTTCCCATAGCAGAACTCATAACTCCACCAATCCTTTGCCTGAAAAAAATATATACATGTACTCAAGGTAATAATTTAAGATACAACAAACAAACAAGAGGCTCTCAAGAGCCTGAATCGCTCACCTGGTAAACAATGCCTTATTGAACATATTGAACCATGCCAGGCAAACATGTACAGCTAACAATTCTTCAATATTACAAATATATATGACTTACTGTTTATAAATAAAGAAAATGAGACCAAAACACAAACACTTAAAACTTAGCAATGGACTGTGAAAATGAGGTCAAGTTCAAATAAAACCTGCGTAACCGACATATAGATCATAAAATATTTTCATACACCAAATATAGTTGACCTAATGCATAAAGTATTGAAAAAATAGACCAAAACTAAAAAAGTTAACTTTGACCACTGAACTATGAAAATGAGGTCAAGGTTAGATGACACCTGTCAGCTAGACATGTACACCTTACAATCATTCTATACACCAATTTTAGTAGACCTATTGCATATAGTATAAGAAAAACAGACCAAAACACAAAAACTTAACTATAACCACTGAACCATGAAAATGAGGTCAAGGTGAGATGACACCTGCCAGTTGGACATGTACACTTTACAGTTCTTCTATGCTTTCGTTTTTGAGATATAAGCCAAAAACTGCATTTGACCCCTATGTTCTATTTAAAGTAAGGGCGGCCATGTTTTTTGACGGATCAAAAATCGAAGCACACACTTTGTGCAGGATAATCTAAGGAACTATCATGCTAAGTTTCATCCAAATCCATTCAGTAGTTTCAGAGGAGAAGATTTTTTAAAGTTAGCAAATATGATGAACAAATTGTGAAAAATTGTCATTAAAAGACATTTACCCCTTAAGGGGTCAATTGACAATTTTGGTCATATTAATCTATTTGTAGATCTTACTTTGCTGATCATTTTTGCTGTTTACAGTTTATCTTCATCTATAATAATATTCAAGATAATGACCAAAAACTGCAAAATTTCCTTAAAATTACCAATTAAGTGGCAGCAACCCAACAATGGTTTGTTTGATTCATCTGAAAATTTCTGAGCTGATAGATCTTGACCTAATAAACATTTTTACCCCATGTCAGATTTGCTCTAAATGCTTCCGTTTTTGAGATATAAGCCAAAAACTGCATCGGACCCCTATGTTCTATTTTAAGTAACGGCGGCCATGTTTTTTGACGGATCAAAAATTAAAGAACACACTTTGTGCAGGATAATCTAAGGAACAATCATTTTAAGTTTCATTCAAATCCATTCAGCAGTTTCAGAGGAGAAGATGTTTGAAAAATTGTTAACGACGACGACGACGGACGCCAAGTGATGAGAAAAGCTCACATGGCCTTTTAGGCCAGGTGAGCTAAAAAGGAACTAAATGAATATTATAAAATTTGAAGATATGTGGCCTTAGGCAGATATGAATTTTCTTTTTTAATTAAATATTCTAAGCCTATCTACAGTGTTAGTTTCAACTAGAATCTTTTGAATGTACATTTAGTCACTGTTTTGCATACACTTTTTACAGGGTACATTTTCTGATAAATACTCAGTTGATGAAGCTTATATAATTCCAAACTCCTAAAATAATTGATCATCTTGTGTATTCCCCTCTCTCTCTTTCTGCTCCATTTAAATAGCATTTACAAGTTTAGGTATTATAAAACAATTGGTAAAAACGATTTTGTCTCATTCTGATCAATATGTTGAAATGATTTTATGTCAGAAAGCATTGAATATAGGTCTGAATGATATACCTGTAATTATAGACATTCCAGAATTTCCTATCCCCTAAGGTTTCATGCTTTATATACAATGTAGATGTAAGTTATTTTTATAGAGTTTAAGCAAAAAAAAACAAAATCTGTCCCTTTAAAACAGTACATCAAAAATTATATACCTTCAGCAAACAAGGTACAGATTCTAATGGTTTAAGTAATTCAGGAATTCCAGTTTCTAAAGCTTCTTTTTCCTTTTCTTCAGTTTTTCTTACTGTTTCCACTTGGTCTGGAAAATGACATTGATATCTCTGTCCATATTTGGACGTTAAATGGATGTGATTTACCGGCAATTCTACCTAGAAATATACATTCCATCATAAAGAAACAGCAATTCATTAGTGTTTAGTTAAATGAATTTCATTTTTAATTAGATGTTGACATTTACAAAAAAATGTAGCTAATATCTAACTAGTTGTGGATCCAATGGGTATCACAAGATGTATGTGCATGACATCCCTAATATGGCTAAAATGGGGCAACATACAGAATACAAATTAAATTTTAGAATAATTTACACTACCAATAAGCCTCTCACTGGTAAATATAAAATTGTCTGTATGTATTATTTGGATAGTCAACCTTCCTTTAACACACAATACACCAGTGACCTTAATATCGCTATTTGTCCATCATTACTGGACATCACAAATGTTCCAGTAAAATTTGTTAAATCACAACAGGACATGCCAGACTCTGCAATGAAAAGTTGGTTGATGCACGACGTCAAGTTCAATGACATCAATAGTTCGACAAGTGTCACAGATTCTTGGGTCAAGGGTCTGAAGTTTCCAAAAAAGCAATATTATAAGTTCTTTAATCAATATGTGTATACAGTAAGCTGAACAAGGATTTGTATAGTAAGATACACAAATCTTAATTTATAATGAAGTTTTCTATAATTTTGATATAATTTATAATATATAAAGTAGCACAACAAAGTTTAAAAATATAATTGAGAAATCACAGGTGAGATTTTTCTTAATTAAGATTTATGGTTTAAAGAAATGCACAACAAAATAACTGTGTTTTCAGATCTTCTCAGGCCGAATTTGCTAAAAAAAAATATGTTGAGGGATGTATAGAAAACCTGCATATTTGTACCTCCGGCTTTAACAACACTGGCTCTTTTAAAATATCGATTCCATAATTTACGTTGTTTATTTCTTCTATATCTAACATTCCTGAAAACATTACTATATTTCCAAAACATTGTGAAAGTAATAGGAAGATTGTGAAGCTGGAAAAGTGATCCATGTTTGTTTTGGTTCAATACGCATGCGTATGATTACGCGACAAGATTAATTCCGAATGGAGAAAGGGTATTGACAAAACTCGTATCACTTTTCTTCCCCAGATCCTGATATTTGCAGTTTGAATTTCTTTAGTAGTTTCGATGATCCTTCTTGAGTGATTTTTATTTGGACCATTTCAAATTTGTGTTCTATGGATTTAATTTTAGTTTACAAATATAAGTATGTGATAATTTAAATATAGGGTTTATAAAATAAGTAAAACAAAGAAAAATTGTAAAAATTGATAATATAACAAATATACAAAAAGATAGGTACAGCCAACTTCAGAACCAAATCTTAATATCGACAGAGACATATTAAACAAGAATATAACGATAGAAGAATTCAAAAAAAGTTTTAAGTAGTTTATGATCATATGAGGGAAGTGCTACTGCTACCTTAAATGCCAGGTTACCTAGACTATGTCCTACATATACTGTAGTTTTTGTCTGAAGTAAAATAATAAGTTCAAATGAAATATATTTCGGGAACGACCGTTGGCATTGCACTTCAAAAGGTAAGGGCATACGATACAATTTTGATCCCATATTGAAATTTTGATGACAATTTGCATATAGGCTATTATTTGGCTGATTAAATCAAATATGTTATAAAAAATTACCTTAATGTGCTACTTTTTGAGTAAAATGAGGTCCAAATTTTATATATTTGCTCTAAATTCGGATTTGTGGACGTATTTTTCCTTTCGACACAAATCCGAATTTTGAGCAAATATATAAAATTTGGACCTCATAGTGGTCTAATTAATTAATTAATTAGAAGTCAGCAATCATTAAAAATCTCACGCATGTTTCTTTATTTTAATTTTTAAAAATCCAAATAAAAAATATATGTTAAAGCTAAATTTATAATATTTATCCTTTCATGTTCCTGTTGAAATCATTAAAGCATCATGCCAGGCTTTTTCAAGAAGGTGAAGCATATTTTTTTATCCTTGCATGTTCCTATGGTCCTAGAAAAAGCAATATCTCAATAGAACTCTTTGTTTTCCTTTGAAAATATGCAATATATATTGATCAAACAGGCCCTTTTCTCTCTTATACTTGTTCGTTCTAAGACACAAAGTCCCATATACGAAATTGGGAAACTAGTCCCCAAAAAAATGTATCAAATAAAGGAGAAAAAAGGGAGGAGGATGAGTTACAGAAACAATAAACCTGTAAATTGAGTTTTGAATATGCATTAGATGATCTTAGATATTTGTCACTGCACGTCCGATGAACAATCAATTAGTACACGAAATGCGCCAGTTTGGGTTATGCAATATTTAAATTAATCATTATTATGATAAAATTATCCTATTGGTAGAGAAATTCACAATTTTTTATATCAAATTGGTCATTTGTTATATCAAATTAATAATTTGTTATATCAAATTAATAATTTGTTATATCAAATTAATAATTTGTTATATCAAATTAATAATTTGTTATATCAAATTTACAAATTGTTATAATTATCAAAATTGAAAATCTGTTATACCAAATTGATAATATCAGATTATTCCATATTGGTATTATTTTAGTAGGTTTCTCTATATGAATTGGACTTTGAATAAAAAAGCATATTCACCTGAGAAAGTGTTATTCACCGCGCTAAACGTCACGCGCTTTTACATGCTACGTTATGGTAAAATGTTTCATGTAAAATTTGTTTTGGTATTATGTTTGTCATCAAATACATTTTATCTCCTCGGAATATGGAATAAAACAATTACTGTCTTTTGTTTCGGTAAATATGTGGTTTAATTGACTTTTGAAAAACTGATATTCACTTCGGCCGTCGGCCTCAGTGAATATCAATTTTTCAAAAGTCAATAAAACCGCATATTTACCTCATCAAAAGACAGTAATTGTATATTATTACATGGCATTTTTCATATTGCATGTATTATCAGCCCTAGGTTCAATACTCAGCCCAAGAGCCGCATGGCTCGAGGGCTGATATTGACCGAGGGCTGATAATACATGCGATATGAAAAATGACATGTTATGATCTTTTTATCATATGCTTCAACAGTAGAAAAAAATAACAGATTCATATATTGATCCTTTTACGTGGTTCCAGAAGTTTAAAGAGTAAAAAAGTTCACGGCCGTCGGACCCAAAATTTGATACATTCAATATGAAATCTTTCTATCATATGTCTCAACAGAGCGAGAAAAAAAAACCCATTTATTATGGACGAATCGACAAAAAAATAATTCAACAATATACATAATGATCATTGTTTGGAAAAGTCAACTTTTTAAAGAAACTTTCTAAATTATGTTTCAGAAAAACTTAAAAAATGCATTTATTATTATTTTTTTTTTTTTTTATGATTTTAAACAATATTCTTTCCAGTATTCAAATAGTTGTTTTGTACACTACTTTGTAATGTTTTTCACTGAAAACGTAGCATTGAGGTGTATTTTCCGGAATTGGCCGAGTATTACCGGAATGCCACGTGATAACGTTACGGAAAGGCATGTGATAAGCATTTGATAAATTTTTCATATCAGCCCGCTAAGCACCAATTCGAAAAATATGGAATTTACGTCAATTTAATGCTATTATCATACGGTAAAATTTATAGGTTATTTAGTCTAAGTATATGATAATCTGTTATATCGAATTGATAATCTGTTATATCGAATTGATAATCTGTTATATCAAATTAATAATTTGTTATATCAAATTGTATAAAGTAATTGAACATGGCCCTTAAAGGCTTCCGTAAGATTTAAATTTGGATTTTGATATTCGACAATTCGTAGACTATAACTTGACATTCATAACAATTTTGAGTTGACATCCTTTTAAAATAAAACCCTGTTTAATAATTACATTTGTATATAAGCGCACGAAACGCAACACATTTGGAGTTGTATGTGTTCAAAAGTTATGACACCATTCATTTTTTTTGCACCAATAGTTACATTAATTAAAAATAGTTCAATGTCATTGGTCGTTACTAATAATAAAACCCATTGTCACTATGTGCGTCATATTACGCAAAAAGACTCATTCTAAAATTATGTACCATATAATACCTGTATTCCTATATAGATCTATATAGGCTTACTGTTTATATATGTATAATATAGTGTTCTTGGTGTAACACAAAGGATAACCATTATATAGACAAAGCTGCAGATAACATTATGACTTTCAAGTCATCTATTATCATTTGGGTTTTAGCGGTTAATTCAGGTAGGTTAAAACGATATTAGCAAATTGTAACATTTTTATTTTTAAATTTCTGATTTATACTAAAAGTTTGTGTTTAAGAGGTATATTTGGAAGTATCTTTAAGACATCAAATAACATTTCACTCATAAGGTTTTACAACATATATGGTAGGGAGAAAAGGACAACCCTGTCGTACTCTGTAACTGAAATAGTTATGACAATTAATTAGATCTTTGATACAACTACAATATGCAGTTGTCACCAATAGACAAAAAATACTATTGTAATAAATAAAAAAACGCACATAAAGTGTACATTATTTTACAACAAAATCTTATTTTTCTTTTTCAGTTTTGCGTATACAAGGCATACCTATAAAACATTCCAAGATGTACAGGAAGTTTATTTTGCCTCCATATGCTACAAGCATTCATCCGTTCATCTACACACCATTCATCAAACTCTTTCATTTTTTCCTCCCTATGTCTTACGGAAACAGACAAAATTGGATCAGTTTTCTGACATTGACAGACACAGATTATGAATACCTCAAAAACAAAGGTCCAACCACTGTACCAACACTGCAGACTACAGACAAATCATTGGAAAGAGCAGACCCACCCGTTATACATATACCGACACATCAGACAACTCCTCGCATGGAGCCAATGGACATTCCAATTCTTCCATTATAGGACTTTAGAACTCCTCTAATGGAGATACATCAAATTCAACGCAAATTAGATAGAAGGAATGCAAATACATTGGAGCTAGATTTAGGTTCTTATATCTAATGGCAGCAGATGTTGAACTATCTGATGACGAGCAGTGGTCGAGTATTCTTCATAGATGACAGATAAAGCCTGTTAGCGAAAGACGATGACGACGATTCGCACGATGTTGTTACAAGCGAGTATTTCATGACGTCCCTATCATAAGAGCATTTTGACGTTGTTCCAAAAACCGTTTCAAGCGTTCAAGCTTATATCAAACAAGTGAATTTGTTAATCTGATTTCGGTTTTTTTCTCAATTAAACTTGAATGTTCATAACATGCAGAAATGACCAGGCTTTCAGGTCCATCATTGAATTTTTTTTTATGTACAGCGAAACCTGGCTTAACCGAATCCTGCATAAACCGAAAACCTGTATGAACCAAAAATGTTCTTAAGCACCGTCATATCAAATTGTACGAGTTGTCACGGTGAACCTGATAAAACCGAACATCGGCCAAAACTGAACATAATCTTAAGTCCCGAAAAGGTTTGGTTTAAACAGGTTTCACTGTTATATTATTCTCTGTTTTTCTTTTGACGATTTGAAACCTGGCTGTAGATAGACGACGTTACAAGCTATTTGCGATATATACATGTATATTTAATTAAGTGGCAAAATTGACTCGGAGGAAACCAAACCTGTGCAAATTGTTAATTAAACATTTTTGATGACGGAGGGTGTAATACTGCATATTTTAATTCCTTAAGAATTGAACGATGGACACTTATGACGTGAATTTTTCTTGCTACCTGATTGGAAGATATTACGAGTCGTGAATAATCAAAATTTATTGATTGGTTAGGACAATCCAAACCTAGTAAATGTCCTTCAATCCCGTAGAGTATCGGATTTGTCGTCTCTATCTTAGCAATTAGATTTTACACAGGTAACTTTTATCTATGAATAGACGAATCTTCTGGAGTAAACAACAACGTTAAACGATACTATTTCATAACGTGTGACCTCACGTGTGTGGTAAAATTTGTTGATTGATGCACCTGGCTATTCTAGTAAATGAATTAATCTACAAAGCGAGAGCTCTTTCCATTGTCATCAGCTAAGAGTCGAATATAGCACTTTTTGAAAGGCTATCGCTTGTTTCTATACTATAACTTCGATACCGTGGCTCGCTATTCAGGTATGATACCACAACTTAGGTATTGCTTGCTGGGACTTTGTTAGTTTCTGTTGTATTTCTTCACAACTTGCCTAGACTCGGGCCGATTGCGACATGTACTAGTCTATAAAATTGTTAGATGCATATATTAATCTCAAGATATTTTTTTATGAGGTTTAATTTAACTTGTTTAGTTACTGTCTAATTAATTCATATTTTGAATAAATCTTTCATTTCCATAAAGTGTTTTCATTTAAGCAAAATAAAATCTTTACAAACCTGATTTGAAACTCTTGTAAAAATACAAACATGGAGATCGATTACTTAAAGTACATATGTAACTCCAACAACACACATGTGCATCTGACATACATTTAAAGAAAAGGTAACTTACAGGTAAAAAGCGTGTGTATCATAGTATTTGGTTATGTGTAAAATGCATTTAAGGCCATGTATTGTAATAATAGCTCTGCAAGCTCTTCATTGTGAGTATTCTAAAAGTTTTATGTTTTGAACAAACTTGTTTTTGTTTGTAGATATAGTACGTCTTAGTGTTGCTGAATGTCAATGAAGCATTATAGTTGGTTTAAAACATTTATAAATTAAGCATGTGAATATCACATATAACACCTCGAATTTTTATGGACACTGTTTCCAGATGGTTGACCGTTATGGAATATCTGTTTCCAGATGGTTGACCGTTATGCCGAATATCTGTTTCCAGATGGTTGACCGTTATGGAATATCTGTTTCTCAGATGACGACGGAAATATGCTAATGCCAATGGCCATAGCCACAATCCCATTCTCTTTTCTTCAAAAATTACATCATTATTGTATAATAATCTTATATATGAGCAACACGACGGGTCCCACATGTGAAACAGGATTTGATTTACCCACCCTGAAGACCTGATATCCCCAGGCCTGAGTTAATAGCGTTTATGTTGATAAGCTTTTAGTTTTCTATGATAAGATTGATATCCCCAGGCCTGAGTTAATAGCGTTTATGTTGATAATCTTTTAGTTTTCTATGATAAAATTGATATCCCCAGGTCTGAGTTAATAGCGTTTATGTTGATAATCTTTTAGTTTTCTATGATAAGATTGATATCCCCAGGCCTGAGTTAATAGCGTTTATGTTGATAATCTTTTAGTTTTCTATGATAAGATTGATATCCCCAGGTCTGAGTTAATATGGGGACGGAGTCCCCAATAACAGTAGAAAATTCAATAAAAAAAAAATACGGGAAAATTTCCCGAATTTTTCATTGTACTAATGAACTCAAAATCGTTCAATTTTTTTTTTGTCGTGTTTTGAAATCCCGGACCTGCGCAAAAATGTACAATGTACTTCCTTTTTCCGGTCTCGTTTGTATGAAACTTTGAGTAAAATATATATTTATCAGTCTAGTATAAAATAGGAAGGAACGCGCAATACCAATTTCATTTTTAATAATTCCTTGATATGAAAAAACGTTACCTGATGATAGCGTTTCTGTGTTTACATTGCATATGACGTTATAATTTAAATAACGTCACAACTAAACCCCTAACAACAGAACCAACATCGGAAACGTTACGGTATTTCCGTTTTTTTTTATCAACATGTTTGAATTAAAAAAAAAAAAAATTACAGACTTCGTCCCCATTCACAGGTAATGCCTGCCTCATATTATGGGGACGAAGTCCCCAATAACAGTAGAAAATTCAATAAAAAAAAAAATTCGGGAAAATTTCCCGAATTTTTCATTGTAATATGAGGCAGGCATTACCTGTAAATGGGGACGAAGTCTGTATGAATTATTTTTTTGTAACTCAATTATTTGTCCAAAAAAAAAGACACGGAAATACAGTAACGTTTCCGATTTTGGTTCTGTTGTTAGGGATTTTAGTTGTGACGTTATTTAAATTATGACGTCATATGCAATGTAAACAAGAAACGCTATCATTAGGTAACGTTTTTTCATATCAAGGAATTATTAAAAATGAAATAAGTATTGCGCGTTCCTTCCTATTTTATACTAGACTGATAAATATATATTTTACTCAAAGTTTCATACAAACGAGACCGGAAAAAGGAAGTATATTGTACATTTCTGCGCAGGTCCGGGATTTCAAAACAAGACATAAAAAAAATTGAACGATTTTGAGTTCATTAGTACAATGAAAAATTCGGGAAATTTTCCCGAATTTTTTTTTTTATTGAATTTTCTACTGTTATTGGGGACTTCGTCCCCATACTAATGAACTCAAAATCGTTCAATTTTTTTTATGTCATGTTTTGAAATCCCGGACCTGCGCAGAAATGTACAATATACTTCCTTTTTCCGGTCTCGTTTGTATGAAACTTTGAGTAAAATATATATTTATCAGTCTAGTATAAAATAGGAAGGAACGCGCAATACTTATTTCATTTTTAATAATTCCTTGATATGAAAAAACGTTACCTAATGATAGCGTTTCTTGTTTACATTGCATATGACGTCATAATTTAAATAACGTCACAACTAAAATCCCTAACAACAGAACCAAAATCGGAAACGTTACTGTATTTCCGTGTCTTTTTTTTGGACAAATAATTGAGTTACAAAATAATAATTCATACAGACTTCGTCCCCATTTACAGGTAATGCCTGCCTCATATTAGCGTTTATGTTGATAAGCTTTTAGTTTTCTATGATAAGATTGATATCCCCAGGCCTGAGTTAATAGCGTTTATGTTGATAATCTTTTAGTTTTCTATGATAAGATTGATATCCCCAGGTCTGAGTTAATAGCGTTTATGTTGATAAGCTTTTAGTTTTCTATGATAAGATTGATATCCCCAGGCCTGAGTTAATAGCGTTTATGTTGATAATCTTTTAGTTTTCTATGATAAGATTGATATCCCCAGGCCTGAGTTAATAGCGTTTATGTTGATAATCTTTTAGTTTTCTATGATAAGATTGGTATCCCCAGGCCTGAGTTAATAGCGTTTATGTTGATAATCTTTTAGTTTTCTATGATAAGATTGGTATCCCCAGGCCTGAGTTAATAGCGTTTATGTTGATAATCTTTTAGTTTTCTATGATAAAATTGATATCCCCAGGCCTGAGTTAATAGCGTTTATGTTGATAATCTTTTAGTTTTCTATGATAAGATTGGTATCCCCAGGCCTGAGTTAATAGCGTTTATGTTGATAATCTTTTAGTTTTCTATGATAAGATTGGTATCCCCAGGCCTGAGTTAATAGCGTTGATGTTGATAATCTTTTAGTTTTCTATGATAAGATTGGTATCCCCAGGTCTGAGTTAATAGCGTTTATGTTGATAATCTTTTAGTTTTCTATGATAAGATTGGTATCCCCAGGCCTGAGTTAATAGCGTTTATGTTGATAATCTTTTAGTTTTCTATGATAAGATTGGTATCCCCAGGCCTGAGTTAATAGCGTTTATGTTGATAATCTTTTAGTTTTCTATGATAAGATTGGTATCCCCAGGTCTGAGTTAATAGCGTTTATGTTGATAATCTTTTAGTTTTCTATGATAAGATTGGTATCCCCAGGTCTGAGTTAATAGCGTTTATGTTGATAATCTTTTAGTTTTCTATGATAAGATTGGTATCCCCAGGTCTGAGTTAATAGCGTTTATGTTGATAATCTTTTAGTTTTCTATGATAAGATTGGTATCCCCAGGCCTGAGTTAATAGCGTTTATGTTGATAATCTTTTAGTTTTCTATGATAAGATTGATATCCCCAGGTCTGAGTTAATAGCGTTTATGTTGATAATCTTTTAGTTTTCTATGATAAGATTGGTATCCCCAGGCCTGAGTTAATAGCGTTTATGTTGATAATCTTTTAGTTTTCTATGATAAGATTGGTATCCCCAGGCCTGAGTTAATAGCGTTTATGTTGATAATCTTTTAGTTTTCTATGATAAGATTGGTATCCCCAGGTCTGAGTTAATAGCGTTTATGTTGATAATCTTTTAGTTTTCTATGATAAGATTGATATCCCCAGGCCTGAGTTAATAGCGTTTATGTTGATAATCTTTTAGTTTTCTATGATAAGATTGGTATCCCCAGGCCTGAGTTAATAGCGTTTATGTTGATAATCTTTTAGTTTTCTATGATAAGATTGGTATCCCCAGGCCTGAGTTAATAGCGTTTATGTTGATAATCTTTTAGTTTTCTATGATAAGATTGATATCCCCAGGCCTGAGTTAATAGCGTTTATGTTGATAATCTTTTAGTTTTCTATGATAAGATTGGTATCCCCAGGCCTGAGTTAATAGCGTTTATGTTGATAATCTTTTAGTTTTCTATGATAAGATTGGTATCCCCAGGCCTGAGTTAATAGCGTTTATGTTGATAATCTTTTAGTTTTCTATGATAAGATTGGTATCCCCAGGCCTGAGTTAATAGCGTTTATGTTGATAAGCTTTTAGTTTTCTATGATAAGATTGGTATCCCCAGGCCTGAGTTAATAGCGTTTATGTTGATAAGCTTTTAGTTTTCTATGATAAGACCTGATATCCCCAGGCCTGAGTTAATAGCGTTTATGTTGATAATCTTTTAGTTTTCTATGATAAGATTGATATCCCCAGGCCTGAGTTAATAGCGTTTATGTTGATAATCTTTTAGTTTTCTATGATAAGATTGGTATCCCCAGGCCTGAGTTAATAGCGTTTATGTTGATAATCTTTTAGTTTTCTATGATAAGATTGGTATCCCCAGGTCTGAGTTAATAGCGTTTATGTTGATAATCTTTTAGTTTTCTATGATAAGATTGATATCCCCAGGTCTGAGTTAATAGCGTTTATGTTGATAAGCTTTTAGTTTTCTATGATAAGATTGGTATCCCCAGGCCTGAGTTAATAGCGTTTATGTTGATAAGCTTTTAGTTTTCTATGATAAGACCTGATATCCCCAGGCCTGAGTTAATAGCGTTTATGTTGATAATCTTTTAGTTTTCTATGATAAGATTGATATCCCCAGGCCTGAGTTAATAGCGTTTATGTTGATAATCTTTTAGTTTTCTATGATAAGATTGGTATCCCCAGGCCTGAGTTAATAGCGTTTATGTTGATAATCTTTTAGTTTTCTATGATAAGATTGGTATCCCCAGGTCTGAGTTAATAGCGTTTATGTTGATAATCTTTTAGTTTTCTATGATAAGATTGATATCCCCAGGTCTGAGTTAATAGCGTTTATGTTGATAAGCTTTTAGTTTTCTATGATAAGATTGGTAAAGTGTTGTTTGTCTTTCGAACGGTCATGGCTATAAAAGTCTGTTTGTCACAGGTTTATGGATTTAAATATCCTTTTGGTATCTTCCATCCATCCTACTAGGCTTCCGTCTACAAACTGTCAGTCATATCTTTGTAGCTTTATAAAATAGTGAATCTTACTAAGTGTTCAGTCTCTTATAACCATGAGCATTTTACATGAATTAGAATACAACAAACTAGCATATCATATCATTAGTCAGTTAAATGATAAGGGACAAAAACGGCATCCCTGTGACGAACAACCATTGTACAGACCGATTTGGTTTTGCATAACTTAATTTTGATTTGCAACGATGTATGTTTTTATTCATTTTCTGTTATATTACTATCATATATATTTATTCTGATTATCCAGGGGCAATTACTCAGTATATAAGAGATTCAAAATGTTTTGGAATCCAAACCGTAAAAAGAGAGAGAGAGAAAAAAGGGAAAGTTATATGATTTAAGATAAGATTATCATGTTATACCGTAACATTATATGCAAGACACTGACCCGGTTTTGATACACTGGTAGTGCTATGAACAGTTATATCGATATTTTGTCAGTTATAATTGTACAAATACCATACTTCCTTTAAAATTTTGAATACACTTGTACTGTATTATCATAATTATGTTCACGCACTCAAATATAATGAAATTCAACGCGACTGTCATACAAGTGAGAGGTTTAACTAGCTATAAAAAACAAGGTTTGATCCATCATTTTCTACTTAAGGAAATGCCTGTACCAAGTCGGGAACACGACAGTTGTTTTCCATTCGTTAGATTGTGTGAGCTTTTGATTTTGACATTTTCTAAAGAACTTTATTTTTTAGTTTCCCATGGAATTCGGTATTTTTGTTATTTTACTTTTTCAAAAGACAAATATCGAAAACAAAACTAATTAGGAACACAAATGAACAAAATGTGTTTATAATTTAATGATTTGTTTATGATTTTTCTGTTTTATTTGCAGTCATAGGCAATGGTGCTGTAACAATTAAACTGCCGAGTTTTGAGTCAATCAAATTACCCAGTATTCCGCCAATCAAGTTGCCTAGTTTCCCGACAGTTAACCGTCCAATTCTTCCACTATTTAGAAAACCTTTCAAACCAAGTTTCAAAACATTGGATAAACGAATAGACAAGATTACGACAAAGGTCACGAAATCACTGTCTAACGCTGAAGAAGTCACTGGTATATTACCGACGAAATCACTGTCTAATGCTGAAGAAGTCACTGGTATATTACCGATGAAATCACCGTCTAACGCCGAAGAAGTCACTGGTATATCACCGACGAAATCACTGTCTAACGCTGAAGAAGTCACTGGTATATTACCGACAATATCACTGTCTAATGCTGAAGAAGTCACTGGTATATTACCGACGAAATCACTGTCTAACACTGAAGTGGCTTTTTCGTCATCTACATTAATAAGTACTTCCACGTATTTACCCATGGTGGAGAATTTCATGTCAGTGATACCAACATAGACAATTCTACTCCGATACAGATAATGAAATACCCAGAACATGTAGGTATTGTGGACAAATTGTAGCGGAAGAGATGTCACCACTGTCACATAACATTTAGATAAATCTTTTGACAATTTTGATCATCATCAGTCGAACTGAAGAAACTCGTATTACCTGGAACCAATTTTATTAGCACTAGAACTCAGTTTCAGATGTTCATTGTTGTGTTGTTGGATTTTCTCGAACTTTTAGTATATCTATGGGAATTTATTTTTCATTAAACATACGAGTAATTTTGTTAAACGTGTAAATCAAAAATGCCTCTCATAAGAGATCTTCGTTTGGATGGAACACTATGAAAGACTTGTATACCGGCTGAAAGCTACTCTTGTAGACAAACATCTATTTTTTATGAGACAAACCAGAGAAATATTGTGGATCCGAACAGTGCAGCCTATACAGTGATCTAAATTTGACCAATCAACAAGTTTACTATAACAGTATACGCAAACTCTTTAAGATGACCATTATTCAGTTTTTATCCAGTATCTCAAAATTATGTAGATGAAAAATATAATACTTTTCAGTTAGTATATACGGGTTTCCGCACAAAAATAACGATAACATGTGCATGACTTTTTTAACCCCTTATTATTATCTCTAATCATAATATATATAATTCAACATCAAATGGAAGCATGCGCCAATCTAGGTTACTAAACCGACCGTGTAGGCTTTTTTTTTTGTAATTTGAAGGACTATTTTGCTATTTTAAGACCATTTAAAACACATATGATAATTCAAGTAACAAATAATAATATTATGTGTAGATAAAAAGAAAATTTTCGAGGGGAACTAAGATGTTAATTTCCTCAGGCAAAATTGACATCAGCTAGGTGTATCTGGCTATAATTTTTGGTGATATAGCTCCTCAACTGTTTTGGTTCTTATGCCGTTTCAAATATTCGGCTCTGAGCGTTCCTGGTGAAAGTAAATCCAGAAAAGCGATTCGGAAGCATGAAATTTATAAAGTGTTGGTTTCATTTTTTTGTTATATCGTGGTAATAAGTGCAAGACCATATAAAATACTGATACCGGTTCTGAACTTGCGTCGCTACATGCAACAACAAACAAATTAGGGAGTTTTAAATGACCTTGACTGGCTATACAGCCCTTGCACGGTCGGAAATGCATTTGGTTGAGGTAACATTTATACTGGAGCCTACCTGATCATTCCTTTCTCTGAAAAAAATTTCCTTATACAATGAGAGTTGTAACATTTCAAGGCTATCGGTAAATTGGAAGAAGATACACAGCAGATATGAGTAACATTTGCTTCTCGCTACAACTCAACATTACCAAGCTGCAGACCAAAACATTTGATCATCCCCTACAAAAATATCCAAGAAAACTTCGACGAAATTTTTTCTTGAACAATGAGTGCATCTTAAATTTGCTTACTCACTACAACTCAATAACATAAAGCTACAGACCAAAAATTAAAAATCGTTTCATAGGAGCTAAGAAAACTTAATAAAAACAATTCTTTTGGAGTGACGGTTTAAACTTGGAAGTCAACAAATTAAATGTATGCAATATTGATTTCAGTGATATGATCAAGGAATACCTATTATTGGTTGGGAAATGTCCTACCAACGAGATATAACGTAATGATTAAAATTAAATGCATGCAAGACATGCCAACTCCGTTAGAGGAAACTGTTTATCGCTCTGAAAGTTTGAGAAGAGCAAGATAAATACACCGGAAATTTCTCCACAAAGAGGAAAAGGTGGTTTATGGTAAAGCAACCTTGATAGTAAGGCTAATATACTTACTAAACATTTCGTGCGTGTTTTCACCTGTGAAGATACATCAGCTGTGCCATATAAAAGAAGAAGTCCCTTTCTTACAATGACAAACCTGTTTTGATGGCAATCATATCCGTACCACCTCCTTATTTTCACACTGAATCTTTCAGAAATAGTTTTTATTAAATGCCTTGCGTATAAACTCAACCAATCACAATGCCACTGGTCCTTAAAATTCTTAGCAAATTTTTTGATAGATTATCAGGAAAATTTATGTCAATTTTTTTATATTTTCAAAAGTCAATTGATTCCGGTATTATGCCGACAGATTGGACACATGGAAAAATAGTTACTGTTATTATTCATGGCTTCAAATGGCTAAATCAGTTGAAATACACATCTAATTATATACAACCTAGCTGGTTGCAAGATTGGCATATATCTATATAGTTGTCTTAGATGGTGACATACCATCGTAACAGTCAGATTGTCCTTGTGGCATGCCTTTCTCTTCATCTATTAAACAACTTTTATCTTGAACGATGAATTAAAATACACAGGATACGACTATTTGTTGTCCAATTAAGGACCCTTGGTGGCCAGCATGACTTGTATACACAAAAACAATACACTATGATTTAAAAAAAGAAGAAGATAAATGTCTCAAATGATTTCTTTATCCATTGTATGAGACAGACAAATATACATAATTTTAGACCTATCTGCTTGTAAATGGCTAAATGTTAGTTTAAAACAAAAGTTATTTGATATATTTGAACCATAAAACCGGCGTTCAGATATATCAGGAACAGTTATTAATTTTATACTGAAAAGCGGTTGTCATGAAGTTCATTTCCCGTTAGATATACTGCTCCCAGTATATATACAATTCGTCAAAAGGTCTTGCATACAGATTATTTTTATAAAATGAGGATAACGGTTTGAGTTCGAAATATATTTCGATACATTACCAGATAGAGTTAGGGTGATATTTCGCAGATTTATATCGTGTAATCATAGATTAATAGGCTAGGTAATCAAAGAAGATATTGTTCTTTATGTCAATGTCGAGTTTCAGATGGTTCCAATCTACTGCAGTGCGCACAAAAACAGAGCATTTGATCTGGTCGGTCTTACTGTTTGGAACTATGACCGCTCGTTTGTTGTTAAAGACTTGAAATAGGCTAAAGATGACTACCCGTAGTATGTAAATTTATAAGATTATAAATTCACTCACTGTTCTTCTTGGTTAGCATGTGTTTGTCTGTTTTTCTATTTTTTTATGACATGTATACTAATTAAATGATCTTGTATGGTAAAAAGTAAAATAACAAACAATATCGAACTCAAAGGAAAATTTAAATCGGAAAGATCCCCTTCAACATTCTTAATTAACTTGTCATACCGTGATGTGCACAATAACAAGCGAATCTTGCTAACTTAACACTGTTGGTTTTTGTTTTGTTTATTAGGATGTAATAAATTTTAGCAGTTTTCATTAACTACCGGAAATCTGAATAATCTATTGGTTTCTTTTTAACATTTCGATTTATTGTCGATACATCCAAGTTCGGGACGTTTTCTTCTTTTTGTCACTCTCGATTGGGAAATCCGCGGGAAAATACTCGGAACCTTCCAAGGGGTTTCCTCATTTTGAACTTTATGGATTGTCCCAATTGACCAATTAAAATACTCGTTTTAAATGAAAGGTCAAGGTATTTACCTTGGCAGCGTGTAATACCGGTTGTATGAATTTCGAATGAAGTGATTTCATTTATAAACTACTAATACCTCAACGCAAGATGTCATCTAAAAAGAGAGTATGCATTGTTGGATCTGGAAATTGGTAGGTGACAAAAAACAAATATAAGAGTTTAATCTATATCTCGTGGCAAAATTAAAAATGCTGAGTGTTGTCTCTCACTCTGGACTTTGCCCTGTCTTATAATTTATCATTTCAATAGTAAAATTTATAGTCCAAATAACTATGTCGTCATGCAAGGACGTGAATGTACGTGCTTGTGTCAAGGAAGGTTATTTTTATATTTTGCTGTGAAACCTTCCTGTGACCATGAAAAATGATGAGATATCTGGACCTATAAAATATATCAAAATAGAACAAAAACACCTTAGGCTTAGCACTGGCAGACAGCATGATTAACTTTAAAGCAAACTCACTCAGGCATGTGCTTAGAGTAATGTTAAAAATGTTGATTGTTTTCTGTAACTAGAGAAGAAGAAGATTATCTGTACTATATACTATAGACCGTGATCTCAGGGAGAGGTATACTGTACTGGTGATAGCAATACTTAAATGTGGGTCTCATGGGGGTCTAAGCGTGATGCGAGATTGCCGTTTTTTTGTAAACGTGACATGTGAAAGTCAAATTATTGTGCTGTGAAAATGGTAAATGAAGTCTAGCGGGATACGTGAAATTACAAAAAAATGAGAATTACTTATGTACATTGTGTAAGCGGGATATGGGAATCTGACAAAACAGTAAGCGGGATCTGGAATTAGAACCCCACAATGAGACCCCCTTGAAGTTGAATGCCAGTATTTTAGACTTTACTACCAAAGTATCAGTGTGATATGTCTATAACTACTATAAAGCTAAAAAAAAAAAATCAAATTTGGCCACGATCATCCATGATGTATCTAGCTGTAACTAAATGTTTGTCCAGTGATTTAGTCTACCAAAATATGATTAACACACTTCACTGACCAACATTACAAGAAAGGAGACTCAAAAGCAGATTAAATATGTTCCATAGAATAACAAACAATATATGGGAATCTGACAAAACAGTAAGCGGGATCTGGAATTAGAACCCCACAATGAGACCCCCTTGAAGTTGAATGCCAGTATTTTAGACTTTACTACCAAAGTATCAGTGTGATATGTCTATAACTACTATAAAGCTAAAAAAAAAAAATCAAATTTGGCCACGATCATCCATGATGTATCTAGCTGTAACTAAATGTTTGTCCAGTGATTTAGTCTACCAAAATATGATTAACACACTTCACTGACCAACATTACAAGAAAGGAGACTCAAAAGCAGATTAAATATGTTCCATAGAATAACAAACAACAAAATTGCCATACCACATACTGACATATTAATTAAAAGCCAATCAAACACCAGGTCTAGCCATGAATAAACATACCGACAAATTCGATGCAGCAAAGACAGTTACAAATTTTCATTTTTCTGCCAAACTATAAAAGACTGGAACAAATTACCTGAACCAATAGCCTGCAGCACCACTACTGAGTGCTTCAAGGAGAAACTCACTAGAGAGATGCTCCTTGACACTTACAAACACCTACATGTATAATATGTATCTTGTTTTTATCTTATACCAAAAATTAAAAATAAAAATTGAAAAATATTACTTACATATACATTTGTATTATAAAAATTGAAAAATTATTAAGAAATCAAAAATATATATTTTTAATCATTAACAATATTGTTATACCAGGCATGCGCCGGAAAGTAATCATCAACCAGTTGATGTTTTTCTGTATATAAAGAAGAAGAAGAATGTCACCAACATGTACAATGCTAAGAGTAAAATATAGGGGTAAAATGCCAGTATTGAATTTGTCTGTAAACTTGTCAACTATTATAGATATTGAAAATTTGAAGGATTTAATTTAGATCTAAGCTATTATCAATTATCCTATTGTCTGGAAACCTATAATTCAAGGAGAAGAAAATTTCAATAGCAGAAATTAACAGTATGATCAATCATAAATATTTTATATGCAAATGTAACTGGCATACAAGTATATTATATTTTTTTTGACAATACTGGCACACAAAAAAAAATAAAAATGTATTTCCAGTAATGTATTCAATACTGGTTTTCAAATATTGCATTTTCCGATTACAGGAGATCCAAATTTAAACATAAATCAATATCTTATGACAAAATGTACATGTTTTACATGCCAAGATATTCATTTGCTTACAGTGTCACATGTGTGTCCTACTCACCTGAGATGATATGGGTGTAATTTTATGAAAGAAAGGATTTTTCCTCGAAGGTGTTCTCTTACAATCACAAACTGTTCTTTAAAGACCTTCAAAATGCCAATATAACTGAAACCATGCAATGTTGTGATGATCATTTGTTTCCACAAGAAACATAAAAATTCACATAAATATTCCAAGAAATAGACAGGTTTTGAAGTGGTGGCTGAAGTCTTGTACTATCTAACCCAAAAAATATCTACCATGTCATCAGACAGAAATTAAAAGGTACATGCACATACATCAGTCAGAGCTCCGACATAAATAAGTCTGAATCTGCTTTTGACTCATAGAGGTCTAAATTTGTAAGTTTTAGGATTTGTCTCCCTTTAATGCAAGACAAAATACGACTTTAACAAGTAAAATATTGTTAAGCAAGAAATAATTGACCAGAATCAAAAAGTTGAAAATATCGACTTCTACAAGTCAATAAGTTATCAAAATTGGTTAACTTCAAGACCCAAGCATATTTATAAAAAGGTCATGCATCTAAATCAAATAATGACCACATTGAAAGACAATGCTTTTTCTTCTAAAGAAAAATATGAATGCATATGAGAGTCTTAAAAATCGGAGATAATGTTAATTAACCTTACAATGCAACCACCTGGAACCACACTTAATGAGGTAAAACATCTGTGTTAAGTAAGGATGTCCAATTAGATAATTAAATATAGATAGCTCAAGTCCTTGTGAACTCTCAGACAGGTTTTTGTTGTCATAGGTGATGTACTTTGGCCACAAAGTAAAATTAAGTTTTTTCATCAACATAAATAAACTTAAACTAGTCTAGAATTGAAAACACATTTTTAGCTCACCTGGCCCAAAGGGCCAAGTGAGCTTTTCCCATCACTTTGCGTCCGTCGTCCGTCGTCGTTAACTTTTACAAAAATCTTCTCCTCTGAAACTACTGGGCCAAATTAAACCAAACTTGGCCACAATCATCATTGGGGTATCTAGTTTAAAAAATGTGTCAGGTGACCTGGCTAACCAACCAAGATGGCCGCCATGGCTAAAAATAGAACATAGGGGTAAAATGCAGTTTTTGGCTTATAACTCAAAAACCAAAGCATTTAGAGCAAATCTGACATGGATAAAATTGTTTATCAGGTCAAGATCTATCTGCCCTGAAATTTTCAGATGAATCGGACAACCCGTTGTAGGGTTGCTGCCCCTGAATTGGAAATTTTAAGGAAATTTTGCTGTTTTCGGTTATTATCTTGAATATTATTAAAGATAGAGATAATTTGTATACAGCAATAATGTTCAGCAAAGTAAGATCTACAAAAAAGTCAACATGACCAAAATGGTCAGTTACCCTTTACGAGTTATTGCCCTTTATAGTCAATTTTTAACCATTTTTAGTAAATTTTTGTAATCTGTTACAAAAATTTTCTCCTCTTGACCTCTTAACATGCTTAAGGAGTTATTTCCCTTTATAGTCTATTTTTAACAATTTTCATAAATTTTGTAAGTTTTGTAAATTTTTACAAAAGATTTTAACTACTGGGATAGATTCATAGGTTCATTAGATAGAGATAATTGTAAGCCACAAGAATTTTGAGTAAGGTAAGCTCTACAAACGCATAGCCATCACCAAAACACAATTTTGTCATGAATCCATCTGTGTCCTTCGTTTATGATATGCACATAGACCAAGGTGAGTGACACAGGCTCTTTAGAGCCTCTAGTTTTAGGAGTTACTATTAATTAATTATTATATTAATTTTTTAACCATGACTATATGACATTTTATATTTTAATATTTTATGATGTATTTAAATGAGTAGTTATTGTTGCATACTCCAATAGAAATTTGAATTGAGATCATTTTTGGAATAAGGGAAAGGGAAAAGTGAGAAAAAAAATTGGGGTGGGGGTCAATTTTTTTTATCATTTCAGATTTCAGAATTAAAAAAAAAAAATCTTACAATATTTTTCCTTTGATAGGATTAATGTTCAACAGCATAGTAAATTGCTCAAAAGCAAAAAAAAATTAAGTTCATTAGACCTCATTCATTCTGTGTCAGAAACCTATGCTGTGTCAACTATTTTAAAATCACAATCCAAATTCAGAGCTGTATCCAGCTTGAATGTTGTGTCCATACTTGCCCCAACCGTTCAGGGTTCAACCTCTGCGGTCGTTTAAAGCTGCGCCCTGCAGAACATCTGGTTTTACCTTGGTTTGTTTTGCTTAACTGAGAAGCAACTTTTGTAGATGATGAAACATACAATAATTCAATATGTTAAGAATAGTATTTCTATTGTAGGGGGTCAGCTATAGCAAAAATAGTTGGTAACAATGTTGTTGAAAAATCCGACAAATTTGAAAGGGAAGTCAAAATGTGGGTGTTTGAAGAAATGATAAATGGCAGAAAGTTAACAGAAATTATAAACCAAGATCATGAAAATGTGAAGTACTTACCAGGTTTTAAACTTCCAGAGAATGTTGTAAGTATCTTGATGTTATTTTTGTATGCATTTTGTAAGCAATAAAAAATACCATTTTAAATGATGAAAATTTGACATCTACTTTAATCTTGGTACAGGCATCTATAATGTTTGCCACTGGACATTCAGCATTTTCTGCAAGCAACTTATTAATATTTTTATGCTAGATTATGATTTTTACATAGATTTTGTGGTTGCCTGCACTTAAACATACATTAAGTCCTAGGGACACATTTACTTATGTTTTTATACCCCCGCTTTGTAAAAGGGAGGTATACTGTTTTACTTCTGTCTGTCCTTCCGTCAGTCCATCAGTCTGTCAGTCAGTCCGTCCGCCCATGAATATTTTTCGTCACATTTTTCTCAGGAACTACACTACCAGGATTTCTGAAATTTGGTTTTAGGCTTGATATAAGTCAGCTATACTGTGTGATGCGTTTTCAGATTCATCACTCGACAACTTCCTGTTTACCGAACACTTGTATCATTTTTACACCTGATAGCCAAGTTGAAAATTTTTCGTCACATTTTTCTCAGGAACTGCACTACCAGGATTTCTGATATTTGGTTTCAGACTTGATATAAGTCAGCTATACCGTGTGATGTGTTTTCAGATTCATCACTCAACAACTTCCTGTTTACCGAACACATTTGGACAGGGGTATCATCTTCTGCTCACAGTTTCACTTGTTTTTTTATGTTTATCAAACATTTTATGTTGGGCAATTTATTTTTGATAAGTGTTTGCCCTTACTTTTGTCGATCATAATATATTGTAATATTATATCCTCTTATATAACTACTGTCAAATTATAATGAGGACAATTCTTAACTCAGTGTGAGTTCACCTGGCTTTGAAATAATCAACTAATCTCCCACATTTGAGGTGGGCATGTTACCAGAAGACAATAGTGGCAGTTGATAAATTTTATGTGAAAAGTCCTTGTAGAGAAAGGAATGCAAGACATTTGTATTTGCAATAACTTTATACAGATTATCTGATTAGTTAATAGAATGCACTAATGATTTTCTTTGCAGGTTGCCATCCCCGATGTAAAAGATTCTGCAGAAGGAGCAGACATCATAATCTTTGTTCTACCTCATCAGTTTGTTAGAGGAGTATGTAAACAACTTAAAGGAAAAGTCAATGAAGGTGCTATAGCTGTCTCTCTTATCAAGGTAAATATTAACTCAAAATTATGTACCGTTTTTGTACACTTGTAAAAAAACATATTTTGTTAGAACAGTGCAAACCATATAAACAAAACTTTGTTTTTGATGAATTAACCAATCAGTAACTTTGTAGAGAAAAACTTAAACATTAAGGTTATATGGCGTACATGTAATGGAATAATGTTCTACTTATCTGCATCCTGATAAAGATGAGTTGTAGTGTGTAATCAGATTTTACATCTACAGTGAAGCCACATCCTGTTTGCTGATAGTGTTGATATTTTACACTCATTGTACTAGGAAGATTTATGTCAAAGTTTTCTTGGCGTTAAATAAAGGGAATGATTAGTTACATAGTATGCTTTAGTATCATGTTATCTATTTTCCATTGAATGCAGCGACACAGGTCTGACCTTGTTATGGCTTAAGTCTTTTGGTTTTTTTGTAAATAGATTAATGCAATCTCAATTTTCATTCATTTAAGATTTAGTATAGTAATACAAGCTTGTTTTGTAGGGTTTTGATGTGGCAGAAGGTGGCGGTATTCTACTTATATCCACAGTGATTAGGAACGAGCTAGGAATACCATGTGCAGCTCTGATGGGAGCAAATATTGCTAATGAAGTGGCAATGGAAAATTACTGTGAAGCTACTATTGGTAAAGTTTTTTCTCAAGTCATTGGTTTCCTGGTTATATCTAGATTCCATTATTGTTATAACACTTAGAAAAGACAAAACAAGGAATACAAAAAATATTGGAGAGAGCAACATATGATACCAATCTCCAACGCAAAAGTCACAACTTCTCAAAAAATAAAATAAGACTCAGGGTTCTCGCTAAGGATTTTTGAAAGCGAGTCCAGGGGCTCTTCATTTTTGGCCATGATGAGTCCAACAGCAAGAAGAAAATATTTTATAGCAATACAATGTAATATTTTAGTCTCCATATCCTAACAGAGCAATGAAATGACATTAAATTCATATCACTTTTAAACTTTTGCTATAAATGATGATATTTGTGTTTTATTTGTGTTAAGTTTATATAAAATATTTCAATCTTGATGCATCTGTGGACTCACCAGTTTTGAAAATGGTGAGTCCAGACAGATTTTGATGAGTCCAGAACTCATGTAAATCCAATCAATTATGAGCCTGTCCTAAGTAAGAAGCCTGTTGTTGAGTTGTTTTAGTTAGTTAATGTCTGTCATACATGTATTTATTTTTCATAAATTGTTTTGGTATAAATTAAGCCGTATGAATGCCTATAATAGCTTACATCCATTTCAATATGAACTTGAGTGGATAGTTGTCTCTATGTCTCGTATATTGCTATGGTGCTGTCGTCATCTGGGTCGTTGTCCGAAGACACATTTGGTTTCCGGACAATAACTTTTTTCTTAAATGGTAGAACCTTAAACAGACATAGACATTTTTTTTGCCTTATGTAAAGGAAATCATATCTAAAAGCAGGTAGTAATCTGGATTGTTTATTTCTCCAGCCGGTTCTAGTATTTGTTTGCTTTATTTACAGGTTGTAGGGACACAAAGTATGGTCCACTACTTAAAGAAATGTTTCAGACAAACTATTTCAGGATAGTTGTGATTGAAGATGAAACTACAGTTGAAGTCTGTGGTGCTTTAAAAGTAGGTATGAGTTTATTAAATGATCATCATTCTGATGTATTGTTTAAAAACAAATTATACACTAGCTTAAGCGTAAGCATAGAAAAAAATCCAGAATAAAACTAACCGCCATGAATTAATTTTGTAAAAAAATGTGCCGATATAAAAACAAAATCCATGCTGACATTTTTACTGTTTGGAATATGGCCATTACACGTGACCAATTTTGAATATGCAGAAACAGCCAAAAAGAGATTTGGTTCCATAAGATGAGTAAGGCTCAGACAGATATTTTTTTATAATTCTATATGAGAATTTGATTATCACAAAATCCAAAATGTTTTAATACCCACTTAGGCAATGTTTTTGGGGAAATATATATTTACTATAAAAATTACCCTGTATGTCTATCCATCTATCAGTTTTTCTTGTAAGTGCAACTTCAAATTCGATCAACAGATATTGATGAAACTTTACTCAGCTGTAGAATAATTGCAAACGATGTGCTCAAAGTAAATATTTTTGGTTCTACATAATAAAGGGGAGATAATTCAATTTACTTACTTTATAGTATTGCAATTTTCTGTTCACCATTCCTGCGCTAAACTTGTAATTTAATTTGTTGTGGTTGGGGCTTTTATGTCAATGAAAACATTCTTCTGATAATTTTAGATATAACATAGCTATAGCCATTAACTTGTTTGGACTGTTTTTGGAAGAGGGTCTAAATATGTAGATTCTGAAGCATTAAGCTTAATCATATTTTGTAGTTTAAAGTTATAACAATTTAGGCTCCCGCAAATCTTATAAACACTTAAAAGATGGTATTATCTCCCAAATATCAAGTAGTAAATGAGGTCTATTAAAGATTGTTTTATGTTGCTGTGTAGCAGGCATGATATAACTTATAGTTTAATCTAACATTTCAGAACATTGTGGCAGTTGGTGCTGGTTTTGCTGATGGTTTAGGGTATGGAGATAACACTAAGGCAGCTGTAATCAGATTAGGACTTATGGAAATGGTTAAATTCTGTGAAGTTTTTTACCCAGGTATGCAATATGCTCTGGCATGTATTTACATTGCTTGATTGCAATTTGGATTACAAGTAAGATATTTTAGTATCTTACAATGCACACTGTCTTTACAATTGTTGATTATTATGTCAGTTGTTAGTTACAGTGAATTAAATTAAAAGTAATGGTATTTTAGATGATATATACCTCCTATAATAGAAATAGGTTATTAAAAATATTGAAGTTTATAGCTCAATAGTCAATGTAGATAACATGGTTTTATGATTAGAACAATTTTATTTACACTCAAGTATCATTTACCTTTTTATGTGTCACAGCAATATTTATGCTTCAGATTTTATTTGGCTTTTTAAAGAGAGTTAATGAATTTCAATGTTACAGAAGTCACTATTAACACCTACATAAAATAAATCAAGATGCTGACCTTAGTAGGATAGTTTACTGTTGATCATTGACCTTGAGCATGAAGTCAAGGTCAAATTAACTCTTATAGACATTCATGCATACTGTACAATGATTGAGAAGAAATCGAGCTGACATATTCTTCAATAATTTGACAAACTGCTGAAAGCAGGAAAAATTCATGTTGAGAATTTGACAATGAAATAAGGCAGAAAGATGTATACAAATTGATTTCGTAGACTAAAAATAATTAAACTTTAGCTGAAAATAAGTAAGAAAAATTCAACTGCTCACTGAACAAAGAATATGGTGAAAGGCAGATGACTCCTGTTACAGCTTACAAAGATTTTTAGATCTTAAATAAAGTTGAATCAGATTCAGAATATTACATCTTTCAGTGCCTCATGATAATCATATTCAAATTACCAGCATTATTTTATGCTGAATATTGAACATGAAAAAAAATAATGTCAATACTAAATTATGATCAAGCTTCTCTTAAAATACTTGTTGTTTCTGGGTTGTGCACAATTTCTTTCCACAATGGAAAAAATTATGAAATCTGCATTTAAAGAATAGTAGAATCTATCTTATCTTTGAATGCAGAAAGTGTTTAACAATGCATTTACAATAGTTTTACAATACAGTAATGTTACTGAACTATTATATTACTTCTTATCAAGCTACTGATTCAAGTAAGTATACTTGCACATTTGATTGGTTCAATAAAGGTAGAATGGGATTTATTCTGTTCTTTACCATTCTAAATGATGGCCACCATACAACATATCCTTATGTTTATATTGCTTGTATTAACATGCATGATTTACAATTTATAATTTGTATTACTTTTTAAATTAACATTGCCTCACAGCAAAATGAATTGTATGACTAGCTGAGAAGTATATTTGCTGCATATGAGTTGGAGTATATTTCTCCACTTTATAGCTTTAGCTTTCATGTAGGTTCTTCATATATTATCTTATGAAGCTTTGCACAATGCTTGGTGATAGGTAGTGACTACTTTAATATAGGATTAAGAGATGAGTATGAAAGAATGGTGGATGAAAAAAATAGATTATTTTTAACGAGAAATTTAGATTGAAAGCACAATGAAAGAAATCAAATAATAGTTCTTTCCGTTTTTAAATGCTTGAAGGAAATTCCCCAGTCCAAATTTTGCAGACCAACTTTGAATAAAAAGAGGCAGAAATTGTACCTGTCCTTTTTATACGACCGCAAAAAATTGGTTGTATATCGGTATGACGTCGTCGTCGTCCAAAGACATTTGGTTTTCGCACTCTAACTTTAGTTTAGGAATTAGGGGCAAACAAAGAAAAGGTCCCAGAGAAGCATTTTTCTTGGTTTTTACACAATAACTTTAGTATAAGTGAATAGAAATCTATGAAATTTTAACACAAGGTTAATGACCACAAAAGTAAGGTTGGGATTGATTTTGGGAGTTTTGGTCCCAACAGTTTAGGAATTAGGGGCCAAAAGGGTCTAAAATTAAACTTTGTTTGATTTCATCAAAAAATGAATCGTTATGGTTTTTTGATATGCCGAATCTAACCTTGTATTTAGATTTTTAATATTTGGTCCTGTTTTCAAATTGGTCTACATTAAGGTCCAAAATTAAACTTAGTTTGATTTTAACAAAAATTGAATTCTTGGGGTTCTTTGCTATGCTGAATCTAAACATGTACTTAGATTTTTGATTATGGGCCCAGTTTTCAAGTTGGTCCAAATCTGGGTCCAAAATTAAACTTTGTTTGATTTCAACAAAAAATGAATATATGGGGTTTTTCAATATGCTGAATCTAACCATGTATTTAGATTTTTAATATTTGGGCCCGGTTATCAAATTGGTCCACATTGAGGTCTATAGGGTCTAAAATTGAACATTATTTGATTTCATCAAAAAATGAATTCTTGGGGTTCTATGATATGCTGTATCTAACCATGTATTTAGATTTTGGATATTGGACCATAATAGGTAAATGTCCAATTTAAAATTTTCAAGTTTTTAAGTTTAAGTTCTTAGACCACATTCATTCTGTGTCAGAAACCTATGTTGTGTCAACTATTTAATCACAATCCAAATTCAGAGCTGTATCAAGCTTAAATGTTGTGTCCATACTTGCCCCAACTGTTCAGGGTTCAACCTCTGCGTTCGTTTAAAGCTGCGCCCTGCGGGGCATCTGGTTACTAATTGGTACTGCCAATATAAATAGAAAGATGTTATATAACTTAAAATCAGAATGCCCGGCTTCTCAAGAAAAATGATACCCAGTGTACAACATGTCTATAATAACTCTGTTATCACAATTTTGCATGCTTTTTACATGCTTTTTTACATGCAACAAAAATAAGTTTTAGTTATATAATTCACACTCAAGTTATCTAATTTCTCACTTCAAGTAATACAGCTTCTCCTAGTAAAAAATACCTATTTTTAGACAATGCATGCTCTTGAAATTCTGGTTGTTGTGAATTATTCAAGTTCCAGTTTAGTCTGTTTTATATTCTTTTATTTGGTAAATGTTTAAGCGCCACTTTATGTAACAATAGGCCTGCAAGGTCTTCACTTGCTGAAGTCCTTGTATAGCATTGACTCTGATTAAAACTTACGAAAACATTGAAGACATTCTTGAGTTCTTTATCATCAACATGTTCAAAACACTGGTCTTTGCAAACATTTAATACCTCCTGTTTTACATCAACTTCTACAATCCTCTTCATTTCAAAGGAGCACAAATGGTTCAGCTCATTCATCGGAATCAATTACGAATAATCTCAATATGTCCAAAATCATTTCACACAGATTTTTTGTTTTCATATCGTTTAGTTCCTCATTTTGAGGCACAGTAGCTATATAGAGAAATTGACTCAGATATACATGATATTTCTTGTTTCCTTAAATCATTATATAAACAATAAGAAATTATCTGAATATGTCTAATTTTAAGCAGTTTTATGAAAACCAGCCTTTTTGTGTGTAAAGAATAAGTTACGGGATAAGTTTCCTCCCCTAAAAGGAGACATATACAACAGTTGAAGCTGCATCAGTATTTTACATGATTTTAAGCATTAAATGTGATAAAATATATATATGTGAGTCTTCTATATTGCAGAGTCTCAACAAGGGACATTTTTGGAAAGTTGTGGAGTAGCTGACTTAGTAACAACATGTTATGGAGGTAGAAACAGAAAAGTAGCAGAAGCATTTGTTAAAACAGGAAAGGTATGTAAGACAAATCAAGTTTTAGAAATGAAATGCCCAAATTGACTATTAAAAAAAGACAATGGCATTGTGAGAACAAAAACTGCTAAAAAATATGCATATGTCCTATCTCCCAGTAGTCATGGCATACAGTATACCATAGATATAGGAAGATGTGGTGTGAGTGCCAATGAGACAACTCTCAATCCAAATAACTATTTAAAAAAAAAAGAAGAAAAAAAAAAGGTAAACCATTATAGGTCAATGTACGGCCTTCAACACAGAGCCTTGGCTCACACCGAACAACAAGTTATAAAGGGCCCCAAAATTACTAGTGTAAAACCATTCAAACGGGAAAACTAACGGTCTAATCTATATAAAAAAACCGAGAAACACGTATAAATTACATAAACAAACGACAACTACTGTACATCAGATTCCTGTCTTAGGACAGGTGCAAACATTTGAATGTAATAGAAAAGTGGGATATGTCTGCCCTGTCATTCTGTCCTTTCCTCAAACAAATACTTCTGTCACACTTTCTCAGGTACTACTTATCAGAATGATGTCATATTTGCTCAGCAGCTTCACATTTATGAGTTTGAACATTTAACTTTTATCCTCAATCAGTCAGTGTAAAACTTGCAAATTTCTGTAAAAAAATACATGAGCTACAATTAAGATAACTTTGTTAATTTTATAATGACTTTATCTTATGATCGGGTAAAAAACAAATAAACTATTAAAATAGAAACATTCCATCATATTGATTGCAACACAAATTCATTATGATCTAGGTTGGAGTCTTTTTCACATATACATACCGGTAAAGAGAAAATGACTGCATATAGGGTTTGGAAAGCAGAGTTGGTTATGATCTATGTTTATTTGCAGAGTATAGAAGAACTAGAGAAGGAAATGTTAAATGGTCAGAAATTACAAGGTCCACCTACAGCATTTGAAGTGAATTACATGTTAAAGAATAAAAATATGGAGGAAAGGTTAGTTTATGTGGTAATATGGATTCTCAAATGATGTGTGACAATTTGCAGAGATAAAATAAATGTTTACAACATGGAGATTCATATAGTCTATGATGTTTATGGTAACAGAAAGATAATTTTCATAGATGGATATACCTCTCATTTTCTATCTATTAATTTATTATTCTATTAATTTTACCTTCGCCCCAAAAGGAGGGGAGAGCGGATAGGGTACAATTTTTGTATATAAATAAGGCCGTTAGTTTTCTCGTTTGAATTGTATTACATTGTCATATTGAGGCCTTTTATAGCTGACTATGTTGTATGGGCTTTACTCATTGTTGAAGGCCGTATGGTGACCTATACTTGTTAATGTCTGTGTCATTTTAGTCTCTTGTGAACAGTTGTCTCATTGGCAATCATACCACATCTTTTTATGGCCCCTCAATGAAGTTGTCGGTGCCATATAGTTTTACCCTTGTCCGAAATTCCATAATTCCGTCATTCCATAACCAACCATTACACAGAGTTATTTTCTAAAAGCCTTCAGAAATTAGGCTGATTTTTGGTATGTGAGTTAACAATGATGAGTTACAGATCAAGTTTAAGTTTCAATCCGCTCCGCAATTTTTTGTTGAAATTACGGGCTTTGGACTTTGATAAATTGTTGAAAATCACAGTTATACAGACTTTTTTTCCAAACGCTTTCAGATATTGGGCTGATTTTTGGTATGTGAGTTACAGATCAAGTTTAAGTTTTGTTCCGCTTCGCTAATTTTTGCCAAAATTAAGGGTTTACAACTTTGAAAATTGTTGAAAATCACAGATTACAGACTTTTTTTCTATATGCCTCCAGATTTTGAGCTGATTTTTTATATGTGAGACTACCATCATGTTTGTGTTCACATGTGTTAGTGAAATTGCAGATTTTTCAACTTTTTGAGACGGCGCCATTCGTGTCGCTTTGACACATCTAGTTTATATAAAGTCTGTTAATTCACCCAATAAAATATTGGTCAATTTTCCAAGTACCACAATTTTAGAGCTTTCTAAGTATTTATATCAATCATCATGTGATATATCTATACTGTGTAATGCATTTGCAGATTCATCACTCATCCACTTCATGTTCACCAAATACTCTTACACATAATAGGCTTGAATAGAATAAAATTAGGAACTAAATATCAGACCTTTTTGAAATTGGGTATTAAGCTTCATGTGACCAATTAAGCATGGTTCATTTTGACATCCTGGGGTAATCTACTATCTATATACTTAATACATGTATATTCATTCATACAATGGCCATGTAAAAGAAAAGTTTACTAGGGGCACCTCCTTTGTTCTCAAATGCCATGTTATATGCCATGGGATATATTTTGACATCCATGGCTCATCAACTTCCTGTTTACAGAATACGTCATTGGTGAACAATAGCTCCAAGTCACCTTTTAAATAGAAATTTGTATGCAAAGACATAAATTTTTAAAATTATGTAAATATAGCAACATTGTCTCTCCTTGTTATACATAGACATAAAAAAAGAACACTGACCTTAAATTCATATGAAATGAGTGACTGGTGAAAAATAATGTTTATCCAATTCTTGAAAATGCATGTATATATCATTAACTTAGTCTTCTGTGCAAGATTTTATCATTTTTTACGCATTCTTATCGTATAATCGTCAATTTTTTTCTCTCTCAGTCTGTTGTGATATGAAAATATGGCAGCTAATAAATTGTCGTGTTTTGAAGACGTAGTTTACTGATTGTCGCCTTATGGTAAACTATCAACAAAGAAGCATGGGTATTGAGCACGTGTATAACTAGAAGCAAATAATTAAAAAAAAAGTAAATTCTTCTTGTATAATGAAAACTAGCTATTTAATTATAAAAAAAACATATGCATCATTTTTATACGACCGCAAAAAATTTAATTTTTTGGTCGTATATTGCTATCACGTTGGCGTCGTCGTCCTGCGTCGTCGTCGTCCGAATACTTTTAGTTTTCGCACTCTAACTTAAGTAAAAGTGAATAGAAATCAATGAAATTTTAACACAAGGTTTATGACCACAAAAGGAAGGTTGGGATTGATTTTGGGAGTTTTGGTCCCAACATTTTAGGAATTAGGGGCCAAAAAGGGCCCAAATAAGCATTTTCTTGGTTTTCGCACTATAACTTTAGTTTAAGTGAATAGAAATCTATGAAATTTTGACACAAGGTTTATGACCACAAAAGGAAGGTTGGGATTGATTTTGGGAGTTTTGGTTCCAACAGTTTAGGAAATAGGGGCCAAAAAAGGGCCCAAATAAGCGTTATTCTTGGTTTTCGCACAATAACTTTAGTATAAGTAAATAGAAATCAATGAAATTTTAGCACAAGGTTTATGACCACAAAAGGAAGGTTGGGATTGATTTTTGGAGTTGAGGTCACAACAGTTTATGAATTAGGGGCCAAAAAGGGGCCCAAATAAGCCTTATTTTTGGTTTTTGCACCATAACTTTAGTATAAGTAAATAGAAATCTATGATATTTAATCACAAGGTTTATGACCATAAAAGAAAGGTTGGGTTTGATTTTGGGAGTTTTGGTCCTAACAGTTTAGGAATAAGGGGCCCAAAGGGTCCAAAATTGAACTTTGTGTGATTTCATCAAAAATTGAATAATTGGGGTTCTATGATATGCCGAATCTAACTATGTATGTAGATTCTTAATTTTTGGTCCCGTTTTCAAATTGGTCTACATTAAGGTCCAAAGGGTCCAAAATTAAACTTAGTTTGATTTTAACAAAAATTGAATCCTTGGGGTTCTTTGATATGCTGAATTTAAAAATGTACTTAGATTTTTAATTATTGGCCTAGTTTTCAAGTTGGTCCAAATGGGGGTCCAAAATTAAACTTTGTTTGATTTCATCAAAAATTGAATAAATGGGTTCTTTGATATGCCAAATCTAACTGTGTATGTAGATTCTTAATTTTTGGTCCAGTTTTCAAAAATTTTCAGAAATATTCAATTGCACAGTATTGCACAATAGCAAGAAATATCTAATTGCACAATATTGTGCAATAGCAATTAATTTTCAATTGCACAGTATTGCACAATAGCAAGAAATATCTAATTGCACAATATTGTGCAATAGCAATTAATTTTTAATTGGAGTTATCTTTCTTTGTATAGAATAGTAGTTGATAATATATGTTGGAAATTTGCCAGACATGACTATGATGTCATTTTCTATTTTTATTTGCCAATAACTTTATGTAAATAACTTCATTGGAAATTTGCCAATATAAAATGTTGCTGATGAAGCTTTTTTTCCTTATCTTATCTAAAATGTTTTTAGATAATGTATGTTGAACATTTGCCAGACATGACTATGATGTCATTTTCTATTTTTATTTGCCAATAACTTTATGTAAATAACTTCATTGGAAATTTGCCAATATAAAATGTTGCTGATGAAGTTTTTTTTATTGTTTTATACAATAAACAATGTATATTCACTTTTACTACCAACCAATCTTTACCATTCAGTAATAACAAGCACTTTATTTTACATTTTAATATTTTATGATGTATTTAAAAGAGTAGTTATTGTTGCAAACTCCATTAGAAATTTGAATTGATATCAGTTTTGGAAAAAGGGAAATGGGGATGTGAAAAAAAAGGGGGGGGGGTTAAATTTTTCTCATTTCAGATTTCATAAGTAAAAAGAAAATTTCTTCAAACATTTTTTTGAGAGGATTAATATTCAACAGCATAGTGAATTGCTCAAAGGCAAAAAAAAAACTTAAGTTCATTAGACCACATTCATTCTGTGTCAGAAACCTATGCTGTGTCAACTATTTAATTTTAGATTTAAAAAGTTTGCAGAAGAAATCTTTAATTGATTTGTAAAATCTTGACATTTGTTTTGTGTAAAAAAAACCATGTAATGTCAAAAATTTGATCACAATCCAAATTCAGAGCTGTATCACGCTTGAATGTTTTGTCCATACTTGCCCCAACTGTTCAGGGTTCGACCTCTGCCGTCGTATAAAGCTGCGCCCTGCGGAGCTCCTGGTTTATTTTTATTGAAGTTTTATATGACTTTAAAAAATCTTCTTTATTTTGCAGGTTTCCATTATTTACAGCTATCCATAGAATATGTAAAAAAGAGACAGATGTTAAACAATTCATGGACTGTCTAAAGAACCATCCAGAACATATGTGATTATCAAGAGATTGCTTCGGCTAAAGGGGGGGATACTTAGGAGAGTTTACTGGGATTGTATATGCATTTTCAGCAATGAATATTGGCTCATTCAGAAAAATGTCAGGGTACTTTATACCTTCTTCAGCAAATTTTATATTACGCAAAGGGTAGTAAACGAAAAAAAAAATACATCACAATTTTTTTACGCAAAGGGTAGTCAATGAAAAAAAAACCCACTTGTAATCATAAATATATGTAAACTTCTGAATTGCAGGCAAAAAATAAATACAGCAGAAACATATGTTGTATAGGAAACAATAATTATGAAAATAACTACTGTTTTAACTTGTGTCGCTTTTGTATTATGTAACCAAATAAATATTTTCCATTTGGGGTTTTTAAGAGCTTCAGTCTTTTAATATGATCATTGTGCCATAAATGTGGGTAGGAAAGGTAAATTGAATGGGATAAAAGTAGTAATGAATTTATTGTACATATAAACAGTTAAGTTATTGGGGATTCTTTTTTGGATTGGACATTATATATCCAGGAAACAATGATTTACTTCTATATCATTTCATTCAGCACTAACCAAACTTGCTTTAGAAAACTGTTACATAAATGTTATGTAAAAATCTTGTTTACACTCTCAATCATTGTTTTGTTATAACTTAATGTGTATTTATTATATATTTTTAATTGTGTTAAAATGTTAATAGTTTTGCGGATCTGATGAATTTACAGCATTATTTTAGATAGGTTCTTTTGAAATTTGATAACTTAATTGAGTACGTGAATATTTGCATAAAATTTTATTGAAGAATGGATCAATTTTATTGTGATTTTACTCTTGTACACTCTCAAGTTTGTAAAGTTCCATAAACTAATATATAGTTATATATAGTAGTGTATACTTGAATATGTAATAAAATTGTATGCATGTTAAACAATTCTTGCAGTACTGAAAACTAAATAGCCAAATATTTGAATTAATAGTCATACATTGCCTTGAAATCCAAACTTGAATTGAATTATTACATATATTCAGGTACCATTAATACCAGAAATAAAATATAAAACCTTGCTTGTTCATTAATAGAACCTTGCTTGTTTGTTATTAAACAAAAAAAAACTTATTTTTGTTTGCAGAAAATATTAATAAAATGAAAAATGCAATCATGTTTTCTAGGTCTACTGTTCAAATGTACCTGGTATTTGATAACTCTAGTCCCATGCATTATGGCAGGCAGAAAAAACTTTAATATATTTAATATTTGTCATTTAAAGGATATTTTATCAGGTGTAACAATTATACTGCAGTGTAATATTTGTAGATCATGACATACTTTATTACTTTCAGTCAATTGTCAATCAAATACATTTATGATCTTTTTTTCTTTTTTTGAAATAAAAATTATAAATCAGTGAAATCTAACCTTTACTTGTTAGTTGGTATGAAAAACTTGTAAACATTTTTACATGTCTATATAAACTAGATGTGTCAAAACGATACGAATGGGCCCCGTCTCAAAACGTTAAAAAACAGCAATTTCAACAATACATGTGGACACAAACATGATGGTAGCTCAACATATGAAGGGGTATAGAAAAAAAGTCAGAAGTCGGTAGTTTTGGCAAAAATTAGTGGAGCGGAACAAAACAATCTGTAACTCATCATAGTTCACTCACATACCAAAAATCAGCCCAATATCTCAAGAGGTTTAGTAAAAAAACTCAGTATAACTGATTTTCAACAATTTATCAAAGTCCAAAGTCGGTACTTTTGGCAAAAATTAGTGGAGCAGAACAAAATGATCTGTAACTCATCATAGTTAACTCACATACCAAAAATCAGCCCAATATCTCAAGAGGTTTAGAAAAAAACTCTGTATAACTCTGATTTTCAACAATTTATCAAAGTCCAAAGTCCGTAATTTAGTCAAAAAGTAGTGGAGCGGAACAAAACTTAAACTTGATCTGTAACTCATCATGATTAACTCACATACCAAAAATCAGCCCAATATCGCAAGGGGTTTAGAAAAAAACTCTGTATAACTGTGATTTTCAACAATTTATTAAATTCCAAAGCCTGTAATTTCAGCAAAAATTAGCAGCAGGGATCTGTAACTCATAATGATTAGCTTACATACCAAAAATCAGCCCAATATCAGAAGGCTTTTAGAAAAAAACTCTGTATAATGGTTTGTTGTGGAATGACAGAATTACGGACAAGGGTAAAACTATATGGCGCCGACAACTGTGTGGTATTATTGCCAATGAGACAACTCTCTACAAGAGACCAAAATAACACAGAAAACAAGATGCTCCGCAGGGCGCAGCTTTATGCGTGCAGAGGTCAAACCCTGAACAGTTGGGGCAAGTATGGACACAACATTTAAGCTTGATACAGCTCTGAATTTGGATTGTGATTAAATAGTTGACACAACATAGGTTTCTGACACAGAATGAATGTGGTCTAAGAACTTAAACTTAAAAACTTGAAAATTTTAAATTGGACATTTACCTATTATGGTCCATTATCCAAAATCTAAATACATGGTTAGATTCAGCATATAGAACCCCAAGAATTCAATTTTTGATGAAATCAAATAATGTTCAATTTTAGACCCTTTAGACCTCAATGTGGACCAATTTGATAACGGGGCCCAAATATAAAAAATCTTAATACATGGTTAGATTCAGCATATTGAAGAACCCCATATATTTAAGTTTTGTTGAAATCAAACAAAGTTTAGTTTTTGACCCTTTGGACCTTAATGTAGACCAATTTGAAAACGGGACAATACAGTGCAATTGAATATTTCTTGCTATTGCGCAAAACTATGCAATTGAAATTTTTTTGCTATTGCGCAATATTGTGCAATTAGATATTTCTTGCTATTATGCAATACTGTGCAATTGAAGATTATTAACTATTGCACAATACTGTGCAATTGAAGATTTATTGCTTTTGCACAATACTGTGCAATTGAAGATTTATTGCTATTGCGGAATACTGTGCAATTGAAAATTTCTTGCTATTGCACAATACTTAATATAATAATTATGGACCCCAATTTGAACCAACTTGAAAACTCGGCCCATTATCAAAAATCTAAGTACATGTTTAGATTCAGCATACCAAAGAACCCCAAGAATTCAATTTTTGTTAAAATCAAGCTAAGTTTAATTTTGGACCCTTTGGACTTTAATGTAGACCAATTAGAAAACAGGACCTAAAATTAAGAATCTGAATACACAGTAAGATTTGGCATATCAAAGAACCCCAATAATTCATTTTTAGATGAAATCAAACAAAGTTTAATTTTGGACCCTTTGGGCCCCTAATTCCTAAAACCAAAACACCCAAAATCAATCCCAACCTTCCTTTTATGGTCATAAACCTTGTATTAAAATTTCATAGATTTCTATTTACTTTTACTAAAGTTATATTAATCTTAATATCTGTATACTTTTTGGTGATGATTCAAAATTTTATTTTTGAGTTATTGAGTATTTTGTAAAAAAGGTGGAGGGGTTTTTTACATGTCGCACCATATCTCATAAACGATTTATGATTATTGCTTAAAACTGTACACATGTCCTTGTTTATTTAATCTGAAGATCTGTATACTTTTTGGTGATGATTCAAAATTTCATTTTTGAGTTATTGAGTATTTTGTAAAAAAGGGGGAGGGTTTTTAACATGTTGTGCCATATCTCAAAAACAATTTATAATTATTGCTTAAAACTTTACACACTTTTTTGTTATATTAATCTAAAGATCTGTATACTTTGTGGTGATGATTCAAAACTTTATTTTGGAGTTATTGAGTATTTTGTTAAACAGGGGAGGGTTTTTATACGCCCGTCAAAATTTTGACGGGACGTATTATGGTATACAAATGTCCGGTGTCCGTCTGTCTGTCCGTCCGTCTGTCCGTCTGTCCGGCGTAAACATGTCGCACCGTAACTTGAGAACGACTTATCCAAATTTCATGAAACTTCATATATTTGTTTCTTATGATGGTCAAATGATCTGTATAGTTTTTGGTGAAAATAAGATTTAAACTTTTTGAGTTACGGCACTTTGTAACTAAAACAGGGGTGTTTTTTTTTTCACATGTCGCACTGTATCTCAAAAACTTTTCTTGATTATTGCTTAAAACTTTACACACTTCTTAGTTATATTAATCTTAATATCTGTATACTTTTTGGTGATGATTCAAAATTTCATTTTTGAGTTTTTGAGTATTTTGTAAAAAAGGGGGAGGTTTTTTTTACATGTCGCGCCGTATCTCAAAAACGATTTATGATTATTGCTTAAAACTTTACACACATCTTTGTTATATTAATCTTAAGATCTGTATACTTTTTGGTGATGATTCAAAATTTCATTTTTGAGTATTTTGTAAAAAAGGGGGAGGGTTTTTTTACATGTCGTGCCGTATCTCAAAAACGATTTATGATTATTTCTTAAAATTTTACACACTTCTTTGTTATATTAATCTAAAGATCTGTATACTTTTTGGTGATGACTCAAAATTTTATTTTTGAGTTATTGAGTATTTTGTAAAAAAGGGGAGGTTTTTTTTTACATGTCACGCCGTATCTCAAAAACAATTTATGATTATTGCTTGAAACTGTACACACTTCTTTGTTATATTAATCTAAAGATCTGTATACTTTTTGGTTTGATTCAAAATTTTATTTTAGTGATATTTGTAAAAAAAAAACAGGGTGGGGGGGGGGGGGTTTCTTATGTCCCGCCGTGTCTCAAAAACAAATGGTTATTGCTTAAAACTTCCTCAGAAACTATTTATGATTATTGCATAAAACTTCCACACAAGATGTCGGGCGTATCATGCGCTCATGGCGCAGCTGTTTATTTTACATGTCACGCCGTATCTCAAAAATAATTTATGATTATTGCTTAAAACTTTACACACTTCTTTGTTATATTAATCTAAAGATCTGTATACTTTTTGGTTTTGATTCAAAATTTTATTTTAGTGATATTTAGTTTTTTGTAAAAAAAAAAAAAAAAAACAGGGTTGGAGGTTTCACATGTCCCGCCGTGTCTCAAAAACAATATATGGTTATTGCTTAAAACTTTCTCTGAAACTATTTATGATTATTGCATAAAACTTCCACACAAGACGTCGGGCGTATCATGCGCTCATGGCGCAGCTGTTTATTGAGATATGGTGCGACATGTGAAAAAAACACCCCCCTGTTTTAGTTACAAAGTGCCGTAACTCAAAAAGTTTTAATCTTATTTTCACCAAAAAGTATACAGATCATTTGACCATCATAAGAAACAACGTACGATTGTAGCGCTCATTTTAAATAAAATTCTGAAGCACTATATACTACTGGATTTCAACTAGTTTTTCAGAAAGGTTTGATGAGAAATATAATGGGATATGAGCAGTGTTAGTTCATGGGGAGATGGAGGAGTTGCACAATTAAGTTTTATAAATATAACAGGTTGTATTTGATAGTTCACATGCTGTAGCTCCCATCTTGGTTGCTTAGTTCATTTCCAAGACTGGTGGTCTGTCCCCATTTTTGTAACGCTTATACGTCAAAGTAGTTTCAAATATTCATTACAGTGTATATGCTTTAAAACAATTTTGCTGTTTTGATTTCAATACTTGTAGTGTTGAGGTAATTTTTGTCTCTCAAAGTCTATGTTCCTTATTGCTGGTAGTCGCCTCCCCTGTTGGTTTTAGTCTCCCAATTTTGTGGCAAGTTGCTGATTTCTGATAAATTAAACAAACCTAAACATGTAAATTTAGCATTTACCAATAAACTATGAATAAGAGGTCAAGGTCAGATGAACATGATTACATTGCAATCATTCTATATACTAAATGTAATTAACCTTATCTTATTGCATCTGAGAAGGAGCCATTATAACTTAAACCTGAACTTTGTCCAAGGAACCAATCGGTCAGATTGTGAGCTTAAAAATGAGGTAAGATGACCTTGCCAAACAAACAATTATATCGTTTACCAATTATAGGTCACCTTTTGCTCAAAATGAGAAACAAACCTAATTCTTAAAAATAATAAATAACATTGACCAATGAACCATGATTCAGGTCAACATCAAGTGACCCTTTGACACACATATACCTTGGAACAATTCTATATACATGTACAAAAACATATAGTTATATCACATTACTCCGGAGATTGTGTGTTAAAAAACTACAAAATGTATATATGGTTTGTGAACCATGCACATGAGACAACATAAGGCATATACCACTAGTAACTAGTTAAACAACATATAAATAATGCTTTATACACAAAGTTTATGCTGTCATCACAGGATTAGCATCCCAATGTCTGAAATTCTGTGACACTCATTGCAGGCAAGACAAAAATCAAACTATTGCAGATATTATAATTTTATTGAGTTATCATTCATTTACCAGTAAATGATTTATCAATTGTGTTTTCAACATGATTTCTAGAAAGAGGACAATACATAATTCATAAGTGCATAAATATATAGAAGGAAAACAAATTTATGAAGCAAAAATATGACCCACCATTGAATTGTATTTTAGATGTCAATCTTGATTTTAATGCATATACCTATTTCAGTCTTTACTGTGACAAGTTTGTTTCTGGAAAAAAATATACTTGCAACATATACTTACTAGTTTAGGATCCCTCAAGGTTCCTCCTCATAAAGAAATCAAATCACTAGTTATTCCTTAAACTGAATTGTTTTGCAAATAAAAAAAGTACACTAGAATTCAGTGTGTTGTTTATCAGGTCACTGGTTTAAAAAAAATATATTTAAATTCTTGGATTAGTGATTCTATAATTATTAAATTGTTTACAAAGCAAAAATTTAAAAAGGTTTATTGATCATTTAAAGATCTTCAATACATGAAATCAAAACATTAACTTTTTTTGTAGGTTTTCATATAAGAAATCAGAATATGTTAAAATAATTTACTACTGACTAAACTGTACAAGGTACAGAACCACTAATTTGGGCCCAGTCATAAAGAACATATTATAAACAAAATAGTTCCTATACATAGCTGTAACAAGTGTCACAAAAAGATTTAAGTAATCCTGTATCAAATCAATCAGGCTATGAATTAGTGGTTTTATTCCATAAGTGTTGAATATTATTTACAATTCAGGTTTAAAGACAACAAAAACCAATAACAAACACAACAGAAGTATAACTTTCATGGTTTACATTTAAAATAAGTTTTTTTTATTTTCTTGATGCATCTTACTCCTGTCCAGCAGAAGAAATTAACACAACAGTTGCTATATATTGTAAATTCAGAAATCCAAAAAATGCAAAATGGTTATAATTGTAATAATTTAAAGTCGCATCTTGAATTTTTTATATGAATTAAACAGGAATTTCTCAATATCTCAAAAACTAAAAATGTATTTAAGTCTAAAATTACAAAATCACAATAATAAATACACACAATAATTTCTGAATTTACAGTAATAAGCTAAAGTATGCATACTGAAAATGAGATTGTGGACTCTTGACTGCATTATATTGATTAATACTGATTATTATCCACTGTACATGATTAGGTTTTACTGTAATACATATGTTACATACAAGTACTTATAACAATATAAACAATAAATACATTATCGAATTCTACAAATTCACATAACTTTAATGTATATAACAAGTGAAAAAACAACACATTTGCTCCCCAATTCATGTCCATTTTACAGGACAAACTTGTCTTTAGTATACAGAGTCAATTAAATCAAATGTCAGACTATTATTATCCAAGCTAAGCAATGTTAAGAGTAGGGCATGTTGAAAATCTATGCAGTTACCATATTGGTATTTCCATAAAAAAGGGGGGATGTGTCACACCCTGAATCTAAATCAGCCCTTGCAAACCCCAGATACATCAAATGAATGACAGGAGATTTTGCTTAACATCAACATGAGCAACAGGAGATAGGCATTTGATCCTCATGTCAAACTCTCAGTTATGAAATAAATTCTGGTATGAAATTAGTGAAAATTCTTATATTCTGATCTGCTAACTTGTAGATCTAACCAGGATCTAACAGGACTCAACCCAAAGATGGAAAAAATATAGTTGAGGATGGTAAAGTGTTAATTTCGTGCAACTCTTTCAGTTTTTTTATTTCACTTTTTTTTGTGTTTTTATGTTTTGTTTATTGTTTTCTAGTATTTGGTTTGATGTGCATGCTTCATGCTTCCCTTCATTTATTTTACGTGTTGTGTCAATACTCTTTATTTATCCTACTTGTACCGCATTTGACCGAAAAGTTTTGCTATTATATTGTATATGTTAGGAATACAATAAAGTCCAACAAATTACTATGAATAATATTTGTCAGAATCAGATGCAACTAGTGGTCGCTAAAAGGTGACAGCATGAGCTCCAAGAATGACTGAGTAATTACTTCTAGTACTTTTTTCCTGAAAATTTCTTGTGCTTCGTTTTCCCCCAATTTTTATTTCATGTGTTTCAGTGTTCAGAACCCCTTTTTACCATCCTCATAGTAATATATGAACAAGATGTAGTAAAACTTTATGAGTAAAAAATTACCTTCTTCAAAGTCAATAATTTATTTTTCAAATTGCAATACTGATGTATGAGTTTTTGTGAATACATATAAGCTAAATAAGACTTAGCTGACTTTGTATACTTTAAAAGCTATAGTGAACACATTTAGTACCATGATGTTAGTAATGACTGACAATTAAAAGTATTGGTCATTTACTCATATAATATGCATGGACTTGTTATTTTCATTCACCATTATGCTTTATGCTTTTAACAAATATGATGACTAAAAAATGGTCAAATGATTAATAGATAAATAATAGTTAATTGTAAAATACTCCATTTCACAAGTAACAATAGAAAAGTAATAAAAAATCATGTTTCATATATTTCCTTTACTGTAATTTAGAAATATTACGGTACATTGAAGAAAATATATGAATCATTCTGTTTCTATTTTCAAAATTACAAATAATATAACTATTTTAAACTGAACAAAGCTATATAGACTTTAACATAAAGTTTAGTGTATATATCAAAACTTTTCAGTTATGAAAATAAGTGTTAATCTGAAAACAAACAGGCTATAATAAATATTCTTTAAATTAAGACATTTTGTAAAATTATCACACCAAAAAAAAACTGACTTAATTCTTTTTTTAGAATTCAGGGAAATTTTTATTTTCATGGATACCTGATTTTGCAATTTTAATAGATTCTGCATACACACCTGTAATAAACATGTATTTTGTTAAACACATATTCATTTTTCACAAAAATCCACAAAATAAGTACCCACAAATTGAACTAAATCATCAGTCATGTCAATAGACATAGTAAAAGCTTAATAAATTAATTTTGAATGTAGCAAAAAAGTAAATCTATATAGATTTTAATTTATCTTGAAAAAAATTTGATAGAAATTTTTATTCATGTTATTGATTAATAAATTATTTATGAGTGGTAGGGGTCTAAAATAATATCCCCCATTCGTTTAATTCTGGAACAGCCCTAATTTAAGAGGTAGCACTATTTGATACAGCAGTACAAAACATGGAATAAAAGAAAAAAATCTATATATTATCCCATTGAATACCTTATTATATATATAAAAACCAGATGCTCTACAGGGCGTAGCTTTATACGACCGCAGAGGTTGAACCCTGAACGGTTGGGGCAAGTATGGACACAACATTCAAGCTGGATTCAGCTCTAAATTTGGATTGTGATTAAATAGTTGACACAGCATAGGTTTCTGACACAGAATGAATGTGTTCTAATGAACTTAAAATTTTTGTTTTCTCTTAGAGCAATTCACTATGCTGTTGAATATTAATCCTCTCAAAAAAATGTTTGAAGAAATTTTCTTTTTTATTTATGAAATTTCAAATGAGAAAAATTGAACCCAATTTTTTTAATCACATCCCCCTTTCCCTTATTCCAAAACTAATCTCAATTAAAATTTCTAATGGAGTTTGCAACAATAACTACTCATTTAAATACATCATAAAATATTAAGATGTAAAAAAACTGCTTGTTATCACTGAATGGTAAAGATTATTTTAATTTATCAGATGGTAGTAAAAAGTGAATATACATTGTATATTGTATATAACAAAGATTTAAGTTGATTCTGGACAAAGAAAGATAACTCCAATTAAAAAAAAATCTTGCTATTGCACAATATTTCGCAATTAGATGTTTCTTGCTTACTATTCTGGACAAAGAAAGATAACTCTAATTAAAAAAAAATTGCTATTTCACAATATTGTGCAATTAGATATTTCTTGCCATTGCCCAATACTGTGCAATTGAAAAGACTTGCTATTGCACAATACTTAATATAATAATTTTAGATCCTGATTTGGACCAACTTGAAAACTGGGCCCATAATAAAAAATCTAAGTACATTTTTGGATTCAGCATATCAAAGAACCCCAAGATTTCAATTTTTGTTAAAATCAGACAAAGTTTAATTTTGGACCCTTTGGACTTTAGTGTAGACCAATTTGAAAACAGGACCAAAAATGAAGAATCTACATACACAGTTAGATTTGGTATATCAAAGAACCCCATTTATTCAATTTTTGATGAAATCAAACAAAGTTTAATTTTGGACCCCGATTTGGACCAACTTGAAAACTGGGCCAATAATCAAGAATCTAAGTACATTTTTAGATTCAGCATATCAAAGAACCTAACTGATTCATTTTTTGTCAAAATCAAACTAAGTTTAATTTTGGACCCTTTGGACCTCAATGTAGACCAATTTGAAAACGGGACCAAAAGTTAAGAATTTACATACACAGTCATGACAGTTAGATCCGGCATATCAAAGAACCCCAATTATTCAATTTTGATGAAATCAAAAAAAGTTTAATTTTGGACCCTTATTCTGTTGGGACCAAAACTCCCAAAATCAATACCAACCTTCCTTTTATGGTCATAAACCTTGTGTTTAAATTTCATAGATTTCTATTTACTTATACTAACGTTATGGTGCGAAAACCAAGAAAAATGCTTATTTGGGTCCCTTTTTGGCCCCTAATTCCTAAACTGTTGGGACCTAAACTCCCAAAATCAATACCAACCTTCCTTTTGTAGTCATTTTAAAACATTGTGTTTAAATTTCATTGATTTCTATTTACTTAAACTAAAGTTATTGTGCGAAAACCAAGAATAATGCTTATTTGGGCCCTTTTTTGGCCCCTAATTCCTAAACTGTTGAAACCAAAACTCCCAAAATCAATCCCAACCGTTCTTTTGTGGTCATAAACCTTGTGTCAAAATTTCATAGATTTCTATTAACTTAAACTAAAGTTATAGTGCGAAAACCAAGAAAATGCTTATTTGGGCCCTTTTTGGCCCCTAATTCCTAAAATGTTGGGACCAAAACTCCCAAAATCAATACTAACCTTCCTTTTGTGGTCATAAACCTTGTGTTAAAATTTCATAGATTTCTATTCACTTTTACTAAAGTTAGAGTGCGAAAACTAAAAGTATTCGGAAGACGATGACGACGCAGACGACGACGCCAACGTGATAGCAATATACGACGAAAATTTTTTCAAATTTTGCGATCGTATAAAAACTATTCGTAACTTCCTTAGTATATATATATCATTAGCTTTATGTGAATTATGAAGTTCTTGCAAGAAATATACCATCATATATGCTTAAAAGTATGATGCAAACTGAAGGGCTATCAAAAACAAGAGGCTCTCAAGAGCCTGAATCGCTCACCTGGTAAACAATGCCTTCGGCCATGTTTTTTGACGAAATAGAAAATAAAACACAAATTTATTTTATACACCCTACTGATCATTCAAATGAAGTTTGGTTGAATTTGGTTGAGTAGTTTCAGAGGAGAAGATATTTAAAGTTAGCAAATATGATGAACAAATTGTGAAAAATTGTCATTAAAGGCAATAACCCCTTAAGGGGTCAATTGACAATTTTGGTCATATTAACTTATTTGTAGATATTACTTTGCTGATCACTTTTGCTGTTTACAGTTTATCTTTATCTATAATAATATTCAAGATAATGACCAAAAACTGCAAAATTTCCTTAAAATTACCAATTAAGTGGCAGCAACCCAACAATGGGTTGTTTGATTCATCTGAAATTTTCAGGGCTGATAGATCTTGACCTAATGAATATTTTTACCCCATGTCAGATTTGCTCTAAATGCTTCCATTTTTGAGATATAAGCCAAAAACTGCATTTGACCCCTATGTTCTATTTTAAGTAACAGCGGCCATGTTTTTTGACGGATCAAAAATCGAAGCACACACTTTGTGCAGGATAATCTAAGGAACAATCATTTTAAGTTTCATTCAAATCCATTCAGTAGTTTCAGAGGAGAAGATGTTTGAAAAATTGTTAACGACGACAGACGACGACGACGTCGACGATGACGACGACGACGGACGCCAAGTGATGAGAAAAGCTCACATGGCCTTTTAGGCCAGGTGAGCTAAAAAGCTGTAAGTGCCTTAAACATGAAGAATTTGACCCAAAGTTTTAACAGTAGGTATCAAATTATTTGAAGTAAACAAAGAGGCTTCATTACAACACTATCATAATTATGAACATTCTCAACAGCAAAGTCTAAGTTATGGCTAGCATACAAATAGTATTGTTATTTGCTAGTTTAACAATGCAATAAGACTACACTAATTCATTGAGAGATCAGTAAAAACTGCAGCAAGCAGTTTATATTGCTATGTCTTGACTCTTCTATTAGTAATAGAGTCTGTCTAAATCAGAAATACTGCAGCTAGCCGGTATGTCATCTATTAGTACTGGAGTCAGTGTCTAAATCAGAATCTTCATCATCTGATAATGGTTTGGTCTTCAGTTTCTCTTCAAGTTTATTTTTAACTACATTAAGTCTTTTTAAAATTCCTTTGTAATCAAATTGCTTCCTTCTGTCACCAAAGGGGTCCTGCAAGAAGACATTTTAATGAGAAAAATTTCACTTACAAGCTATCAGCCAAAAATATTTCATTATAACATGTAGAATAGTTGAACGTTGAAACAGTATATTGGAATTGGATATAGGAAATTCAACAGAAAACAAAATAAAATCAAGCTGTACAGCCTATCAGCATCAAATTGGCAAATTTGGTAAGTATTGTAAACCATGTAGCAAATTGCCTATTTGTTCCTGAACAAATAAAGGTCTGTAAAAACACAAATAAATTGCCCTGATTGGATGATAATTCCAATATTAGTCCAGTCAATCTAGCATAAAGGAGTAGGTCCGGTAAGGACAGATTTTGGCCTCAATTTTCAAGTTCATCTAACGAAAGATTTAAGACACTTTTTAAACACTTAAATGTTTATTTTAATTGATTCGATAAGTTTTTGTGGTAGATTTTAACTGATTTAGTCATTAAAAACGCTCCGATTCAAGTTTAAATCTAAAAAATCTATCAAATATGCCAAAAAACCTCACTTTTTAGATGGTTTTTGTCAAAAATGAAAGTGGCCGCATCCGTGTTCATCCTCAACCTTTAAATATATTATGTATTATCAACAAATACAACTTACATTTTAATATTATGAATGAACACGAATGCGGCCACTTCCATTTAAGACGGAAATCGTCTAAAATTTAACTACCTAAAATGCTAAAATTTTGAAGATTTCAGTAATTTAGCATGACTTAATGGTGCTACTACCCGACATATGTGCATTGTATTGTCAAAAACAGCCCATATTCATGTAGCAGGGACATTCTTCTTTCCAATAAATAGCTTAAATATTACATTTTCACAATTTTGTAAAACTGCTATATTTTGGGGCCAAAAATGGGTCTTACTGAACCTACTCCTTTGACCCTTACCTTAAATTAATTAAAACAAGATTTTTAAAGTCATAAGAAACGAGTGACTGGTGAAAAATAATGTTCATCCAATTCTTGAACCAATGCATGTATATATCATCAACTAAGTCCTCTGTGCACGATTTTATCATTTTTTACGTAAATATATTTTATAATCGTCAATTTTTTTTTATATCTGTCTGTTATGATTGAACAAATATGGCTACTCATTAAATGCCGTGTTTTGAAGCCGAAGTTTACCGATTCTCACCATATAGTAAATAATCAACAAAAAGCATGGGTATTTAGCACGTGTTTAACATATACAATCAGGTAATTGTTTATTTTAATGACAGATTCATGCGTATTGCTATCACTGGATTTTAACGAGGAGGGTCACGCTTAGGTCACTATGCATACGGAAAATATGTCGGCGAATTGCTTCCTGGAATTAATCAATTAAAAATAAGTAAACTTCTTCTAAATGTGGAAAAATTAAAGAATTTTCCTCAGAAAAAAGTATATGTACGTAAGTTGTATAATGAAAACTATCCATTTAGTTTTAAAAAACATATGCATATTTTTTTTTAATTTGAGGTTTCATATGACTTTAAGTTTTAATCTATAGCATTATACCCCAAATATACACAAAAAAAAGTCCCATAAAAACTAACTTGAGGAAAGCTAAAAAATCATGATTTTGTAATTCCTATGGAGATTTGCACTGATATGGGAGATAACTCTTCAAAAAAGACAGTTTTATGAAAATTAAATGAGCCAATAAAAGTTTTAGTCAAGGTGTTTGGTACCAACTTAAACAGGTTGTATTAACATCAGTGCTATTTTCAAATACAATAATAAATAACAGTGACTTATGTAGTTACCTGCATTGATTGGCCCTGTTTGGACATGTTTGAATTGCACACAGTTTCATAATATTCGTAATAATCTAGAAATGATGATTCCATCACATCACTGAAATAGATAAAAATTATCATTTTAAAATAAATAAGTAATATATTTGGTAATTGAGTAACAGTCTGAGAAACAATAATTTATAGACATTTTAAAAATCCTAAATGTAGAACTATACAATTTTGTAAAGAATCAAGTGCAGAAAGCTTTTATCATAATAGTCTTTCTTGTTTCTTTCCTGTGTGACAAACTGGCCTTTTTTTTATACTCATAACCAAGTTATGATTAACATGAACATACTTCTATATAGCTGCTAAAATTTCCCTGAAAAAAAATTTGCTGAAAGCAGTCAAACATTAATAATTTTAGCAGGAGCATATTATAAAAGAGATTTACACAACTACCAAATTAGAGCATGTATAATCTGAAGGATTTTACTCTATAAATTTAAATTGCCTGGCAGACGGGGATTATGCAGTACTTCATACAAGGTTGATTCAATTGTTGTTTTCTATTTTTGTCATGTTTTATTTTTGACAAAGTAGTGTGCACCCTCATTTCTTTTCAAATTCTTGAACTATTTTTATCATTTGCATAATTCATATCTTTATGATATTAAAAAAAAACATGTATTTTCGGACATTTGTTCAACCTTCTTCATGTGTGATTGTGGTTGTGGGTAATAGATCCCCAGCTGTGTCTAACAAAAATTCCTTATGTTCGAGTAGACATTATTAAACTGAATACTGTAAGTTTAGATATGATTGCATGCTTTATTATTGCAAATTTGTCATTTTAGACTTAAATGAGATTTTATTTTTTTACGATTTTTAGAAAAATCTTGTTTAATTCATATAAAATATTTCAAAATGAGAGTTTACTTCATTGCGTTTACAACTCTCGCATTTTTCACAATTATAAAAACCTCGCAATAATTTCAGAATTTACAGTAATATGAATATTTATATATAAACAGAGCTTCATTTATTTCAAAAATGTTCATTAACGAACAATTTAAGTTATGAACAGAAGACGGCAATTCTATATAAGAATTTTCCAAATCAATACACTTACTACAAGCTTTCAGGACACGGACATTTTCTCTCTAACATATCACATACAGCTACTCTTAATGTCTCATGACGGATGACATCATTATATCGTTGTGCATCTCCAGGATTTCTTTCCTATTTTAATAGAATTAAAAGAATTTGGAATACTGTAAAGGAGCTCACATTGCTCAACTGGTACGGTTTTTACTCTGGTTTATGTTTATGTCAAATTTAAGACTATGCTGCTTTGGTAATTGAGTTGACCTTAAAACGGCAAAACACTAACTTTCATAAGTTTAAAATCTTGTTAAATTAAATCAAAAATGCATGTTTCTCCAGAAAATTTAAAATAATGGTCCCCATAATAATCAGAAAATAAGCAAAGCCACATAGTTTTCTTCATATTAAATATAATTTGGTAAAAAAAAATAAAAAAATTGATTTCTTTCATCAGAAATAAATTATAAATACCCATTCAAATCCTGGTTCATTGTGGTAAGGTTTCTCATTTAATAATGACTGTATGGAAATCAATATACTTGATAAACTTTGTGCTGGACTCCAGGCTGGACCGGCCCATGTCCTTAAAATTAAAACATAGCATTACTCTAATCAACATAAATAGTGTTAACAGTACAACTATGAAATCAGATTTCAAACTAAGAATTCAATTTTAAATCTAATTATTTTTCAGTGAATCTTTATAATAGCTTTCACATCCAATGACATTAGATATAGGCGGAATTGAACTCAAGCAGACTTGACTCTAATTTCTTTAACATTACATTGACAGGAATAAAATTGAAAATGGAAATAAGGAATATCTCAGGCTTAAATTAAAATATTGTTTGTTTGCCCTTTACCGACCGACCCTATAAATTCGTTCCGCCTGAAAAATCTTATATTTGTATTTCCCGCTCAAAACTTTTTTACCGGAATCCTCGGGTTTCATCTTTAACGTATAAGGTCCAGTCCGTTTGGTATCACCTGAGCGTTTGACATGAACAATTGCATTTGAAGTTTCAAAGCATTTGTTTGAAATCGAGGAAATCATGATATAACGTACGTTACTCTGTATCTTAAGGCTTTATACTTAAAGAGCAGGGTTCATTTACAAAAAAGTTCGTTTGATACAAAATTATCAACATGTGTACAAACTAATTTGTAAACGGACGTTGTATTCTATGTAGCCTAGGAATGGCCTTTTGTGATGCGCAGATCAGGATGATTATGTTAACGATGCCGCTATATTATTTATATCTGACATGAACCAAAAGTGACAAAACCCTGTAAAGAAGAGAATATCTGGCAGTAAAATCGCCAAGTTTTCTATACAAATCATTTATAAATGCGATGTTTAAAACTACGTGACAATTGAGTTTTAATTCTATAGCATTTTTATTGGAAACAAAGGCACACACGAAATTTTTAACACTCTAGGGACTTTTTCTACTAGTAATGTATGTCTGTCCGGACATATCTTACCAGTACAAAGTTATCTCTTACAGAAAACCTTTAGGTAAGCGTACAAGGTACGTAGTACAGAATATAAGTGCAAGTTCAAAGTTCCAGGCATGTAAAAGTTGAAGATATGAGGCACAGCTCTATATTTTGATATTTGAAAACGAAATAGTAGTGCATATGAATATATGTCACATTATGTGCTTCACATTCTATGTGATATTGATATTTTTTCTCTTCAAAACTAATAGTCCCAGAAAACTTATTTGCAAAAACAAAACAGACAAAAATGATATTTCTATATCTAAAAAATGACATTATGCTGATTTTGTATATATAAAATAAAATATTAAACCTACCTGCCTACCCATGAAAAATAATATACCGAGCCAAGTTATTTTTTTTGGGAAAAAATAAAATATTTTACCTACCTACCTACCCTGTTTCAAAACATAGGGTCGGAAAAGGGCAAACAAACAATATTTTAATTTAGGCCTCAAAGAGACAACAACCTGACCAAAGAGAAGATTACAGTCGAAGGCCAACAACACAACAAGAAAATCCCACTTGGATTCCAGTGACATATTGTTATATAGTTTTATATAAATATCTTAGATTATGAAGATATGTGTATAAAACTATACATGTATAACAATATGAATCAGGAATCCAAATTTTCCTGAGAATCCAAATTTTTCCAAACAGTTCTCCCCTTTTTGAAAACCAAAATAAATTCTTGCATCAGCATTTTTACTGATTGCAAATTGACTTTTCCAACAAAATTTCAAATTAATTCTCTTTTCATGTTCTTACCCTAAAATACTTAAACAGACTTTTCCATTTTTGTATAGATTTGGATTAAATCTGACTTCTTTGTTGCCTGTTGTTAGCAGTTTTACTCGAGGAGGTCTAATAGGATAGTCTGGTGGACATCGAATTAGAAACAGGAAAAAACCTCCCTCATATGGTGTGTCAAATGGTCCTGTGATCAATGCATGAATCTGAAAAACAAATTATCAAGTCATAATGCTTAAATGATTCTTTCCAAGATAGAATTTCTATAAAAATCTTAAAAAGTACATATTAAAAGATAAGATTATTGAATTACATAGTTTGTTTATTACCTTTTGGCTATTTATCATTAAAACTCTGGTGAATAATTAATAAATTTTTTGTGTAAAATGACAAAAATATTGGCGACAAGATCTTACATCTGAAATTCATTACCAAGGAAATTTCTAAAATAGCAAGTAATGGGATGATTAAACTGACCCCAACTTCAACAACAATGATCAGCTATAGTTATGTGTTCTCTTGATGTATCTATAAGACAAGGATGTGTTCACAGTACATGGATGCCAAACTCATACTTGCATTTTCTATGTTCAGTGGACCACGGAATTGGGGTCAAAACTTCAATTTGGCATAAAAAAATAGAAAGATCATATCATACCTTGACCAAAAACTTTAACCTTATGTGGGACAGATGGACTGACGGACTTACAGACACTCAAACCAAAAACATAATGCCCCCAGGTGGGGCATAAAAACTCAACTTTGACACCCATTTTAAGAAAAACATGAAGCAAAAAAAACAAAGTGGTTAACTGGCAGAAAAACTAAGTCCATTTATTAGTAAAAATTTTAAATACAGATAAACAGGATTTTTTTACAAAATTAATTTCTGGATACCATCTTATGATCATAAACACACTTTTGTCCAAGTTTGGTAGAAATCCAGAACAGTTTTAGAAAGTAATTAAAATTTCAAAAACTTTAACCACAGGGTGAATATTTGTGGACATGGCTGCCGCCACCACCTCTGATGCAATGTAGGACTCGCTATGTCTCGCTTTTGCGACAAAAGTCACTGGCTCGACAAAAAGCTAACTTTCTATAAACAAAAACAAAGCTAAAATCAAAAGAAGTCTAAAAAAGACAGAAATCTTATATAACTGCATTTTAAGTTAGGCTGTATGTTATTTTTATACCTTTGTCATGTCTTCTTTGTCTGGTACTATACAGATAAAAGGTGGTGGTTCATTATAAATAGCCATAATGTCTCTGCAAATAAATCAAAATGACCATTATATGTACATTTTGTAGGTACAGCATATTTTCCAATAAGCATTAAAAAATTGATCCTGAAGTGAGTTAAACAACAATTCAATATTGACCATAATTAAAACTACAGAGATTGGGTCACTCACCTACATATGTACATATTTTAAACAATGCAGGCCACTTACATTTAACAATCATCATTAAATGGAACAGCTCTAGTTAACATACAATTTCAGGCATTTTGACATATCTGTAGATCTTATCTTGCTGATATTTTTCCTGTCTAAAGTTTCTATCTCTCTATATTAAAACATTTGTAAAATAAGGAAATGTAGTATGATTGCCTGGGAGACAACTATCAACTTATGTTAAAATTTTGGATATAGAAGAAGAAGAAGAAGAAGATGCTTTATTTCCATAAAATGGGCTCACAAGGAGCATAATATAATATCATTGTAATATAATATTCTTTTACAAATATAATAAACAACACAAGTTACAAACACAAATAAGAAACAACAGTTATCACATATTAGTATATATATAAAACCTTTGTCTCAGGCACACCTCTGGAAAGTAACAAAAAAGAATACTGTGAGTAGGCTAAATATATCTAGCTGAACTGCAAGAGGCACCTAGGGACGGTGCTATATGGCATGGTGGGTGCATATTAAAATGTGTTTCGGGACATTAATGATATGGTAAGATATTGTAAGAAGTTGCACATAAATGGTATGTCATCCTCGTGCCTGGTGCAGAGGAGTCAGTACTATTTAAAGTGACACAACTGCAAGAGGCACCAAGGGACAATGCTAATTGACATGCCAAAGTGCACAAATTACAAAAAAGATAAAATATTACCAGTTTAATAAAAAAAATAATAATATCGCAAACAAGAAGGTAATAGAACTTGTACGATGTGTCCTGTACCCCACCATGCCAACCTTGTGCCTAGTGCAGAAAGCCTGATTAAATATTTATCTTTAAAGTTATATTTTATCTTCATCAATTAACTCACAGACAGATATCAAAATATCAAGATTCTCTACATTAAGAAGCCATATCAGTTTTTGACTAGGAATCAAATGCTTAAAGTTTGGGCATAGTAAGTCAATAGTGGAATTCAAATAATTTCTCTTATCTTGTGATGATGTACATGAGAATAAAAAATGTTTTTCATCATCAACTTCATTTGAGGTGCACCTGAGACATATTCTGTCTTGTCGGAGAGTACCCTGATAGCGACCTTGTTCAATTCTTAGTCTGTGAGAAGAAATACGCAATCGAGTGAAATTTCTCCTCTGCTCAGGTGATTGTAATATAGTAAGGTATCTTTCAAGACCAAAATGAGTCTTAAAAGTGCTATAGCTACAAAGCTTCCCATCAGCACAATTGTGCATTTGGTTTCTCCATTGTATTTCATAGTGCTCATACAAAAACTTTTTAATTAAAATTTTGAATCTAAAGTTGCTTGCAAAGGTTAGACTGTCAACCCCATTAATTTTTTTTTGCAAATAGTTTAAAGATCCATACCAAGAGGGAATTTTTGATTCAAATAATAGCTTTGACTCTAAATATGCATCTTTTAGTAAGGGAAAGGATGAACCCAAATTTTCAAGCCGGTGCCAGTATCTGATCATAGATTTGGTGATATCAAAATGTAAAGGAAATCTCCCAAGTTCTGAAAGAGTGGCAAGGTTTGTTGCTCTTTTCCCCACACCTAGTAATAATTTACAAAATTTCATATGTAATCTATCTGAAAAAAGTTTAGGATAAGCTTGATCAACTGTAGAAGTCTGAGAATTTAATTTTTTTTTGAAAGGATTAAAAAAGCCCCAAATTTCCGAACTATACAAAAGAATGGGTTTAATTGTATGATCAAATACATGGAGGCTGTTTTTAATATTGGGATTCAGTGATAAAAAATCCTTTCGTAGCTTGTAGAATGCTTTCAATGCCTTATTGTACAATTCCTTCTGAGCAAAGGAAAAAGATCCTGATGCACTAAATGTTATACCTAAATATTTACAATGTTGAACACAATCTATCAACATGTCATTAAAATAAAAATTATGTTTTATATGCCTGCCTGCTTTGTTAAATACCATCACCTTAGTTTTTTTTAGATTAATTTTCATACACCAATCTTTACAATAATTATTTAATTGATCAAGTTTACACTGAAGCCCCTTTTCCGAGGAAGAAAAAATGACAATATCGTCAGCATATAATAAACAATGAACTGGCTTTGAGTTAACCAAGACTGGATCAGGTGACTTTTCTAGATAATCAGGGAGATCATTTATAAATATTTTAAACAAATTAGGACTCAAATTATCTCCCTGTTTCACTCCCACCTTAGTTGGAAAAAGGTCTGTAACTCTATTCTTTAATCGAATACAGGATTTACTCTGGGCATACATACTCTTAATTATATTATAAAAATTTGTACCCAGCCCAATGTTTAATAACTTGAGTTTTATACCTGGATGAATGACCGTGTCAAAGGCCTTTTGGAAATCAACAAAACAGGCAAACACTCTACCTTCTTAAGTATGACAGTACTTATCGATAATGGTCTTAAGTATGAACATATGGTCAGATGGTCGCGCTTTCCTTGTGAAGCCAATTTGGCTATCTTTAATGATCTGATATTTATCTAAAAATTTGCAAAGACGGGTGTCAAGAATTTTATTAAAAAGCTTCCCCAAAGCATCAGTAATAGTTATTCCTCTATAATTATTAGGATCAGATGCATCATTCCCTTTATGAATTGGGAATATGTAGCCAATAGTCCAGGGTTCTGGGTATTTTCCATAAGAGAGGCAATTATTAAAAATTTTTAGTAAACAAGGTAACAAAGAGGTTTGACCATATTTTAGCATACTGTTAGAGATGTTATCCAACCCTGCTGCTTTATTAATTTTTAAAGATGACAAAGCAGTAGATATTTCGGTTTCAGAGATCCTACTATCAAGTTCATTAAAGCACTTTCTTTTTTCAAGAATATTTAGCTTTTCCTCCAAAAATTGCAGTCGTTCTTTAAACTCATCTTTTGGTTCTGTCAAATTTTTAAAATGATTCAACCAATCAAATGGTGCGACTAATGCACTTTTATCATCCTTTTCCTTACCCTGAAGTTCATCAATCAGTTGCCAGTACTGCTTAGGGTTTTCCTCGTGCAGTGTTTCTATCTGCTTCAACAAAGACTGCTTGTACTCTCTGTATTTGTGTTTTCGTGCCTTAGTATATAAGCGCTGTAGTTTATAAAAGTGACCTTTAACAGCAGGATCTCTGGGAAATCGAGAATAAATTTTCCCATAACTAAATAGGTTTTTTCGCAAATATGCAAGATTACAGTCAAACCACTTTTGGTGTTTAACCCCCTTACCCGTTTGGGCTTTACGCCTTTTAAGGGAAATATTGGCAGCAGTTTTAATAATGTCTGTCAATTCTAGAGATGCGCTATCAATTGCATTTTGGGAATTGATAGGCTCAAGTTTAAGGAATTTCTCAAGTCGCTGCTGAATTTAAATGGTATTTCAATCTTAGTTTTTGGCTTTTTGGCGATGATGCTTTAAGGACACCGTCAAGTGTGAGTTCGTGGTCTAGTGGTTAAGACCGATGGCTACAGTGCTGAAGGTCCTGAGTTCGATTCTCACTTGGGGTGCTAAAAATATCAGTATATCAGAAGGGTAATTTTCACCCTCTCACACACATCTCTGGTACCCACACCGGAGTTTAAACTAGAATGGGTACTTTGGGGGCCTCGGTTGGTCAAAGTTGTCCCCTACTTTGACCTGGAGATCAATCTTCTGATATCTCTCTGGTTTGTCTGTTTCCACCGAGTGGCCCGGTGGTTCTCTCCGAGTACATCGGCTTCCTCCACCATAATAACAGACTTCCCGGTGTCCTACACGCTCCCTTGGGCGGTGTTGGGTGGGGATTGTTCTGGTGGTGGGATAATATTGTAAAGGACACATCTCCATTAATCCTTAGGGAGTGTACATGGATCCACTGTACCCTTGCAGTCAATCAAGGGGTGCGTCTAAATTGGCGGAATCTCGAGTACATACAAGGCAAAACAATATAATAGCCTTTCAAGATATCATTATTATTTGGATTACTGTCAGTACTGAAATGACCAACATAACAGGCAAATTTAATTATGGGGTACATGTACATGCATCCCACTTTGAAAAATGTACATTCTTTTTTTTGCTGGAAAATTACTATCTCTGGGTTTTTTTTATGAAGCTTAATGGACCGCTTCGAATGGACCTTGGTTTATAATAATCTGCATCATTGACATTTTAATTTGATAAGTACCTGTAGAATAGTTCAATACCTGTAGATTAGTTCAATACCTGTAGAATAGTTCAATACCTGTAGAATCTTTTAGGGGCTCATGAGTCATGTGTAAATATATATCTGTATATAATTCTACAGTCACTCCAGTAAAAAAAGAAAGGTATTTAACTTCTCTCTCTATTTTTAAGAACCTTTTTATTCTGAGAAAGCACTGCTGAGTTGGTTTCTCATTTTCCCAATCTCTACAGGTACAGGGATCCCATTTATCAGATATTTTTTCCAAAAGATCTCCTGCATCACTTTGTGTTGTTTCGTCTGCACTGGAAGTCGCCATCTTGTCTACTTTCACATTGAGAAAATAATAGGAATATATTCTAGATCTTTAAAACATATAGTATTACACTTAAATGAGTACTTTTTTAATATTTTTCCCATGGTAAGCATACTTAAAAAAAATAAAAGAAGGGTTATAATGTTTGATGTTTTAGTTAGAGATTAAAAAGGAAAATCATAGTCTAACAAAAGCTGTACATTCTATTCATAAAATGCCTTTACCCAAACACTTCAGTGATCAAAAATATATAAACGTTTGCTTTATGTTTACAACACGTAATGTACCTGAAATAACCAACCAATAGCTAACTGCAATTGATAATTTTTTATATAAAATTGACCAATTGTATGCATGTATTTTTGCTGATCGTCAGCAAACGTAGGTGGTACGTATTTTTCGTTTTGACTACGTAAGGTAGGAATTTTCAGTCACAGGTTCAGAAAAATTCAAGTGAGTGAACAGAAGACATAGAAGTGGATTATATAATTTACAATAGGAATATACCAGTGAGAAAGTTACCTACAATTTGTAAGTTGTTGAATCATACTGAAAAAAGAAAGAAAAACATTTTGCCACTCAATAGTTTACTGCATTCAGTTTTGTTTTATAAAAACTTACATTGACAATTTTATTGAACAGTTGATAATATAATTGCAAAGTCAGGAAAAGATTTTTGATAACTTTTGTTTAATTAATCAATAATCTAACTATGGAAAGGTTAATATCTGCTCCTTGTTTACTAGATGACCTAATGGACACGGGCATTATCAATGTGGACATCAACTTTGGTGAACAGAAAGATGATGCATTGAAGAAATCACCCTACCACGAATCAGACAGCGGGGTTAGTATCATGAGTAGTCCACAGCATTCAATAATATCTGACTTTGAAGATGACATTTCTTTCAAAGCCCTGTCCCCTCCATGCTTTGAAAATTTTGACAATCTGTTGGACACAGAACTAACTAATTACTTAGCTAGTGAAACCGACAGTAATGATGCTACTGATTTTGAAGTAGCAAACATTGTGTCTGTTTCACCAGTTATTCCAAGTAATGCAGCCGAATATGACCGTCAAGTGTCAAATACCTCCCAGGATTCAGATAATGATTGCCAGAAGCGAGTTCTTTCCAAAACAACTGTAGCAAAGCCAAATCCAGTTATCACTAGTGACACAAAAAATAACAAGTTCTCTACTTTACCAGCTGTAAAAGTGATCAAGGTAATAACTGCGCCAAGGACAACATCAAGGTTTCAGATAGATAAAGAGATCATTGAAGCAATTGATGAGAAAAACCAGAAAAATGCGAAACAAGCCAAAATGAATCGTGAAAAGAAAAAGGCATATATTAAGAATCTAGAAGAAGAAGTTGATTCATTACAATCTCAAAATGCCAATTTAAATGACAAAATGGGTAAGCTGGAGCATCACAAAAATGCTCTTGAGGAAGAAGTAGAATATCTTAAAAGTGTTCTCGCCAATCAAAGTACATTGTCAAACTTGCTCAAAAACATTCCAAATGCCAATGTTAAACTAACAAGTTCTTTTAGGGAACGCAAAAGAAGTGCTGCACATGACCATGACTATCAAGGGAAATCTAAACATTGCAAGAAATCAAAATCTGCTGGAGTTTGTCTTCATGTTGAGAACGAAAATGTGTCTTTGGAGTTTTGTGCATCATGTTCAAGGAATGCCCAAGGAAGTAGCAGTTGAAACCAATTCATTTGTTTAAATGAGGATGAGGCAATCATGTACAAATGTACATATATTTTTATGTCCTTCAACTGGGCATAGACTAATCCTATTGGAAAGTCGATTCTGAATACTGGTAAAGTACAATGTGCTATAAATGATCACAGCACTAAGTTCAGGTTTTAGAAAATGCCAAAAAAAAATGGTTTGAATATTTGTAAAAAGTGAACATATGTATATAAAGTGTATTAACTTTGCATAATTCTTTAAAAAAAATTGTAAACTGTTTTAGGCTTTATGAAAATAATATAAAGTTTTTGAAAGTCGGTTAAGATATGTAAAATGGCCATCATTATCATTGTGGTAAACATTGTCACATAAATGCCTTATATTTTGAAGAAAATATACATTCTAAAAATATTCAGATTATGGACAGATTTAAAGCCTAAAACTGTAATTAGATATATAATGTAAATTGATTTATGAAGATTATTCTAATGACTATTACAGTTCTTTTGACAGGTTGCTGATACCATTGAGAACCTGAAGGCTGATAGGATACCAATTCTTCAGCTCTTTACCATATTTGGTAAGGTCTCTTTCATGACACCACCTTTTCTAAGGAAAGGTGAACATGTCTCTTAAAGGGGGATTGATACTAACTATTTTCCAAAAGTATTTCAGACATTTTAAAAATGTTTTAATTTAAATAAATTCTATATCCTTTTTGCACTTTTTGGCTAAACGTAAATGGTTATCCTTTATTCAAGTTTTATTTTGTAAATTTAAGAACTTTTTAAACATCCTGCACGTATAAAAAAAAATATTAAAAAATTCAAAAGGCTTTAATAGCAAGATTTGTAACAAATTCAAATTTTTCTGCTAGATTTCTATGGAATAATTCTGATTTAAAAATTCCCTCTATAAATACAGTCATAATGCATGCATCATCTTCATATGAATTGAAGTTTTTCTTTTATTTGTGTTCTTTCATTGAATCATTCTAAATTTTCATAAAAAATTATGAAAACACCAATAGTAATGATAGTGATAAATTGAATTTTTTTTTTTAAAATACAAAAAACTTACTTGCTGTTTAATTTACAAATCTTGCACTCAGAATTGTAAGCAATATTATTTTCACATTACAACATTTTCTTTAAATTTGCATGTTCATCTTTGTAGCTGGAAATTGATTTTTTTGTATTTTTTTTTATCGAGAACATTTTTCAGTGATCAATTCACACACATGAACAATGATGAAGTATAATTATTTTGCTATTATTACAAAGTGCATTGAAATAACTGATAGAAGTGTGTTTTTCATCTTTTTAAAATGTAATGAAGATGCCATAATGACATTCCATAAAATGATTTTGTATGCAGTTATTTATACCTTTCATTTATGTTTTAAGATTTAAAACAATGAAATTCCCATCATGCTTACAGATATATGAAATATGCATTAAAAGAAAATAACATTTAAACATAAGTATGCTTTTAAATGAAATTCTGGTATTTGATGAAGTTTGGTATACATTTTATAAACATGAGCAGTATTATTAATCTACTTTTTTTCTTTTTCTTAAACTACCATTGTAAAATGAAAAAAGAAAAGATTGTGTTATTCTCTTTTATGCATAACTTAAAAAGTTCACATTACTTAAGGATGAAATTTTTACTATTCAGTTGTGAATCCTGTTGGTGAAATGTTTGGAGCCAAGTGAATGTAGAGAAAGAAAGAAGCATTTCCGGGAATTAAAAATCGGGTAGTATCAAGAAGGTGATATACAGTTGTGGGCTGTAAAAATGAAAAATCGGGGGAATTTCAAATTTTTTTCAGTAATGTTAAAAAATATTTTTTGGCATCAGAAATGCATGCTTGTAATCACAAGCCTAAAAAATTGGGGTTTTTGGATGCATCACTTACCAAAAAAATGATTTATTCAAAGAAATTTATGGGAATGGATTTAAAAAGGTTTGGAAAAAAATTGGGTTACTTTTTTGGCATTCACAGATTCAGATATTTATCTGTAAAAATAATTATCGTGATTATAAGGAACTTATTTGTTGAAATTTGTTACATTTAGAGCAGTGCTATTACTTGACAATTATTGTGTTGTTAATATTGCATGTTACTGTATTATATTAAAAGATAATGACATGATTAAAAATGTTATGTTTTAAAGAAAGTGTCTCATTGTCCTTTTTTACCATAACCATGTTTTGATAAGTATCTTTACAGAAGAATGCAACATACTGAGCCATTACGAAGTGAAGCATATATCATGCAGTAAACGGTTGAAGAACATGGTAACTTTTAAGTTAATTCACAATCTGACAATTTAACGGTACACACAAAAAATGCAAGGGACAAAAATATCCTAAAATGAGAGATGATTATATTGAGAACAAAAAAACGTGAAAAAAAGATTTAAACAAAAATCATACACACTAAAAAAAAGGTTGGGCAGTTCCTAAAAAAATTCAACTGAAATTGCTGCTAATTGACATTTATAACAGAAGGTATAATGATAGAATGCTGATCTTAGATTGGTTATTGTCACTGCTGTAAGAAAGAGGCAGAATGTGAGACATGGGTATTACTATACGAAGACTAACTATTTATATAAATCTCTATATTTCAGAAGGAATAAGATCTGGATGCATCATATATTGTACCTAGTATGCAGATGCTCCATCTTATGAACTTTCAATTTGTTATATGTCCACTGTCCTTGACCCTTATTTTCTATTTTAGTGACTGGTTGAAAATAATGTCAAGTTTTCTTTACATGTGTAATACACATGTATAAGTAATAGCTAAATAGGTACTATATTAGGTATACCTAATCATTGCAACAGATCTCAACCCCTTTTATTGGATAGAAGATCAAGGTTTAGATTTCATACTGGTCAAGTCTATATCTTATATAAGCAATAGGTCAACTATATTTGTATATGATGGTGTATGTGTATTGAATGTTTGTAAGGTTTGTTTGACGGTAGATTTAATCTGACCTTAACTTTATTTTCATGGTTAATTGGTCAATGTACAAATTTACATTTATACCCTCTTGGTATTTCAATTGATTGAAATGTAATTGAACATTCGGACCACTTTATGAAATTTTTAAATTGATTACCACTTTAAGAAATTTTTAAATTGATCTACATTGAGGTCCAAAGGAACAAAATTAATCTTTGTTTGATTTCATCAAAAATTGAATTATTGGGGTCCTTTGATATGCTGAATCAAACTGTGTATTTAGTTTCTAAATTTTTGGTCCAGTTTTCAAATTGGTCTACATTACGGTCCAAAGGTTCCAACAAAAAAGAATTTTTGGGATTCTTTGATATCCTGAAATTTAACATACCGGTATATTTAGAGTTTTATACGACCGCAAAAAATGATTTTTTTGGTCATATATTGGTATCACGTTGGCGTCATCGTTGTTCGAAGACATTTGGTTTTCGCACTCTAACTTTAGAATAAGAAAATAGAAATCTATGAAATTTAAACACTAGGTTTAAGACCATTAAAGGAAGGTTGGGATTGATTTTGGGAGTTTTAGTCCAAACAGTTTAGGAATTAGGGGCCAAAAAGTTCCTAAATAAGCTTTTTTCTTGGTTTTTGGCCAATAACCTTAGTTTAAGTAAACAGAAATCTATGAAATTTTGACATAAGGTTTATGACCACAAAAGGAAGGTTGGGAATGATTTAGAAATTTGCGGCCAAAAAAGGTCCCTATATAATAAACATTTTTCTTGGTTTTTGCATTATAACTTGAGTATAAGTAAATAGAAATCTATGAAATTTTTACACAAGGTTTATGACCACAAAAGGAAGGTTGGGATTGATTTTGGGGAGTTATGGTCCCAACAGGTTAGGAATTAGGGGCCAAAAGGGTCCAAAATTAAACTTAGTTTGATTTAAAAAAAAAAAATGATCCTGGGGTTCTTTGATATGCTGAATCTAAACATGTACTTAAATTTTTGATTATGGGCACAGTTTTCAAGTTGGTCCAAGTCGGGGTCCAAAATTGAGTTTAGTTTGATTTCAACAAAAATTGAATATATGGGGTTCTTCAATACGCTGAATCTAACCATGTATTTAGATTTTTAATATTTGGGCCAGGTTATCAAATTGGTCTACATTGAGGTCTAAAGGGTCTAAATTTAGAAATTTAGATATTGGACCATAATAGGTAAATGTCCAATATAAAAAAATTTAAGTTCTTGGGCCACATATTGTGTGTCAGAAATCTATACTGTGTTAAATATTTAATCACAATCCACATTCGGAGCTGTTTCAAGCTTAAATGTTGTGTCCATACTTGCCCAAACTTTTCAGGATTCTACCTTTACAGGTATCAAACTGTGCCCTATGGAAAATTTTTATTTGAATTTCTTATTCAATTTCACAACTTGGTAGGAATGGTTGCCCCACCATATTGTACCATAATATCATTTCTATTCTTTAACTATGGAGATTGGTTTTTGTTGTGTCTTTGACTTCTGTTGCAGAACGCTCAAATGGGGATATAGTGATCTTGCAGCAGTGTTAGCTCACTTCTTAAAAAGCTGTATTTCAAAAGGTAGAACTGGATCTTTCATACTTTGTATAAAGATGCCTTATGTTATAAAGTTTCACTCTGTTTCTATGTCTATTGTCCTTGACCTCATTTTCATGTTTCAGTTTATATTACTTGTAAAAAAAATTGTGAATTTTAATATTTTATTTCTCTTATTATGACTAATACAATAACTATATTTAGTATGTGCTTACCTTGCAAGGTTCCCTTGTCTGTCAGACAGTTTTCACTCTACCTTGAACTCATTTAATGGATCAGTGAACAAGGTATTCGTGCATGGTTTAGTCAATATCTCAAACTATAAGCAATATGTCTACTATATTTGGTGAATGGATTGATTGTAAGGTGTACAACAGACAGGAATTGGATGACTTTTACCTCATTTATATGGTTCAGTGGTTATAGTGAAGCTTGAAGGTCTTTTTTTATGCCCCTGTCGTAATGGAGGGGCATAAGTTTTACCCTAGTCTGTCTGTACATGTGTAGATACGCCCAAAGTTAGTTTCCATTCTCTAACTTTAATTTGCCTTCACCAAATGATATGAAATATATACACATAACACAATGCTTATTACCAGAAAACACAGATCAAGTTTGAATTTTGGTGGCGTCACTTTTACAGTTTTAGAGTTGTCTCCCTTTACAAATGGAAAATTGCTGAAAAATTTGTTTCTATTGTCTTATTTGATCTTACTTTAGTTTGCCTCAACCGAATGTGTTGAAACTAGTACACAAGGTTTATTAACACAAATCACACATTGGGTTTGAATTTTGGTGTTGTGACTTAAAAAATTCCAGAGTTGTGCCAATTTACAAATTTTTAAAAATTTGTTTCCGTTTCTCTTACTTGATCTTTCTTTAGTTTGCCTTAATAGGATGTGATGAAACTCCTACACAATGCTACTACAAATACTGATCAAGTTTGAATTTTGGTGGTGTCACAGTGACACTTTTACTGTCAAGAGTAATGTCTCTGTAAAAATGGAAAAATTGCTAATTTTTTTTGTTTCTGTTCTCTGACCTAAGAGTTTAACTTGAGCCAAATGTTATGAAACCTATACACAATGCTTATTACTACAAACTCCGATCAAGTACAAATTTGGGTGGTGCCACTATTTCTGTTTTTCAGTTGTATCCTATATAACTTAATATGATATGCAAGCAGGGGCATCATCTGTGTCCCATTGACACATTCCCCATTTGTTTTGATACTGCATGCAATAGGTCTACTCTGTTTTTTGTATGGAATGATTGTAAGGTATACATGTCCATCTGGTATGTGTCATATGACCGTGACCTCGTTTTGAAGGTTCAGTGTTTTTAGTTAAGATCTTGTGTTTTGGTCTGTTTTAGGTAATAGGTCAATGAAAATAGTTTATGATGTTCGTGTCAGTCTATCATGTTTGTTTAACCTTGACCTCATTTTTACATGTCATTGCTGAATGTTAAATTTTTTTTTGGTCTCCACTTCTAATGGCATTTGCAGTAGGTCAACTTTATTTTGTGTTTGGAATGATTCATTGATTGTGATTTTTATATGTCTGTCGGGCAATTATCATCTGACCTTAACCTCATTTTCATGGTTCATTGATTCCTGGTTTATAAGTCTGTTTCTCTGATGTGCAATAGGTCAATTTATTTCAAACATATTTGGTGTATAGAATGATTGTAAGACGTACATGTATTTAATAGTTGGGATTATCTGACCTTGACCTCATTTTCTTGTATCATGTTAAATTGATGTAATAGTTGTATTATTGACTATCAACATAATATCAATGGCCAGTAAAGAAGGTGAGACATTTCAGTGTGCGCACTCTGTTGTCAATTTTTATGCCCAACCTTCCATAGTAGAGAGGCATTTTGTTTTCTGGTCTGTCACACTTCAAGTTAAAGTTTTTGGCCAAGGTAGTTTTTGATAAGTCCAATCAACTTGAAACTTAGTACAGATGTTCCCTATAAGATCTTTTTAATTCAAATCCAAAATTAGATTTCTTGACCCAAATTTCACGGTCTTCTGGTTGCTGCATCATTGAATCCAACATACTTTGTTTACTGTAAATTCAGATATTTTTGCGTGCATTTATTATTGCAATTTTGTCATTTTACACTTAAGTGCTATTTAATTTTTGCAATCTTATTTAAATGGTATAAAATATTTCAAAATGCCAGTTTAAATTATAACATGATAACCTTGTTGTATTTTTGCTTTAATAAAAAGATTGCAATAATTTCTGAATTTACAGTATAAGTAAACAAAATATACATTATAACATCAAGAAAAGAAGATGTGGTGTGATTTCCAATGAGACACCTCTCCTCCATAGACCAAAATGTAGAAGATTTGAACAACAATATGCAAAACCCATACTGACGAGCAAGAAATGACAAATCTGAAAAATAAAGTTCAAGCGAGAAAACAAACTGCCTGATATATGTAAAAGAATATAGCCAAAAATTGTCAGATTGTGAATTAAATACTGAGACTTAATTTTTGGATCTTCATCAGTACAACAGTACAAATGTTTATAATGTCTGAATGCTTCATTGTAAGATTTTGTCATGGTAATGTCTCCTAGATGTCTCAGGTAACAAGTGTATATTATGTAAAGCAGTCATTGAAAACTGATGGATATAAACCTGAGAGAAAAAGACTAGCAATGATACAGAGAGGACCATAATTTTATGTTTAATGTTATACGGTTGTCTGTCCCTTCTAATATAAGGGTAATTTTTGTCCAAGCCTGTGACTTTTGTCATTGAAGGTTGACAGGAATAGTGATAGCTTAATATTTCAGAAGGTTAAAGACCTGGATCATTCATACTTTGTATATAGATGCTTTACTTTATGAAGTTTCCCTCTGTTTTTTATGTGCTTTGTTCTTGATCTCATTCACATGGTTCAGATACTTCTTTAGAAAAAAAAATAGTGTTCTTCATTTTTTTACGACCGCAAAAATTGAAAATATTTTGGTCGTATATTGGTATCGCGTTGGTGTCGTTGTCATCGTCAGAAGACATTTGGTTTTCGCACTCTAACTTAAGTAAAAGTAAATAGAAATTTAAACACAAGGTTTATGACCATTAAAGGAAGGTTGGGATTGATTTTGGGTGTTATGGTCCCAACATTTTAGGAATTGGGGGCCAAAAAGGGCCCAAATAAGCATTTTTCGCACAACAACTTTAGTATAAGTAAACAGAAATCTATGAAATTTTAACATAAGGTCTATGACCACAAAAGGAAGGTTTGGATTGATTTTGAGAGTTATGTCCCAACGAATTAGGGGTCAAAAGGGTCCAATATTAAACTGTTTGATTCCATCAAAAAAAGAATTATTGGGGTTCTTTGATATGCCAAATCTAACTGTATTCAGATTCTTAATTTTTGGCAAGAAATTTTCAATTGCACAGTATTCCGCAATAGCAAGAAATCTTCAATTGCACAGTATTGTGCAATAGCAAGAAATCTTCAATTGCACAGTATTGCACAATAGCAAGAAATATCTTATTGCACACTATTGTGCAATAGCAAGAAATTTTCAATTGCAGTTTTGCGCAATAGCAAGAAATATTCAATTTCACAGTATTGTCCCGTTTTCAAATTGGTCTACATTTTAAAAGGTCCAAAGAGTCAAAAATTAAACTTTTTGATTTCAACAAAAATTGAATATATGGGGTTCTTCAATATGCTGAATCTAACCATGTACTTAGATTTTAAATATTTGGGCCCGGTTAGCAAATTGGTCCACATTGAGGTCTAAAGGATCTATAATTGAACATTTTATGATGAATTCTTGGGGTTCTATGATATATAATATGCTGAATCTAACCATGTATTTAGATTTTGGATATTGGACCATAATATTTAAAATTTATAAGTTTTTATACGACCGCAAATTTTGAAAAAAATTTCGTCGTATATTGCTATCACGTTGGCGTCGTCGTCGTCGTCCGGCGTCCGAATACTTTTAGTTTTCGCACTCTAACTTTAGTAAAAGTGAATGGAAATCTATGAAATTTTAACACAAGGTTTATGACCACAAAAGGAAGGTTGGTATTGATTTTGGGAGTTTTGGTCTCAACAGTTTAGGAATTAGGGGCCAAAAAGGGCCCAAATAAGCATTTTCTTGGTTTTCGCACTATAACTTTAGTTTAAGTTAATAGAAATCTATGAAATTTTGACACAAGGTTTATGACCACAAAAGAACGGTTGGGATTGATTTTGGGAGTTTTGGTCTCAACAGTTTAGGAATTAGGGGCCAAAAAAGGGCCCAAATAAGCATTATTCTTGGTTTTCGCACAATAACATTAGTTTAAGTAAATAGAAATCAATGAAATTTAAACACAATGTTAATGACTACAAAAGGAAGGTTGGTATTGATTTTGGGAGTTTAGGTCCCAACAGTTTAGGAATTAGGGGCCAAAAAGGGACCCAAATAAGCATTTTTCTTGGTTTTCGCACCATAACGTTAGTATAAGTAAATAGAAATCTATGAAATTTAAACACAAGGTTTATGACCATAAAAGAAAGGTTGGGTTTGATTTTGGGAGTTTTGGTCCCAACATAATAAGGGGCCCAAAGGGTCCAAAATTAAACTTTTGTCTGATTTCATCAAAATTGAATAATTGGGGTTCTTTGATATGCTGAATCTAACTGTCAATATATATGACTGTGTATGTAGATTCTTAACTTTTGGTCCCGTTTTCAAATTGGTCTACATTAAGGTCCAAAGGGTCCAAAATTAAACTTAGTTTGATTTTGACAAAAAATGAATCAGTTAGGTTCTTTGATATGCTGAATCTAAAAATGTACTTAGATTCTTGATTATTGGCCCAGTTTTCAAGTTGGTCCAAATCGGGGTCCAAAATTAAACTTTGTTTGATTTCATCAAAAATTGAATAAATGGGGTTCTTTGATATACCAAATCTAACTGTGTATGTAGATTCTTTATTTTAGGTCCTGTTTTCAAATTGGTCTACACTAAAGTCCAAAGGGTCCAAAATTAAACTTAGTCTGATTTTAACAAAAATTGAAATCTTGAAGTTCTTTGATATGCTGAATCCAAAAATGTACTTAGATTTTTTATTATGGGCCCAGTTTTCAAGTTGTTCCAAATCAGGATCTAAAATTATTATATTAAGTATTGTGCAATAGCAAGTCTTTTCAATTGCACAGTATTGCGCAATGGCAAGAAATATCTAATTGCACAATATTGTGAAATATCAAATTTTTTTTAATTAGAGTTATCTTTCTTTGTCCAGAATAGTAAGCAAGAAATATCTAATTGCAAAATATTGTGCAATAGCAAGATTTTTTTTTAATTGGAGTTATCTTTCTTTGTCCAGAATCAACTTAAATCTTTGTTATATACAATATACAATGTATATTCACTTTTTTACTACCAACTGATAAATTAAAATAATCTTTACCATTCAGTGATAACAAGCAGTTTTTTTACATCTTAATATTTTATGATGTATTTAAATGAGTAGTTATTGTTGCAAACTCCATTAGAAATTTTAATTGAGATTAGTTTTGGAATAAGGGAAAGGGGGATGTGATTAAAAAAATTGGGTTCAATTTTTCTCATTTGAAATTTCATAAATAAAAAAGAAAATTTCTTCAAACATTTTTTTGAGAGGATTAATATTCAACAGCATAGTGAATTGCTCTAAGAGAAACAAAAATTTTAAGTTCATTAGAACACATTTATTCTGTGTCAGAAACCTATGCTGTGTCAACTATTTAATCACAATCCAAATTTAGAGCTGAATCCAGCTTGAATGTTGTGTCCATACTTGCCCTAACCGTTCAGGGTTCAACCTCTGCGGTCGTATAAAGCTACGCCCTGCGGAGCATCTGGTTAAGTTTAAGTTCTTAGACCACATTCATTCTGTGTCAGAGACCTATGTTGTGTCAACTATTTAATCACAATCCAAATTCAGAGCTGTATCAAGCTTAAATAATGTGTCCATACTTTCCCCTACTGTTCAGGGTTCGACCTGTGGAGCATCTGGTTGGTATGTGAGTTAACCATGATGAGTTACAGATCAAGTTTAAGTGGTAAACGGGGGGAAATGAAAATACCATCTTGTTTCTCAAAATTAAAGCATCACATTTATAACATAATCTATAAGAAATCCACTTCTGATAGCATCATATTACCATAATGCTCAAAGGACCTGGGCAGAACTGCTGCTGGTAATAGTCTCCGACATTAAAGATGATGTTTTGACTCTGACATTAAAAGATGCCGTTTTCGAACCCTGTTAATTTTAGATGGATAACACTTGACATATTTTTTGAAATCGCTGAATGACATAATAATAAATAAATAAGCTTTATTTAGAGTCGGCAAGGTATAAAAACATAGACAAACATAAGCTCTTTATGAGACATTTTTCACAATACAACACATAATATAATACACATGCAATAAATTTCACAGCACAAAAATGAAGCACTGAAAGCAGAATATAAGCGTAAGCCAGGTATTAAAGCTAAAAGCATATTAGTGTAAACTAGGCATAAAAGCTGGCAGAATGCATAGCATCAACAATTTGAAAAATGGGAACTGCACTTACAGTCATTTCCATTCCATGACTTTAAAATATTTTTGAACTGACTAAAATGAGCAATTTTTTCTAAAATCATCCGGTAGATCATTCCATAAAACAGCAGCTGTGTATTTAAAAGAGTTCTTACAATATGTTGATGTTCGGACCTAGGTATATCTACAATATTAGAATATCTAAAATTATATCTACAATCTTTTAATACAACTAAATCATGTAAGCATGGTGGTGACAATTTATATATATTATTTTATATATATATTTTTTTATAGTGTATGAATAATTTATTCATTGTACAAGAATCTCTAGCATCAGCTGCAAAGATGAATAACGGGAACAAAAGGCCTTCTAATTGATATATGTATTTTTTTCTATGAATTTTACTTAATGCACATATCTCGTATAACTACTAAAATTATTTGAACCAAATTACTTAATTCAACACTAAGACGGTAAAGAAGGCAGTAGATGAACAAAAGACAAACCAGAGAACAGACCGGACACATAACAACAAACAATAGACAATCCGCACTGAAAACTAAAAATATATGAGCAACATGGATCCCGAAAAACACCCAGAGGATACGTAGGAGTGTCAACAGAACTTGTTTTATTCAAGACGCTTGCTGTGAGAAAAAAAAATTGATATAAAAGGCAAGCTTTTATTTCCAACATGAAACATTTGCCTTGGTGTAGTTCCGGCACTGGTAAATACTCCAAAGGGAGTGCGGGGCATTTTTTGGGGGTTCATAACTTTTCTTCAATTACACAGTATTTCTCCATACATAGATTTGACACATCAGTAGAATCTATTTCTTTGTGCAACCCAGATTAATTACCACTCATAATATCGTGTTTTGTTGGGTAGCTACGAGATATAAAAAAGATAAAATATGTTTTTTTTTTCAATAAGTAATGAAAGTGGAACAGTGAAATGAAAATGAAATTTCACTTTAAGCAGCCACATTGGTCAAGTTTTGTCAAAATAAGCAAAGAAACATCGCTAATGAACTATTCACTTGCAATTATTAGACCCTAATCTAAGGGAGATAAAGATTAAAAAAATCTAAGGGAGCTCGCTCGCGGGTCCAAATCGACTTTTTTTCTAATATAGGATTTTGCTATTTTTTTCTATGATTAAACTTTATCTTATATCAAATATAAATATAAAATAAAAATATGGGATCACCGTTCATTTAAGCTCACAATCTGCCTCCGAAAGAAGCATATACATTTGTGTTGACCTTTTTATACGACCGCAAAAATTCAAACTTTTTTGGTCGTATATTGGTATCACGTTGGCGTCGTCGTCGTCGTCGTCGTCGTCTTTGGACGACGTATCACGTTGGCGTCAGTGTCGTCGTCCGAATACTTTTGGTTTTCGCACTATAACTTTAGTTTAAATAAATAGAAATGTATGAAATTTCAACACAAGGTTTATGACCATAAAAGGAAGGTTGGGAGGTTTGGTCCCTACAGTTTAGGAATTAGGGGCCAGAAAGGGCCCAAATAAGCATTTTCTAGGTTTTCCCACTGTAACTTTAGTTTAAGTATATAAATACTAAATAGAAATCAATGGTATTTTGACACAAAGTTTATGACCACAAAAGGAAGGTTGGGATTGATTTTTGGGTGTTTTGGTTCCAACTGTTTAGGAATTAGGGGCCAAAATAAGCATTATTCTTGGTTTTCGCACAATAACTTTAGTACAAGTTAATAGAAATCATTGAAATTTAAACACAAGGTTTATGACCACAAAAGGAAGGTTGTGATTGATTTTGGGTGTTTTGGTCCCAACTGTTTAGGAATTAGGGGCCAAAATAAGCATTATTCTTAGTTTTCGCACAATAACTTTAGTACAAGTTAATAGAAATCATTGAATTTAAATACAAGGTTTATCAACACAAAAGGAAGGTTGGGATCGATTTTGGGAGTTTTGGTCCCAACAGTTTAGGAATAAGGGGCCCGAAGGGTCTAAAATAAACTTTGATATGCTGAATCTAAACGTACTTAGATTTTTTATTATAGGCCCAGTTTTCAAGTTGGTCCAAATCAAGATCCAAAATTATTATAATAAGTATTGTGCAATAGCAAGAAATTTTTTAAATGTACAGTATTCAGCAATAGCAAGAAATCTTTAATTGCACAGTATTGTGCAATAGCAAGAAATTTTCAATTGCACAGTATTGCGCAATAGCAAGAAATCTTAAATTGCACAGTATTGTGCAATAGCAATTATTTTCAATTACACAGTATTGCGCAATACCAAGAAATATCTAATTGCGCAATAGCAAGGAATTTTCAATTGGAGTTATCTTTCTTTGTCCAGAATAATAGTTGAATCAACTTAAATCATTGTTTTATACAATATACAATGTATATTCACTTTTACTACCAATTGACAAATTAAAACAATCTTTACCATTCAGTGATAACAAGCACTCTTTTTACATTTTATGATGTATTTAAATGAGTAGTTATTGTTGCAAACTCCATTAGAAATTTGAATTGAGATCACAGGTTTGGAATAAGGGAAAAGGAAGATGTGAAAAAAAATGGGGGGGGGGGGGGGGGGGTTCAATTTTTCTCATTTCAGATTTCATAAATAAAAAGAAAATTTCTTCAAACATTTTTTTGAGAGGATTAATATTCAACAGCATAGTGAATTGCTCATAGGCAAAAAAATAAATTTGAAATCCTTCGCTATGAATGGGTTGCGCATGAACTAGGCGTGTTCAGCTAGTTAAAGGAAAAGCCTGTCAACATTGAAAGTGAAACAAAGATAAGCCATTGACTGAATCTCATTCTAATTCAGGTAAAAACGATTATAAAAATATTGTTTTAACCTATAATATGGAATCAAACGGACTTTCATAGCTATAACTGATTATTTTAACGTTGTCAGTTTTCTGAAGGTCATCTCGATTTGTTGAGATTCACAATATTAAACAAATGGGAAACTGGTTGTATTTTCACCTCTAAAACTACTCTGAGTACAGATTAACCTGTGCAGTTTGAAAAGTTCTGGCATCCACTAGATATGTATAAAACGGACCTGCAGGATCGTTCAAAAATGCCCATCAAATTCCAAAAATATTTTATCTTTCTGAAACACAAAATGCATTTAACTTTTACAAATCTAGTGATTCACAGTCACCATACAAACATGACTATGTACTAAATGGTCACATTTTAGAATCCGTCAACACAACAAAATATATTGGTATCACCTTATCCAACAACATAGCATGAGATACCCATATTAACAACATCACTGCAAAAGAAACTAAAAGAAAATAACACAGGAAGAAATAAAAAGTTTGCTTATAAATTTATGGTACGATCAAACCTAGATTACTGCTCTTCAGTTTGGTCTACTTAGGGACCGGTCAATATTTATTGGGGGGTTGAGACCGGTGCAAAACGTAGTAGGACAAACATTTATTTTTACTTATTTTTTTTATAGGACTTCTACTTATTTGGACTTCAGCACTGATAGGACAGCAATATTTTTATGGCATATGTATGAATGTAGAAAATAGGCTAAACAAATTTAATTACAACGAAATAAACAAGATTAATTAAGGAACAAGCAATTAACAACAATGGAAATACAATTTCAAGTCTAGGCATTAATATTATGTTTATAGAACAATCATAAAATGATTTTGAAAAGGTTGAAAAAATATACATGTATAAAAAATAAATAATAACAAACCAAAACTATAAAATTATTCATTCTATTCAAAGTGATATGATATACTGACATCAGTGTGGTACAAATTATTGAAATTAACCAAATGTAAATCATTATATAAAGGTAGGAATAAATAAAATATATACATCTTTAAAAATAAGGAAACTATTTAAGAGACAGAAAAAAACATATATTTAAAAAAAAAGATAATACAAATTGTTCATTTATGAACTATTGTAGTGTATTACTCTTCGTGAAAGAAAGTGAAAGTAAAAGTGAAATTGAAAAGTAATCTTATTTGCCTTCTTCAAGGAGGAGATCATTTTAAATTTCCAAACAAATTCAAAGACTACTATGTATGATCTATGTTAATCTGATAAAAATGAAGTTAAAGTCTGTTTGATTTATTCATAGATAAGATAGGTAATATACTTATTTAGTAGATATTTCATATAGGACAGAAACATTTTTTTGGTATATTCAGAGGGTAGGACATGGATTTTTTTAAGGGATGAATATGCATTGCACCGGTCCCCCCCCCCAACCCCCAATAAATATTGACCGTTCCCTTACACACCTCTCCTCTCAAATAAAAAATCATACACAAACGAATAGCTGCAGTTGATCAAAACATTACCTTTCACTACAAGATCAAACATTCAGCAACAGAACAGATTACAGTTGTACTTGCTAGTAGTTTGAAATACTGATCCAAAGTAAGTATATTTAAATATCTACCTTATTTGTTTGTTTTTTTAGACCTGAAAAAGGACTACTATTTATATATATATATTTTTTTTTAGATTTATCACTATTTATTGCACTTTTTAATGACTAGGAAAGTATTTTTGTTTTATAATAACAAGAACGAAGAGTCCATAGTTGTCCAGTTGGAAATATTTTAGTGATGTATTTTAGGTATTGTCACATAGAAGGAATAGAGTTATCTTTCTTTGTATTGATCATTTGTATTCGTATTGCAGGTTCATTTCTTATAATATTACACAATATCATGATGTGTTTATTTTAATATACGACCAAAACAACCTGTTTACAAGAGTATTATTATATTTAGGTGCAAAATAAGTATTCCATTCCCTTATTTTATATATTGTTCCTGATGCATATTTCTACAATCTTTATATTTTCATACATCAAAATCCATTTCTTAGTTCGTTAGACTCCCTTCTTTGATAGTTGACAGACAGACAATTTATTCAAATACAAAATGTCCATGCATTGAAATATTTCAATTGAAATAAAAAAAAATATATCATCATCTCGGTCCTTAAGGAAATCTTCTGAACATGATTTTTACAAAGCTAATTTTATTTACAATTTGACTTTTACTCTCTCAGTTCAAGATTTTTTCACTTAATAATTTCAGCATAGATTTATTTTGGTTGTATGAATAACATGCTTACAGGTAACATTGCTAGGGGAAGGAGAGAAACTATTGTAAATGCTGAAATCTTAAGAAAGATAATTCTGACCTAACCAATCAATTGTCTAACAGAGGGGCGAAAGATACCAGGGGAACAGTAAAACTCATAAATCGAAAATAAACTGACTCAACGCCATGGCTAAAAATGAAATAAACAAACAGACAAATAATAATACACAACATAGAAAACTAAAGACTGAGCAGCACGAACCCCACCAAAAACTAGGGGTGATCTCAGGTGGTTACACAAGTCACTTAAAAAATGAGTTCTTTTTGTTGATTTTATTTTATTATAAAACGAAAATACACTTTCCTAGTCATTAAAAATGTTTGTATATATCAAAATTCAGTAAATAGTAATAGAACCTTAAACAAAGGATATAAAAATCATAGTCATAGTTTTTTATTATAATTTTATTTTTAGTAAATTCTGGCTATATCATACTGTAAACTGTATATAGTGTGTCACAAAATATGCATATCTAACATATACAAGTGTTATTTAGATACAGTTTCGTGTCTGTGACTTAAAGACCAATTAACATATATGTGCATGTATTTTTAATTTATTTATTTATGAAATGCACATTCATACCCCTAGGATTATGTAAAATGCGAGTGAGTGACCATTTCTTTGAAATAGAGAGGGGTAGATATAAAAGAATTCAAAGAGAAAATAGAATATGTAAACATTGTAATATAAATGCGGTTGAAGATGAAACCTACTTTTTCTTAACATTAATATATATCTTTACGTAATCAGCTTGTAAAAGATATAAATAATATATGTCAAGAATACTTTAAATTGTCTGAAACAGATAGATTACAATTAATTCTATCTTCATTTGATATTATGCAGCTTACTGTTTCGTTCATTAAAAGGTCATTTGCACTGAGGGGAGTGGACACAATGCCTGCATAAATATTACTGTTTTACCACTTTATATATGATGTTTAATATGTTAATTTTTCCATTGTGTATATTGTATTGTATTGTTTGTATATGCCTTATACCTTACACCCGTACGAGTTTGTCAGCAGAGGGTTAAAAGGGGGATATAGTCTCCTGGTTTACAACGATATCGAACCGAACTACTACCGGTTGGCCAAACTAAGAGATTCTCCACATCAGCCATTATACCAGAGGTAGAGGTGGGTATTGCCTCTAAAATGGCCCATAGCACTTATCCTGTAGACCCGTACGAGTTAAAAAAAAGGACATAGATTTTAGGCCGGACATAGATTTGAGGCCGGACATAGATTTGAGGCTTACAATAGTAGCTACTATAGCCGTTCATATGATTGTATGCTACAGTAATACTTCATAAAATGTCTGAATAAAATACTGGCAGTTTATAAAATTCGCAACGGCGTGTGAGACATTATATAAATTGACTAAAAATAGCAGTTCTTTGATAAATGACTGACCATTTAAACAAAATTCCACACTCTGTAACAAGTGTTATATTATGGAAAAAACTTTCATTTACAGGTGTCTCATCTTTTATTAGCAAATACATTTAAAATTTGTGTAATGTTATGGATAGAATATCGCTTTCCCGGATGAGTGTTACCAATATCAGAGCACAATACCATGCACTGCAATTTCGTGATATTTGGGATAAAAGAAAACCTATATATGCTCCATCGATTTGAAAGTTCAGTGTTGAAATATGAACTTGATAATTGAACCGGGTGTGTTTCTTTTAATAATATTTTCCTTCAATTTAAATATAGTACGAAGACCAGCGAACCATGACTATTTTTCTTTTATTGATACGTTAATAGAATTACAAAGGTCAAAATAGTGGACATTACATTTCAAAACAGGATTTTAACAATTTTGGTCCATAACAGTTACGGATTATATTGGAACATGCATTTAATTAGATTATTATACATCACAATTATGATATTTTACACAAATTGTAAGTAAATAATAATATTTAAGATGAAGTATATTTTATAAAGGTAAAAAACTAAGTACAATCATGAGTAATCATAGGTAAACCCATAGATGTGGGGTCATACAATTATGCTACAATCGATTAAGGTTCATGTGGACCCTATGGCTAAAATGGCCGTATTTTCACCTCAAAATTTACTCTGAGTACAGACAAACCTGCGCATCTGTAAAAAAAAGTTCAGGCATAGCATGCCCTAGATAAATAAATTTCAAATATGTTTTATGTTTTAGAAAAATAAAAACTTACCAGGATTTTGCCGTGCACTTTTTTTCATTCCTCCAGAAGGTGCCAAAATAAACTAAGTTGGGAAACAGGTTTGAGAACTTCCCCACAGGTAATAATTGAAGTGAGCTGTATTGCTTGACATGGACATGAGATGGACAATAGATACCTGACAATAATTGGTTATTTAACTGTGTACCTGAGTGGACCATATCAAGGTAAACTCAACTGTTTGTTAATTTTAGCATCTTCTGCAGGGACGAAAAAAAGTGTACGTGGCAAAATCCAGTTAAGTTATGAATTTTCTAAATCATACAATGCATTTGAATTCTATTTATCTAGGGCATGCTATGCCTTAAAACTTTTCCAGATGTACAGGTTTGCCTGTACTCAGAGTAAATTTTGAGGTGAAAATACGGCCATTTCAGCCATAGGGTCCACATGAACCTTAAAGAAGAAAAAACGATCTCTCACTCTTCTCACCATTGAAAACATCTAGACTGTCATTGTCAAATATATTTGTTGTTTGTTTTATAAATATTTTAGTCATATTTTTAAACAATTTACCAACTTACATAGTAGTGTTATAAAAAAAGAAGATGTGGTATGATTGCCAATGAGACAACTATCCACAAAAGACCAAAATGACACAGACAATAACAACTATAGGTCACCGTACGGCCTTCAACAATTAGCAAAGCCCATATCGCATAGTCAGTTATAATAGGCCCCGATAAGACAATGTAAAACAATTTAACCATTTGATCAATTAGGTAGTTTTTATGACATAGATGATCGAAAAGGGACAAAAGAAAAAAAGTAAATTTATTTCCACTGTCTGAAAACTGACCCTATAATAAACAGATATAAGGAATGACCGCATTTCAAGCTTTAAAGGACTTTACTTCTCATTTGACCCTTGCAAGTGTAAACAGTATGCTTAGATTGTCATTTTACTAAAAAAGAATAATCGGAGATTATACCTTTTCTATTCTTTGATGAGTTTTGAATAGTTCTACTCATAAGACATCATCTTCTTTCTTAACCATGTCAAGAAAATGCACAAACCATGCACAATGTTCACTGCCAAAGAACATTATTCTGACTCCAAGTCGACCAATACGTCATTGCTACTCCTAAAAGGCACAACCCAGCAGAGAAAGCAACAAAGACCTATAAGTGTTTGTTTTTTACGCCGCCGGAATTTGAACTTACAACCTCCTGCACTTGAGGGTATATCCGAACATCGTATTGATAATTTCTTCTTTTTTACTTTTGGTATTCTACAGTTTTTAGACACTCGTTTCATAATGTTGACTCTCAATATAGGGTCTTTCTATACTTACACTTTCTATACTGTTACATAAGTATAGAAAGTCCCTGCTCAATGAGAGTATTGTAATGTCATATTTTATAATGAATCATACCATCATAAGAATGGTCGTTACATTAATTATTCTAGTTTTTGGACCTACATGTGTATAATTCTAGTTTTTTGACCTACATGTGTATAATAAATGAGATAATATTTACCTACAGCAACCTCAACCTTAGAATACTTTACATATGAGATAACATTTCAAGAGATAGCACAGGAATGTCGGAATGAAGGTGGTCTTCCAGTGTTCAAACAAGATTCAACATTTGACCTTATTTCTGATACCAGTGCCATTCCAGTGGGTCGGGAGTTCTGGGTTGGCGATATTTTGTATACTGACTGGATCTATCCTTTAGGTATGTTAAAATGATATATCAATTTTTAAAGTATGCAGTATTAAAAAAAAGAGCACAAATATAATGTATTTCTTAAAAATATTTTTTTTGGAAATGTTAACAGTATACTTGCATATTTTAACCTTTCCTTGGTGCTTTGTGTCGGCGGTTAGTTCGGTCTTATGTGGTCCTAAGAATCCTGCAACGTTCACAAATTCAATATATCAACAAGAAATTTGAACCCCAAATGCTCAAGTTTCCCCAAAAGTGACACAGTTTGAAAAAAAACCCCATCATTTTCATTTTGTTCACAGAGACTTTTTGTTGAAGGAAATTTGTTACCTTCAATTTTAAAAACAATAAAATATATCACAATTTTCGGAACTGATTACTTTCGATGCAAGGCCATACTGTTACGTGTAGAACTATTTTGTATATTGTTATCCTTAAAAGGGTCAGAGAAGGGCTTCACATTAGGATATAACTCTACTAGTGTGGATCTAGCCGTCGATAGCAGCCGGCGTTAATATTCATGAGGCCAGCCTTCAATAATATTCATGAGCCGTCAATAATATTCATGAGATGACTTGCGTTCGAAGAAGTGTTGTTAGAAACTATGAACGATAATTATAATTAAATAACGTTTCTATTTATATTTGATATTACTTCAAATAGGCATGTCAATGGGTGTCTTCTTCGAGGTCCGCGTTTATTGAATCAACTTTGGGTCTTCTTCAAGGTCTGCGTCTTTAAACAACATTGTAAATGTAATAAAAACAATGTAAATGCCTCCATAAATATAAAACAAAGAAATGGTCTTTTAACATTCTGTGATTAGAGAAATAATGTAAACTAAAGCAATAACAAGTTTAAAAAAAAATATAATTAAATATAGAAATTAAACGGGACATTACAACAAACAAATAAAGTAAAGAACAGTTCTTATTAAAATTTTGTGATAATTAAATCAATGTAAGCTACAATAAATTTTAAAAAAAATGATTAAATATAGAAATTTAGGAATGACAGAGAATTGATGGTCATTTGTTCGTTGTCTACAAATATAGTCCAATCATGAAACTAAAACATATAATATTACGACAGTATTTTCTATTTAAACACATCAGAAAAATAGAAACATAGTTAATTGCAGAAATAAAAATAACAGAAAAATAACAACTGTCAATTACTATTTCAATGACATATATGATTCTTCAAAATTATGGAGACCAATCTGAGTCATTATTAACAATTCATATTATTGCCTCTAAAATGGCCCATAGCACTTATGCCCTAGACCCGTACGAGTTAGTCAGAAAAGGATAAGGGGTACCCTGGTATATCACAAATTCGAAAATGAACTATTGCCGGCTGACCAAACGAAGAGATTCTCCACACGGGCAATGGTACCAGACGAAGAGGTACTTATTGCCTTTAAAATGGCCTATAGCACTTGTACCCTAGACCCGTACGAGTTTGTCAGTAGAGGGTTCAAAGGGGGGATATGGTATCCGGTTTACAACGAATTCTTACTGAACTATTGCCGGCTGGCAAAACTAAGAGATTCTCCACATTGACCATCATACCAGAGGTAGAGGTTGGTATTGCCTCTAACATGGCCCATAGCACTTATGCCCTAGACCCGTACGAGTTAGTCAGGAGAGGATAAGGGGTACCCTGGTATATCACAAATTCTAAAATGAACTATTGCCGGCTGGCCAAACGAAGAGATTCTCCACGTGGGCAATGATACCAGCGGAAAAGGTACTTATTGCCTTTAAAATGGCCCATAGCACTTATACCCTAGACCCGTACGAGTTTGTCAGTAGAGGGTTCAAAGGGGGGATATGGAATCCAAGATACAACGAATTCGAACTGAACTATTGCCGGCTGGCCAAACTAAGAGATTCTCCACATCGACCATTATACCAGAGGTAGAGGTTGGTATTGCCTCTAAAATGGCCCATAGCACTTATGCCCTAGACCCGTACGAGTTAGTCAGAAAAGGATAAGGGGGGGTACCCTGGTATATCACAAATTCGAAAATGAACTATTGCCGGCTGGCCAAACGAAGAGATTCTCCACGTGGGCAATGATACCAGAGGAAGAGGTACTTATTGCCTTTAAAATGGCCCATAGCACTTATACCCTAGACCCGTACGAGTTTGTCAGTAGAGGGTTCAAAGGGGGGATATGGAATCCAAGATACAACGAATTCGAACTGAACTATTGCCGGCTGGCCAAACTAAGAGATTCTCCACATCGACAATTATACCAGAGGTAGAGGTTGGTATTGCCTCTAAAATGGCCCATAGCACTTATGCCCTAGACCCGTACGAGTTAGTCAGAAAAGGATAAGGGGGGGGGGGGGGTACCCTGGTATATCACAAATTCGAAAATGAACTATTGCCGGCTGGCCAAACGAAGAGATTCTCCACGTGGGCAATGATACCAGAGGAAGAGGTACTTATTGCCTTTAAAATGGCCCATAGCACTTATACCCTAGACCCGTACGAGTTTGTCAGTAGAGGGTTCAAAGGGGGGATATGGAATCCAAGATACAACGAATTCGAACTGAACTATTGCCGGCTGGCCAAACTAAGAGATTCTCCACATCGACCATTATACCCGAGGTAGAGGTTGGTATTGCCTCTAAAATGGCCCATAGCACTTATGCCCTAGACCCGTACGAGTTAGTCAGAAAAGGATAAGGGGGGGGGGTACCCTGGTATATCACAAATTCGAAAATGAACTATTGCCGGCTGGCCAAACGAAGAGATTCTCCACGTGGGCAATGATACCAGAGGAAGAGGTACTTATTGCCTTTAAAATGGCCCATAGCACTTATACCCTAGACCCGTACGAGTTTGTCAGTAGAGGGTTCAAAGGGGGGATATGGAATCCAAGATACAACGAATTCGAACTGAACTATTGCCGGCTGGCCAAACTAAGAGATTCTCCACATCGACCATTATACCAGAGGTAGAGGTTGGTATTGCCTCTAAAATGGCCCATAGCACTTATGCCCTAGACCCGTACGAGTTAGTCAGAAAAGGATAAGGGGGGGGGGGGTACCCTGGTATATCACAAATTCGAAAATGAACTATTGCCGGCTGGCCAAACGAAGAGATTCTCCACGTGGGCAATGATACCAGAGGAAGAGGTACTTATTGCCTTTAAAATGGCCCATAGCACTTATACCCTAGACCCGTACGAGTTTGTCAGTAGAGGGTTCAAAGGGGGGATATGGAATCCAAGATACAACGAATTCGAACTGAACTATTGCCGGCTGGCCAAACTAAGAGATTCTCCACATCGACCATTATACCAGAGGTAGAGGTTGGTATTGCCTCTAAAATGGCCCATAGCACTTATGCCCTAGACCCGTACGAGTTAGTCAGAAAAGGATAAGGGGGGGGGGGTACCCTGGTATATCACAAATTCGAAAATGAACTATTGCCGGCTGGCCAAACGAAGAGATTCTCCACGTGGGCAATGATACCAGAGGAAGAGGTACTTATTGCCTTTAAAATGGCCCATAGCACTTATACCCTAGACCCGTACGAGTTTGTCAGTAGAGGGTTCAAAGGGGGGATATGGAATCCAAGATACAACGAACTGAACTATTGCCGGCTGGCCAAACTAAGAGATTCTCCACATCGACCATTATACCAGAGGTAGAGGTTGGTATTGCCTCTAAAATGGCCCATAGCACTTATGCCCTAGACCCGTACGAGTTAGTCAGAAAAGGATAAGGGGGGGGGGTACCCTGGTATATCACAAATTCGAAAATGAACTATTGCCGGCTGGCCAAACGAAGAGATTCTCCACGTGGGCAATGATACCAGAGGAAGAGGTACTTATTGCCTTTAAAATGGCCCATAGCACTTATACCCTAGACCCGTACGAGTTTGTCAGTAGAGGGTTCAAAGGGGGGATATGGAATCCAAGATACAACGAATTCGAACTGAACTATTGCCGGCTGGCCAAACTAAGAGATTCTCCACATCGACCATTATACCAGAGGTAGAGGTTGGTATTGCCTCTAAAATGGCCCATAGCACTTATGCCCTAGACCCGTACGAGTTAGTCAGAAAAGGATAAGGGGGGGGGGGGGTACCCTGGTATATCACAAATTCGAAAATGAACTATTGCCGGCTGGCCAAACGAAGAGATTCTCCACGTGGGCAATGATACCAGAGAAAGAGGTACTTATTGCCTTTAAAATGGCCCATAGCACTTATACCCTAGACCCGTACGAGTTTGTCAGTAGAGGGTTCAAAGGGGGGATATGGAATCCAAGATACAACGAATTCGAACTGAACTATTGCCGGCTGGCCAAACTAAGAGATTCTCCACATCGACCATTATACCAGAGGTAGAGGTTGGTATTGCCTCTAAAATGGCCCATAGCACTTATGCCCTAGACCCGTACGAGTTAGTCAGAAAAGGATAAGGGGGGGGGGGGGTACCCTGGTATATCACAAATTCGAAAATGAACTATTGCCGGCTGGCCAAACGAAGAGATTCTCCACGTGGGCAATGATACCAGAGGAAGAGGTACTTATTGCCTTTAAAATGGCCCATAGCACTTATACCCTAGACCCGTACGAGTTTGTCAGTAGAGGGTTCAAAGGGGGGATATGGAATCCAAGATACAACGAATTCGAACTGAACTATTGCCGGCTGGCCAAACTAAGAGATTCTCCACATCGACCATTATACCAGAGGTAGAGGTTGGTATTGCCTCTAAAATGGCCCATAGCACTTATGCCCTAGACCCGTACGAGTTAGTCAGAAAAGGATAAGGGGGGGGGGGGTACCCTGGTATATCACAAATTCGAAAATGAACTATTGCCGGCTGGCCAAACGAAGAGATTCTCCACGTGGGCAATGATACCAGAGGAAGAGGTACTTATTGCCTTTAAAATGGCCCATAGCACTTATACCCTAGACCCGTACGAGTTTGTCAGTAGAGGGTTCAAAGGGGGGATATGGAATCCAAGATACAACGAATTCGAACTGAACTATTGCCGGCTGGCCAAACTAAGAGATTCTCCACATCGACCATTATACCAGAGGTAGAGGTTGGTATTGCCTCTAAAATGGCCCATAGCACTTATGCCCTAGACCCGTACGAGTTAGTCAGAAAAGGATAAGGGGGGGGGGGTACCCTGGTATATCACAAATTCGAAAATGAACTATTGCCGGCTGGCCAAACGAAGAGATTCTCCACGTGGGCAATGATACCAGAGGAAGAGGTACTTATTGCCTTTAAAATGGCCCATAGCACTTATACCCTAGACCCGTACGAGTTTGTCAGTAGAGGGTTCAAAGGGGGGATATGGAATCCAAGATACAACGAATTCGAACTGAACTATTGCCGGCTGGCCAAACTAAGAGATTCTCCACATCGACCATTATACCAGAGGTAGAGGTTGGTATTGCCTCTAAAATGGCCCATAGCACTTATGCCCTAGACCCGTACGAGTTAGTCAGAAAAGGATAAGGGGGGGGGTACCCTGGTATATCACAAATTCGAAAATGAACTATTGCCGGCTGGCCAAACGAAGAGATTCTCCACGTGGGCAATGATACCAGAGGAAGAGGTACTTATTGCCTTTAAAATGGCCCATAGCACTTATACCCTAGACCCGTACGAGTTTGTCAGTAGAGGGTTCAAAGGGGGGATATGGAATCCAAGATACAACGAATTCGAACTGAACTATTGCCGGCTGGCCAAACTAAGAGATTCTCCACATCGACCATTATACCAGAGGTAGAGGTTGGTATTGCCTCTAAAATGGCCCATAGCACTTATGCCCTAGACCCGTACGAGTTAGTCAGAAAAGGATAAGGGGGGGGGGGTACCCTGGTATATCACAAATTCGAAAATGAACTATTGCCGGCTGGCCAAACGAAGAGATTCTCCACGTGGGCAATGATACCAGAGGAAGAGGTACTTATTGCCTTTAAAATGGCCCATAGCACTTATACCCTAGACCCGTACGAGTTTGTCAGTAGAGGGTTCAAAGGGGGGATATGGAATCCAAGATACAACGAATTCGAACTGAACTATTGCCGGCTGGCCAAACTAAGAGATTCTCCACATCGACCATTATACCAGAGGTAGAGGTTGGTATTGCCTCTAAAATGGCCCATAGCACTTATGCCCTAGACCCGTACGAGTTAGTCAGAAAAGGATAAGGGGGGGGGGGGTACCCTGGTATATCACAAATTCGAAAATGAACTATTGCCGGCTGGCCAAACGAAGAGATTCTCCACGTGGGCAATGATACCAGAGGAAGAGGTACTTATTGCCTTTAAAATGGCCCATAGCACTTATACCCTAGACCCGTACGAGTTTGTCAGTAGAGGGTTCAAAGGGGGGATATGGAATCCAAGATACAACGAATTCGAACTGAACTATTGCCGGCTGGCCAAACTAAGAGATTCTCCACATCGACCATTATACCAGAGGTAGAGGTTGGTATTGCCTCTAAAATGGCCCATAGCACTTATGCCCTAGACCCGTACGAGTTAGTCAGAAAAGGATAAGGGGGGGGGGGGTACCCTGGTATATCACAAATTCGAAAATGAACTATTGCCGGCTGGCCAAACGAAGAGATTCTCCACGTGGGCAATGATACCAGAGGAAGAGGTACTTATTGCCTTTAAAATGGCCCATAGCACTTATACCCTAGACCCGTACGAGTTTGTCAGTAGAGGGTTCAAAGGGGGGATATGGAATCCAAGATACAACGAATTCGAACTGAACTATTGCCGGCTGGCCAAACTAAGAGATTCTCCACATCGACCATTATACCAGAGGTAGAGGTTGGTATTGCCTCTAAAATGGCCCATAGCACTTATGCCCTAGACCCGTACGAGTTAGTCAGAAAAGGATAAGGGGGGGGGGGGGGGGGGTACCCTGGTATATCACAAATTCGAAAATGAACTATTGCCGGCTGGCCAAACGAAGAGATTCTCCACGTGGGCAATGATACCAGAGGAAGAGGTACTTATTGCCTTTAAAATGGCCCATAGCACTTATACCCTAGACCCGTACGAGTTTGTCAGTAGAGGGTTCAAAGGGGGGATATGGAATCCAAGATACAACGAATTCGAACTGAACTATTGCCGGCTGGCCAAACTAAGAGATTCTCCACATCGACCATTATACCAGAGGTAGAGGTTGGTATTGCCTCTAAAATGGCCCATAGCACTTATGCCCTAGACCCGTACGAGTTAGTCAGAAAAGGATAAGGGGGGGGGGGGTACCCTGGTATATCACAAATTCGAAAATGAACTATTGCCGGCTGGCCAAACGAAGAGATTCTCCACGTGGGCAATGATACCAGAGGAAGAGGTACTTATTGCCTTTAAAATGGCCCATAGCACTTATACCCTAGACCCGTACGAGTTTGTCAGTAGAGGGTTCAAAGGGGGGATATGGAATCCAAGATACAACGAATTCGAACTGAACTATTGCCGGCTGGCCAAACTAAGAGATTCTCCACATCGACCATTATACCAGAGGTAGAGGTTGGTATTGCCTCTAAAATGGCCCATAGCACTTATGCCCTAGACCCGTACGAGTTAGTCAGAAAAGGATAAGGGGGGGGGGGGTACCCTGGTATATCACAAATTCGAAAATGAACTATTGCCGGCTGGCCAAACGAAGAGATTCTCCACGTGGGCAATGATACCAGAGGAAGAGGTACTTATTGCCTTTAAAATGGCCCATAGCACTTATACCCTAGACCCGTACGAGTTTGTCAGTAGAGGGTTCAAAGGGGGGATATGGAATCCAAGATACAACGAATTCGAACTGAACTATTGCCGGCTGGCCAAACTAAGAGATTCTCCACATCGACCATTATACCAGAGGTAGAGGTTGGTATTGCCTCTAAAATGGCCCATAGCACTTATGCCCTAGACCCGTACGAGTTAGTCAGAAAAGGATAAGGGGGGGGGTACCCTGGTATATCACAAATTCGAAAATGAACTATTGCCGGCTGGCTAAACGAAGAGATTCTCCACGTGGGCAATGATACCAGAGGAAGAGGTACTTATTGCCTTTAAAATGGCCCATAGCACTTATACCCTAGACCCGTACGAGTTTGTCAGTAGAGGGTTCAAAGGGGGGATATGGAATCCAAGATACAACGAATTCGAACTGAACTATTGCCGGCTGGCCAAACTAAGAGATTCTCCACATCGACCATTATACCAGATTTAGAGGTGTGTATTGCCTCTATAATGACCCATAGCACTTATGCCCTAGACCCATACGAGTTAGTCAGGAAAGGATAAGGTGGGTACCCTGGTATATTTCCAATTCGAAAATGAACTATTGCCGGCTGGCCAAACGAAGAGATTCTCTTCGTGGGTAATGATACCAGAGGAAGAGGTACTTATTGCCTTTAAAATTGTCAAAAGCACTTATACCCTAGACCCGTACGATTTTGTCAGCAAGGGGTTAAAAGGGGGAGGTGATACCTCTGTTTACAACGAAGTCGAAATAAACTATTGGCGGCTAGCCAAACTGAGAGATTCTCCACGTGGACATTTATACCAGAGAGAGAGGTGGACCTAGTCTTTAAAATGGTCTATAGCACTTATGCCCTCGACTCGTCCGATTTTGTCAGCAAGGGGTTAAAAGGGGGAGGTGATACCTATGTTTACAACGAAATCGAAATAAACTATTGCCGGCTGGCCACACTAAGGGATTCTCCACGTGGGCCATAATACCAGTGGTAGAGGTGGGCATTGCCTCTAAAATGGCCCATAACACTTATGCCCTAGATCCGTACGAATTAGTCAGCAAAGGGTAAAGGGGTACCCTCGAATATCACAAAGTCGAAATGAACTGTTGCCGGCTGGCCAAACTAAGAGATTGTCCACGTGGACCATTATACCAGAGATAGAACTGGACCCAGCCTTTAAAATGGCATATAGCACTTATACCCTAGACCCGTACGATTTTGTTAGCAAGGGGTTAAAAGGGGGAGGTGGTACCTCTGTTTACAGCGAAGTCGAAATAAACTATTGCCGGCTGGCCAAACTAAGGGATTCTCCATGTGGGCCATTATACCAGTGGTAGAGGTGGGCATTGCCTCTAAATGGCCCATGACACTTATACCCTAGATCCGTACAAATTTGACAGCAGACGGTTTAAAGGGGGATATAGTATCCCGGTGTACAACGAAGTCGAAATGAAATATTGTCAGCTGACTGACTAAGATATTCTAAACGTGGACCATTTTAGCAGAGGTAGAGGTAGTCATTGCCTTTAAGATGGGCCATAGCACTAACCCTGATGGCGTTGTCCATTATATCAGATGTAGAGAATAATATTGCCCCGAAAATTACGCATGGTTTTTATGTCCTAGACTCGTACCTGTTGGACAGCAAAGGAAAAGTAGAACTCTTGTATATCACAAAGACCAAAATAAGAGATTCTCCTTGTGGACTATTAAAAAGATTAACGTAGTTGTTTTCTCTAAAAAGGCCCATATATCGTATATCATAGATCCGTACGTATTGGTAGGAAAAGGGTAAGGGAAGTACTCTTGTATATCAAAATATTCAAACATACTTTTACTTGCTGGCCATTTTAAAGGCAATTATTACCTTAACCTCTGTATCATGGTCCATGAGGAGAATCTTTTAGTTTGACAAGTCGTCAATAGTTCAATTCGACTTTGAGATATATAAAGGTACCTACCTTTCTCTTTGCTGACTAAGTCGTACGGGTCAAGGGAATAAGTAACATGGGTCATTTTAGAGGCAATGCCTACTTCTTCCTCTGATATAATGACCCACGTGGAAAATTTCTTAGTTTGGCCATCCGGCAATAGTTTGTTTCGACTTCGTGATGAATCGGAGTACCACATACCCCTTTTTACCCTCTACTGACAAACTCGTACAGGTCTAGGGCATAAGTACTATATGGGCCATTACACAACTACTACATCTACCTCTGGTGTCATGACCTATGTGGAAAATGTCTTGGTTTGGCCAGCTGGCAATAGTTCATGTCGACTTTGAGATATATAAAGGTACCAACATTATCCTTTCCTGGCTAAGTCGTACGAGTCTAGGGCATTAATGATTTGGGTCATGTTAGAGGCAATGGATACCTCTCCCTCTGATATAATGGCTCGTGTGGAAAATCTCTTCGTTTGGCCAACCAGTAATAGTTTATTTCGACTTCGTGTTAAACCGGGTTACCACCCTTTTAACCTACAGCTGACAAACTCGTACGGGTCTAGGCTATCGTTTAGTGGATAAATCGGGCAACTATATGGCTAACAATAACAAATCTCTCTATTCAAGCTCTAATGTCAACATGTCACACTTAGGTGACATTACAATGAATAGCGGCAGCGAGAACGTTACGTTTGTGATTTTGCCTCAACATGCTTGGGCCGCACATGAATTACCTCACAATAAATGAAAGTGATCACAACTTTAATTATTAAAGTTCTAATAAAATAAATTAAAACTTGAAAGTTTATATGTGAAATATTTAGCAGCCCACTTTTTATATTCATTTTAATGTTCATATGCTAATCACACATTATCATTTTACTTTTCACAATTTACATTTAACACATGGTAGTCCAAGTTTTTATTTTCGTCTTTGCCTCACTCTGAGCTGCTCTATTTTCAAGTTCCAAAGAATTCAGTTCTTACAGATAAAGTTTGATAATTGGTCTAGATATCAAACCAGTTTTTGTTCGATTATGACTGATCGTGTAAGTCCATCTTTGCCGTAAAATAATTTGTCAATGATCTAATTTACTCTTGATACATAGTCCTGAATCTAAAGTACATCTCCGACTTTAATGTTCTATGTGTTTCGATCTGTGTATCGGTAATGTTCCCTAAGCGAATTTATGTATTCCTGCTTCCATCTTTTTATGTATTTTTTACGAGTTTTAATGAAAGAAACTTCGACTGTCTAGCCAGTTACTGATTCATGCGTAGTGTCTTTGGTTCCTGGTTGTAAACTACAGTCTTCAAGTCCGTTATACGGTAGCATCCTGGTCCGTTTTCAATGTAATAAATGTGACGGACTAAGGGGTTCGTCGTCCGTTTGATCCGATGAAACGTATGTTAGTGGGCGATCACTGAGTAAACTTTCTACTTCAGTAATTATCGTGTTGAGTGTTTTATTGTCCATAAGTGCTCGTCCTTATACTTTTTTAATGCAGTTTTTCGTTATTCATCTCAATCTCTCCCACTATCCGCCGAACAAAATTGTTCCATAAGAATTAAGCTTCTCGGTTCCATATGATGATTTTGATAAATGTTCAATTTCTTATGCTCCCGCATCATACAAATCATTTACAAATACTCAACGTGATGCATGAAAGAAGTCTAACAAAGCTCTTTGTTGATCAAAGCTCGAAATATTATTGTCGACATAAAAGTCTTTCTTTAAAATTGTTGTCAAGTCTGTGGAATTGCAGTCAAATGTTTACGTATAACAGCATTTAGGATAAACGGAGAGAAAGTTGCTCCAAATTATACTGACTTGAATCTGTTTGCGGTTAGTTGACTATTTGGGTCATCCGGGTTACTAGGTTAAAAGAATCTGGTAACATCACGATCCTCTTCATCCAACCCATATTAAGAAAGGCTTTTTTCTATATCTGACGACACGGCGTATTTGTGCATTCTAAATCGGAGAAAAATTCCGGTTAAATCATTAAAAATTGGCCAAAGATCCATCAAACAATCATTTAATCTTAGACTAACACTTCTGTTGTCTAGTAAGGTGTGGTGTTCCTCCTTACAAGGTAACTTAGCAATATATCTTTCTGTTTCCATATGGTAACCTCTACTATTTGATTCATATACATCTTGGAATGGTCTGTTTTCAGATTTGTTGTCAGTATTATTTATACTAGCAGCTTCAACTTCTCAAAATTTCTCCAATATATGCTCTTCAAATTTGTGACCTACTAATATGTTCATCATTGACGTAAGTGTGTGATCTGGATTTGCAGGTATTCAATTGATTGTGCCGGACAGAAGGTTACGTATTTCCGACTTGACGATAGTAGGTCCTGCTCCTCATACTATTCTATCATCGACAATTGACCAGTAATAATCGATTTAGATAGAATTCAATAGAGAAACTTCAACCATTGGGTCATGTGAGAGCGGATGGGCTAATTTCAAGCCAAACAAATACTTTAAATTTGTAATATTATGTACATAAGTTTTCATTGGTACAGCTATTTCTGGTACAATCAAAACGTTGATAGGTAATTTTCCGTTGTCTGTAAGTAAGTAAATGGTATCATTATTTTGATGTCGAACTGTTTTGCCCTCACTTGTGTCACAAAATCCTGACAAGTTTATGGTCTCCTGTCTGGTAATTGTCAAATCAAGCTCTGTAGCTAATTTTTCTGTGATGAAGGACATCTGTGCGCCCTTGTCAAATAATGTGTTTGTGTTAGTACATTGAATGCCCGAACTTACTTGCGCTACGGCAGTTTTTATTCTGTGTCTGTGAGTGAAGAACTGTGCCCGTTTTCTTCGCGTTGTGTTGTGTTTCCTTAATTGTGTTAATATTTACATAAGTGTTACTCTGTTTTTCATCTTTTTCAACCGCGTCTTTGCATAAACTAGTATGGTGTCATATTTTACATTTCCTGCAACTTTGGTGTGATTTGCAATCATCTATATTGGGAGGTCAAAGACAGTTAAAACATAAACTATCCCGTTTAACAATAGAAATAATTGCTGTGTGATCAATTATCTTAGTGCATTTAACGGGGACATGTGATTCGTTACAAAAGTACATATGGTTTTACGTTTATTTGTCTGTTGATTTATTTTGTACGTACCTTTGCATTGGTGTGAAATGCTGCTGTAGCGGTATACGTTTCCGTATGATCATGCAGAGGAATTGCCTTCCTCCATTATGTAGAGTTCGTGAGATAGTATTTGTAGTAGTTCATTTAATTGCCAACTATTTGATTCATGGTGTCTTGTTAGATTTATGCGTACGTCCCCCGGTAACTTTTTCAATATGACAGGGACCAATAATGGGCCATATGTATTCTCTGTCTGACCAACGGATTCTAAACCATGTACATATGTTTCAATTTTCTCGTAAAAAAAAACGTCAGCTCTTATATGAAGGTATGTAAAATAATGCATTCATGTACTTTTGTGTGATGCTGTGACTTTGTGGCATTTGTGTTTAGCGTTGATGTTTGTACTTAGATACATTTTGCTATTTAACGTATTTTTGTTTCTAAATTAAATAAATACTCATCATAGTCAACGATTTCTGTTTCGAAGGTTCATCGGAATCAACAAGTTCTGTTCCGCTCTCCCCTTTTTCGTCTAATTTCTGGAATATTCTGAAAACGGCGCTTCTATGTCCTGCTAGTATCGATTTCAGCTTCAAATTCATCCTGGTCACTTGACACCAATATCGTTAAGTGGATACATCGGGCAACTATATAGCTAACAATAACAAAAGCGAATAGAATGTATGTATATCTATTCGGACTCTAATGTCAACACGTCACACTTAGGTAACATAACAATGATTGACAGGAGCGAAAACTTGATCAATTACTCCTTAACAAATTGTTTAAGTATCGGTACCCAATACGATTGTAGTACGTAAGTAAGCGTAGCACTGAGTCCAAAATGAAGTGAACGCTCGTGTGCGTCTGTCACTATCAGTTTGGTAAGTAAATGATTCGCAGGTAATAAATACGGAAATTTGGTATTCTCTGAAATCGTTGCGGTGTGAATCCTTCCATTGCATCTCACAAAACCACCGTCATCTATGAAGAGTCCTACTTGTCTAATTCTAGGATATTTCCTTGTGTTTTATCTCAGATGTTTGATATATCGGTATATTGGTAGTTGGATATGAACCACTGAACGTAAGCAGTTACTCGAATCACTTTCCTGAAAGTTCCATATTTCGAATTGTCTATAACGTTACTGATACCATAGTGATCAGTATGAACTTCATTGTTTAGAAATACCTCGTCTTCGTTTTCTTCTGTAATTGTCAATACCTTTAACTAACTCGGTCTTTTTTTAATGACACTATCGATGTATTGATCGACGTCAATTCCTCGTGTTAAGAGATCGGTTGGGTTGCATTCTTTCGGGCAATATCTCCATTAATGTTGATTTTGTAGATTTTGTTATTTCTCGCACTCGATTCACAATAAATCGTTTAAACGGTTTCGATGATTTTAACCAGTGCAATACTATACAACTATCCGACCAAAAAACCACGTTTTTACATTCAAAGGTCGATTTTACATGAAAAGCTAGTCTAGTTCCAATAACGGCGGCCATAAGTTCTAGTTGCGGTTATGTTAGGTTTTTCACTTGCGCTAATCTGCTTTTTGCAATCACTAACGTAGTTTCGGTTCCGTTGTTCAGATATGCAGTCGCAAAATACGTGTAGTTCAAGGTATTCCGAAGATTAGATGAAGCAAAGGAGAATACAAATTTCGATGAAGTAGAAGTCATTGCAACACTCGGACAACTTGTGCAAAAACAAACATTTTTTAGGACTTGAATGAACAAATTATAAAGTTAACGGAATGTTACGATGTGGTAAATTAAATTATTTGATTCAGATGAATTTTCGGTAAATATGGTAACGAAGATTCAACACGTACCTAAGTTCATACAAAATGTCCAAAACCCTGCAGTCCCGTCATATTGAATCAAATACTTAAGTACTAGAACGCACACTTTAAATCCAGAAACTATACCGTTTCTTTCAACGCACAACATAGCTAACCCACACAACACACAGTCGTTTGAAAACCAGTTTGCCCAAGCTAGTCTCACAATCAACACGCAACAAAGTACATTTTTTGCAGCTATTAATCAGAGTCACGGCCTACAAAACTTACGCTTCCAACTTTCAAAGGCACCATTTTAGAATGGCAAACCTTCTGGGACTCATATGAGTCGGCCTTACATCTGAACCTGTCACTTACAAATATACAAAAGTGTAACTGCTTGAAAGCTCATGAGCTAGAACACGAAGCACTAGGTTTAGAAATTCCTTCGCCTATAAATCAGTTTACAAGCTTACGAAGTTTTTACGATCAAATTGAAGGTAGTCATGGTCTAGAAACTTTGGGTCAGACACATGAAACATACGGCACGCTACTTGTTCCCATTATTGTGAACAAATTACCCGTGGAAGTCAGAAAATATCTCGCGCGAGAACATAGAATAAAAACCTTGGTATTACGGGACCTCCGTAAAAGCATATAAGATGAGATCGTTATACTGGACACAGGACAATAGAGTCGACACCCGAAATTGATGAAATCTAAATCTTACAAGAATATTGAGACTAGACCTAGCGTTTTCTGTCACGAAATACACGCACCAACTCGTTGCAGTAAAATAGCCGACACAGAATCCCGTATGAACAGCTTAGTTATTCTTTAACTGCCTTGTTATACACAGACTAAACGAATGTAAATCTAAACACACATGTACACATTGTAATGAGAAACACCATACAAACTAATGTAATGCACTTCCAAGAAACAATATAATTTTATTAAAACAAGGGAATGAGGTTAGCCATAGAAACAAGAGTAGTAACTCAGCGCATACTAATTTTCGCGCAAAAGGAAATCAGAGCAGCAACCCGTTAATCCCACTATCTTCGAATTCGACCAACGTTCAACTCGTGAATGACATTCGTAATACGGAACATGATGCTACTATTCTGTATTCTCAATCGACAGAATTGCAATCAATGTAATTTTGTAAACTGCCGTAGCACAAGTAGGCTCAAATCAGTACTTTATCGATACGAATATTCTTTTTGACGAAGGAGCGCAAACATCTTTTTTAACGCAGAACTTAACTTAATTTACAGATAGCGGGAACAGAAATAATATATTTATCGGCATTTGGAGGTGCAGAGAAAAACGCGAGACACATAGAAAAGTCAACAATCTATCTGAAAACCGTTGCAGGACACGTCTTGTCAATCAAAGTACAGATGATCGGCATGCCTCTACAGAATTACATACGTAACATTGATACACAGAACGGTTATTTGCGTGGTTTAAAGTTAGCGCACAAGGTGAAAAAGCATGATTCATTCGAGATATCGTTGCTGGTAGGCGCATATCACTACGGGGACATTGTTAACGATTATATAGTACGTGGAAACGATCCGACCGCCGTGAAATCCAAGATCGGATATATGCTTTCGGTACTTACATACGGTACGAAAACAAACACGTCGAAGACTAGTATGTTTAATGTTCTAATATCACACAAAGTTGAAGAATACAATCTAGAGAGATTTTGGAATTTAGATTCAATAGGAATAAAAAGCAGGGAGGTAGACGAAGACGACAATGCATATATTAAAGTCTATCAGGACAGATCAATTGAGTTCTGAGAAACTAAATATTTCGCTAGGTTACCTTGGAAACATGATGAATTGCCTATAAATTAAGCAGTCACGAACAGAACGACTGAAAACGTCCTTCAAAGACTTACTAAAAACTCAGATATGTTAAAGAAGTACGGAAACATTATACAAGAACAGGAACGAAGAGGATTCAAAGAGAAGGTAGATGAAACAGCTGAACTTAAGAAAAATATCACTACATTCCTAATCATCCTGTACAGAAGGAATCAAGCACTATGCCTATCAGAATTGTTTACGACTGCAGTTGTCGACAGTCGCATAATTCGCCAAGTTTAAATGACTGCCTTTTGGATACACCGCAGAAGCTTAACGACCTGAAAAAAATTCTGATGAGATTTACAGACAATTCTGTCGCCATAACAACGGATATTTAAAAAAGCCTTTTTACATGAAGGATTACAAAAAAGGGTGATCGAGACGATACACGTTTCTGGTGGCTAAGTAACCCATTCGATCCAACAAGTTATTTACAGACTTAGAAGTTCAAATCCGTTCTGTTCGGAGCGACTTGTTCGCCGTTTATACCAAACGCCACGATATTTAACATTTACAACGTAATAACACTATAACAGCTACATTGATGGAAAGAGATTTGTATGTGGACAACATTCTGTTAAGTTACAGAACGAGGGTGTGCTGACTATAAGGAAGGGAGAACAATGATGGAGGAAACTGGATTCTATCTACGATCCTGGACGTCAAACAGTGTGGATATACGTAAGCTAGCTAAGACAGAAAAAGTACTATATGCGGACAAAACACAAAAGTACTTGGTATGTTATGGAATAGCTGATTCGATGATCTGATGTACCAGAAATTAATACGGCAGCTTTGTGAAAAATTGTGCAAATCCTGCTACAAGAATAAAATTTGGCATAGACCTTCCTCAGCTATTACTCTTTTATTTCAGATAAGGAGGCATTTGAAAAAAAATGTCTCACTTCCGGTAAAAATCCAAAATGGCCGACATCATACTTAAATCATCCAAATATCAGAGGCTAGTGTGTGAAAAGCGGTTTTTATCATGCTGCTATAATAATATTTGGTACAAACCTTTGTTATGTACTACTTTTGGATATATTATATAGATGAGATGTCTTTAAAACCCTACTTTCGGTAAAATCCAACATGGCGGACATTGTACTAAAATAAGCTTATTTTTTAGGGAGGGTGATTGAAACGTGTTTTGACGTATTGCTACTATCATTAAATTGTTCAGGAACCTTTCTTTGATGCTGCTAATGGATATAATAAATAAGAGATATGTCTTTAAAATCATTACTTCTGGTTATATTCAAACTGGCGGACATAAAACATCATTATTTTATTTTGATATTCAACTTTATTTCAAAATGTAAAGAAACTGGGTTTTTTTGTCCTGGTCAGTAAACATTTGGATTTGGCTTTAAGTTATCCTCTAAACCACTTATTCTATTCTATAGATAATGATTAAATACAAAATTAACACTTCCGGTAAATAAAACCAATTTTGCGTAAATTTTAAAGATGAGTCCTCAGTCCATATCTTCGATGTAGAGTTTTGGATAGATTGATGAAAATAAAATAAAATCACTTTAGTACTAAAACATCTTTAAAATTACGGATTAATGGCCGCAAATATTCACAATCGGAGAGCTGATTTTCCTCATTTAAAAAGACAGCGGTATTGTTTCTTACATCAATAATGTACAAGCTCCTGATAAGGTGAAGAGGCCTCACAAAGAGTTGTCCAAAAGGGTTCCAATGGTTCATATTTTTCCTTTCGCCATACATAAGCGTCTGGAATAGTAAGCATAGAAACCAATCCCAAGCTTGTTACTCATCCACACCCGCTATGGTATATTGCACGTTTTACATGCTGAAAAAAACTGGACCGAGTCGTTTAAATAGCCTCATAAGCGTCTGGACTAGTTAGCATAGGAAAAAAATAAGCTTGTTACTCATCCAAACCCGCCATGGTATATTGCACGTTTTACATACTGAAAAACACTAGACCGAGTCGTTCAAATAGCATCAATAAGTCTTTCCACTTCCAAAAACATGTTTTCTTGCTTCATAAACCCCATCTGATAAGTTTGTTCGATCTTACTACAAAACCACGTATCATTTTATCAATGACATTAGCAAATCCATATCTGGTGATGTTGGCTGATCAATCATCATTCTAAATCATAAAGTCACATCTTCAAACGCCATCCATGTCAACAACGAAGTTCCCTTTCAAGTAAAAGTGCATTTGAAAGGTCATGGATAGATTATATCTAAAGCTTTTCCCACTTCCAAATGCAAGCCAAAGTTCGTCTGCCCCTTTGTCACGGAATAACGAAACAGCAATGACAGCAGCATCAGAATCGACTGTTCAAGTCATGACTCAGTTAAGTCTGTGTATCACTGCATCAGACACATGTATATTGATTCTATAGTATAAGCCTCTTCATTTTAACATGGGGCTAAACTTGAAACACCATCATGTGGTGAATAACACAGAACATCCTGAGCATTTGTTGCTACAACTTACTCTCCCTCAAAATCTATTGAGCAAGCTCCTGAGAATAAAAACTAAAAAGTTCTTTCTTAATGTCGTCATCTCTCAGAAAACTTTACCAATTTTGAGATTTGTTTTGACTCTGGATTCGTCTATGTATTCCCTTACCCCTAAATGTAGCTCTTTTTTCTTGTGGCAGCCTTCAAACTACCGGTATTTTCTATGTACGCATTCATCCACTGTTGTTTACAGTTTCAAGTTGTTTCATAACGAGTATGCTGATAGGGCATTATGCCCTTACCTTAAAAAAAACATGAAACTATTATGATGAAGTCTTAAATGCATATGACAGTTGTAGCAACACATGTTCAGGATCTTCTATCTTTACCACCACGCGATGCATTTCAAGTTAAACACCATATTCATATTAAAAGGCTGACACTAGAATCATGGTGCATGTGTCTGATGCAGTGAAACACGAACTTAAACAAGTCATTATTCGAACAGTCGTTTCTGATGATGCTGTCATTACTGTTTCGCTATTCCGTGAGATAGGGGTAGACAAACTATGGATTGTGTTTAGGAGGAGGAAAAGCTTTGGATAAATATATATCAATGACCTTCCAAATGCACTAGCGATGAGTGATCACACACAAATATTGTGATCCATATATTTTCCGGTTGTGATACGGTTCTCTGTTTTCTTGAAAAAGGGAAAAAAAGACTGCTTGGGAGACATTGCATTTGCAGATGTGACTTTCACATAAAGAATAATAATTGATCCACCTCAATTACCGGTGTTTACTGTAAGATAGCACAAACTTATCATATGGAGTTAGCATGGTTAACAAAGCAAGAAATATCTATTTACGCAAAAGGGTAGGCTAAATAAGGCTATCAACTTAGTCTAGTCTTTTCCAGCATGCAAAACGTACAATATACTAAGACACGTGTCAAGGGGACGAGCCTGAAATTGGCTCTTATGCTACCAAGTCCAGGCGCTAATGGATGACGACGGGACAAAGAGGATCACTTTAAAAAAAACTCTTTCTGAGGCCTCATCATGTTGTCAGAAGCTTGCACATTGTGGATGTAAGAAAGGTGCCGCGGTTGTTGTTAATGTGGAAAATCAAGTCTCCCGTGCCCTGCGTCGTGTGCATGTGGTGGTAACTGGGAATACACATATTTTTTTGGCCAAATAGTAGTAGTTTTTAAAATGTTTTAGTACTTAAGTGATTTTCTTTGTTTAGATCAATCTATCCAAAACTCTACATCGAAGATATAGATTGAGTACTCATCTTTGACCTTTACGCCATATTGGTTTTTTTACCGGAAGTGTTAACTTTGTATTCAAATATCAACTACAGAATATGATTAGTGGTTTAGAGGATAAATTAAAGCATATGGTTAATGACCACCACAAAAAAAAACCACTTTCTTCACATTTTGAAAAGAAGTTAAATATCAAAATAAAAAAATGATATATTTATGTCCGCCATTTTGAATATTACCGGAAAAAAAGGGTTTTTAAGACATATGTCTTATACATTGTATCCCTTAGAAGCATCAAAGAAAGGTTCCTGCACAATTTAATAATAGTAACAATACATATTGGATTCTACCGGAAGTAGGGTTTTTAAAGACATCTAATCTATATAATATATCCAAAAGTAGTACATAAAAAAGGTTTGTATCTTTTAGTTTTGCCAGTCGGCAATAGTTCAATTCGACTTAGTGATATACCAGGGTAAACCCCTTTCTCTTTGATGACTGACTCGTACGGTTCTAGGGCATAAGTGCAATATGCCATTTTAGAGTCAATGCCCACCTCTACCTCTGGTATAATGGCCTACGCGGAGAATCCGTTGTAAACCAGGATACCATATCCCCCTTTTAACCCTATGCTGACAAACTCGCACGGGTCTAGGGTATAAGTGCTATATACCATTTTAAAGGCAATAAGTACCTCTACCTCCGGTATCATTGCCCACGTAGAGAATCTCTTAGTTTGTCCAGCCGGCAATAGTTCATTTCGAATTTGTGATATACCCACCTTACCCTTTCCTGACTAACTCGTACGGGTCTAGCGGATAAGTGATATAGACCATTTTAGAGGAAATACCCACCTCTACGTATGGTATAATGGCCGATGAGGAGAATCTCTTAGTTTGTCCAGCCGGCAATAGTTCATTTCGAATTTGTGATATACCAGGGTATCCACCTTACCCTTTCCTGACTAACTCATACGGGTCTAGGGGATAAGTGCTATGGCCCATTTTAGATGCAATACCTACCTCTACCTCTGGTATAATGGCCGATGTGGACAATCTCTTAGTTTGGCCAGCCGGCAATAGTTTAGTTCGACTTCGTTGTAAACCAGGATACCATATCCCCCTTTTAACCCTCTGCTGACAAAATCGTACGGGTCTAGGGTATGAGTGCTATGGGTCATTTTAAAGGCAATAAGTACCTCTACCTATAGTATGATTGCCCACGTGGAGAATCTCTTAGTTTGTCCAGCCTGCAATAGTTCATTTCGAATTTGTGAAATACCAGGGTACCCAACTTACCCTTTCCTGACTAACTCGTACGGTTCTAGGGTATAAGTGCTCTGCGACATTTTAAAGGCAATAAGTACCTCTTCCTCTGGTATCATTGCCTACGTGGAGAATCTCTTCGTTTGGCCAGCCGGCAATAGTTCATTTTCGGATTTGTATATACTAGTATACCAGGATACCCCCCTTATCCTTTCCTGACAAACTCGTACAGGTCTAGGGCATAAGTGCTGTGGACCATTTTAGAGGCAATACCAACCTCTACCTCTGGTATAATGGTCGATGTGGAGAATCTCTTAGTTTTGCCAGCCGGCAATAGTTCAGTTCGAATTCGTTGTATACAGGGATATCATATCCCCCCTTTTAACCCTCTACTGACAAACCCGTACGGGTCTAGGGTATAAGTGCTATAGGCTATTTTAAAGGCATTAAGTACCTCTTCCTCTGGATCATTGCCCACGTGGAGAATCTCTTCGTTTGGCCAGCCGGCAATAGTTCATTTTCGGATTTGTTATATACCAGGGTACCCCCCTTATCCTTTCCTGACTAACTCGTACGGGTCTAGGGCATAAGTGCTATAGGCTAATTTAGAGGCAATATCCACCTCTACCTCTGGTATAATGGTCGATGTGGAGAATCTCTTAGTTTGGCCAGCCTGCAATAGTTCAGTTCGAATTCGTTGTATACCGGGATAATATATCCCCCCTTTTAACCCTCTACTGACAAACTCGTACGGGTCTAGGGTATAAGTGCTATGGGCTATTTTAAAGGCAATAAGTACTTATTCCTCTGGTATCATTGCCCACGTGGAGAATCTCTTCGTTTGGCCAGCCGGCAATAGTTCATTTTCGAATTTGTGATATACCAGGGTACCCCCTCCCCCCTTATCCTTTCCTGACTAACTGGTACGGGTCTTATGCATCAGTGCTATAGGCCATTTTAGAGGCAATACCAACCTCTACCTCTGGTATAATGGTCGATGTGGAGAAACTCTTAGTTTTGCCAGCCGGCAATAGTTCAGTTCGAATTCGTTGAATACCGGGATACCATATCCCCCCTTTTAACCCTCTACTGACAAACTCGTACGTGTCTAGGGCATAAGTGCTCTGAGCCATTTTAGAGGCAATACCAACCTCTACCTATGGTATCATTTCCCAAGTGGAGAATCTCTTCGTGTGTGCAGCCGGCAATAGTTCATTTTCGAATTTGTGATATACCAGGGTACCCCCCCCCTTCCCTTTATCCTTTCCTGACTAACTCGTACGGGTCTAAGGCATAAGTGCTATAGGCCATTTTAGAGGTAATATCAACCTCTACCTCTGGTATAATGGTCGATGTGGAGAATCTCTTAGTTTTGCCAGCCGGCAATAGTTCAGTTCGAATTCGTTGTATACCGGGATACCATATCCCAACCTCTACCTCTGCCTCTGGTATCATTGCCCACGTGGAGAATCTCTTCGTTTGGCCAGCCGGCAATAGTTCATTTTCGAATTTGTGATATACCAGGGTACCCCCCCCCCTTATCCTTTTCTGACTCACTCGTACGGGTCTAGGGCATAAGTGCTATGGGTCATTTTAGAGGCAATACACACCTCTACCTCTGGCATAATGGTCGATGTGGAGAATCTCTTAGTTTGGCCAGCCGGCAATAGTTCAGTTCGAATTCGTTGTATACTGGGATACCATATCCCCTCTTTTAACCCTCTACTGACAAACTCGTACGGGTCTAGGGTATAAGTGCTATGGGCCATTTTAAAGGCAATAAGTACTTCTTCCTCTGGTATCATTGCCCACGTGGAGAATCTCTTCGTTTGGCCAGCCGGCAATAGTTCATTTTTGAATTTGTGATATACCAGGGTACTCCCCCCCCCCCCTTATCCTTTTCTGACTAACTCGTACGGGTCTAGGGCATAAGTGCTATGGGCCATTTCAGAGGCAATACCAACCTCTACCTCTGGTATAATGGTCGGTGTGGAAAATCTTTTAGTTTGGCCAGCCGGCAATAGTTCAGTTCGAATTCGTTGTATCTCGGATTCCATATCCCCCCTTTGAACCCTCTACTGACAAACTCGTACGGGTCTAGGGTATAAGTGCTATGGGCCATTTTAAAGGCAATAAGTACCTCTTCCGCTGGTATCATTGCCCACGTGGAGAATCTCTTCGTTTGGCCAGCCGGCAATAGTTCATTTTCGAATTTGTGATATACCAGGGTACCCCCCCTTATCCTTTTCTGACTAACTCGTACGGGTCTAGGGCATAAGTGCTATGGGCCATTTTAGAGGCAATACCAACCTCTACCTCTGGTATAATGGTCGATGTGGAGAATCTCTTAGTTTGGCCAGCCGGCAATAGTTCAGTTCGAATTCGTTGTATCTTGGATTCCATATCCCCCCTTTGAACCCTCTACTGACAAACTCGTACGGGTCTAGGGTATAAGTGCTATGGGCCATTTTAAAGGCAATAAGTACCTCTTCCTCTGGTATCATTGCCCACGTGGAGAATCTCTTCGTTTGGCCAGCCGGCAATAGTTCATTTTCGAATTTGTGATATACCAGGGTACCCCCCCCCCCCCCTTATCCTTTTCTGACTAACTCGTACGGGTCTAGGGCATAGGTGCTATGGGCCATTTTAGAGGCAATACCAACCTCTACCTCTGGTATAATGGTCGATGTGGAGAATCTCTTAGTTTGGCCAGCCGGCAATAGTTCAGTTCGAATTCGTTGTATCTTGGATTCCATATCCCCCCTTTGAACCCTCTACTGACAAACTCGTACGGGTCTAGGGTATAAGTGCTATGGGCCATTTTAAAGGCAATAAGTACCTCTTCCTCTGGTATCATTGCCCACGTGGAGAATCTCTTCGTTTGGCCAGCCGGCAATAGTTCATTTTCGAATTTGTGATATACCAGGGTACCCCCCCCCCCCCCCCTTATCCTTTTCTGACTAACTCGTACGGGTCTAGGGCATAAGTGCTATGGGCCATTTTAGAGGCAATACCAACCTCTACCTCTGGTATAATGGTCGATGTGGAGAATCTCTTAGTTTGGCCAGCCGGCAATAGTTCAGTTCGAATTCGTTGTATCTTGGATTCCATATCCCCCCTTTGAACCCTCTACTGACAAACTCGTACGGGTCTAGGGTATAAGTGCTATGGGCCATTTTAAAGGCAATAAGTACCTCTTCCTCTGGTATCATTGCCCACGTGGAGAATCTCTTCGTTTGGCCAGCCGGCAATAGTTCATTTTCGAATTTGTGATATACCAGGGTACCCCCCCCCCCCCCCCCCTTATCCTTTTCTGACTAACTCGTACGGGTCTAGGGCATAAGTGCTATGGGCCATTTTAGAGGCAATACCAACCTCTACCTCTGGTATAATGGTCGATGTGGAGAATCTCTTAGTTTGGCCAGCCGGCAATAGTTCAGTTCGAATTCGTTGTATCTTGGATTCCATATCCCCCCTTTGAACCCTCTACTGACAAACTCGTACGGGTCTAGGGTATAAGTGCTATGGGCCATTTTAAAGGCAATAAGTACCTCTTCCTCTGGTATCATTGCCCACGTGGAGAATCTCTTCGTTTGGCCAGCCGGCAATAGTTCATTTTCGAATTTGTGATATACCAGGGTAACCCCCCCCCCTTATCCTTTTCTGACTAACTCGTACGGGTCTAGGGCATAAGTGCTATGGGCCATTTTAGAGGCAATACCAACCTCTACCTCTGGTATAATGGTCGATGTGGAGAATCTCTTAGTTTGGCCAGCCGGCAATAGTTCAGTTCGAATTCGTTGTATCTTGGATTCCATATCCCCCCTTTGAACCCTCTACTGACAAACTCGTACGGGTCTAGGGTATAAGTGCTATGGGCCATTTTAAAGGCAATAAGTACCTCTTCCTCTGGTATCATTGCCCACGTGGAGAATCTCTTCGTTTGGCCAGCCGGCAATAGTTCATTTTCGAATTTGTGATATACCAGGGTACCCCCCCCCCCTTATCCTTTTCTGACTAACTCGTACGGGTCTAGGGCATAAGTGCTATGGGCCATTTTAGAGGCAATACCAACCTCTACCTCTGGTATAATGGTCGATGTGGAGAATCTCTTAGTTTGGCCAGCCGGCAATAGTTCAGTTCGAATTCGTTGTATCTTGGATTCCATATCCCCCCTTTGAACCCTCTACTGACAAACTCGTACGGGTCTAGGGTATAAGTGCTATGGGCCATTTTAAAGGCAATAAGTACCTCTTCCTCTGGTATCATTGCCCACGTGGAGAATCTCTTCGTTTGGCCAGCCGGCAATAGTTCATTTTCGAATTTGTGATATACCAGGGTACCCCCCCCCCCCTTATCCTTTTCTGACTAACTCGTACGGGTCTAGGGCATAAGTGCTATGGGCCATTTTAGAGGCAATACCAACCTCTACCTCTGGTATAATGGTCGATGTGGAGAATCTCTTAGTTTGGCCAGCCGGCAATAGTTCAGTTCGAATTCGTTGTATCTTGGATTCCATATCCCCCCTTTGAACCCTCTACTGACAAACTCGTACGGGTCTAGGGTATAAGTGCTATGGGCCATTTTAAAGGCAATAAGTACCTCTTCCTCTGGTATCATTGCCCACGTGGAGAATCTCTTCGTTTGGCCAGCCGGCAATAGTTCATTTTCGAATTTGTGATATACCAGGGTACCCCCCCCCCCCTTATCCTTTTCTGACTAACTCGTACGGGTCTAGGGCATAAGTGCTATGGGCCATTTTAGAGGCAATACCAACCTCTACCTCTGGTATAATGGTCGATGTGGAGAATCTCTTAGTTTGGCCAGCCGGCAATAGTTCAGTTCGAATTCGTTGTATCTTGGATTCCATATCCCCCCTTTGAACCCTCTACTGACAAACTCGTACGGGTCTAGGGTATAAGTGCTATGGGCCATTTTAAAGGCAATAAGTACCTCTTCCTCTGGTATCATTGCCCACGTGGAGAATCTCTTCGTTTGGCCAGCCGGCAATAGTTCATTTTCGAATTTGTGATATACCAGGGTACCCCCCCCCTTATCCTTTTCTGACTAACTCGTACGGGTCTAGGGCATAAGTGCTATGGGCCATTTTAGAGGCAATACCAACCTCTACCTCTGGTATAATGGTCGATGTGGAGAATCTCTTAGTTTGGCCAGCCGGCAATAGTTCAGTTCGAATTCGTTGTATCTTGGATTCCA